>NW_017732927.1:60705-85062 GCF_001890085.2 Hipposideros armiger | reverse complement strand
CAAAATCCATTAACTTTAAAGCACTCTACATTTTCAAACAATATGTTTTGGTATAAAAATATTAATGTTTGGTCCACTCTCTCAGATTCCACCTTAGTCATTCTGGAATAGAGTTCATTGTCCATGTCTATATTAAGCCCATAGGCAATTTTGATGCACATTAAGTTTGAAGAAAAACTGGGCTGTGTGACCTCAAAGTCTCTTGCAATATTATGAATGTGTTTTTCTTCAATGACTTTAAACTTGTATGTAGTATAATAAATCTCTTATTATTTTTCAACCTCTTTAATTGGATAACACCATTCTGAGTTTCAGTATTTGGTCCCTCCAAATACTAATTTTCAGTCTGGGAACATTACCAATTTTAATAAGTATGTTCTCTTTCCTACCTAATCATTTAAAAAATACTTTTAAATAAATTACTGTGTTAATGTACTATGAAGCAATAAAGAGTTGCCATTGTTCTCTGTTGGGGACAAAACTGTCCCCTACAGGTGTTTAGGGTTGTCAGAAGTTTAGAGAGCTGCTCTCATTGAGTGGGAAAGGGTCAGTGATGGTAAATTTCTGCTACATTTGGGACAGTCCTATACAATAAAGGTTTGTCTTAACCGAAATACCAATAGCACCACTTTGAGAAACAATATTAGGCTGAGTTCTAATTAGAAAGGACAAATGATAATTTGATTTGCCAACAGAAGTGGATTAAAGGAATCAGGAATCTAGCTGGAAAGCCATTGGTTGTTTTTTGTTTAACTCTACATATGTCCTCAGCAAAAGAAATATTAAAACAATGTAAAAGTTATGTTCTGCTGTCTGTATTCATTTATATGAAACTTAGAGCAATTTTATTTCTGAAGTGGGTTTCTCTCTGACTGTACTGCAAATCCATTCAAGCCCACAGACACTGTACCCATGTATTACCTCATTTGCACCTCATCACAATATTCCCAATATACAGATGAATAAATCAAGACTAAAGAGACAATTATTCCCACAGCCTGTACACAGCAGAACTAAAATCAAATGCCCAAATCAATCTAACGCAGACAGACTTTGTATGGTTCTGGGAGGTAAAACACACACACACACACACACACACACACACACACGCGCGCGCGCATGCACATACACAACACAAAACAAAAACTAAACCAAACAAAACAGTCCTGGCCAAATTAACAGGAAAGACGTTAACTTGAATGAGATAAGGTAACTTACATCATCAACAGGAAACCTATAGAATCACACTCAGAATTTGGACTTAAACCAAGGGGAACTAAGGTCATGAGACCAGAGCTCAGATCACGTCTTTGGCACTGAAGTGGCTCCCTGGACACTCAACGCAACCACAGCTGGTACCACTACTGCAGGGTAGCCATTTTCCAGCTCACAGCTGGGTTCACAACTCTGCCACCACCCACTGCTGTGAATTTTCTCTCTTTGGGACTTTGCTTTGCTTAGAATTCAGAGCTCCGGGTCTGTGTACCCAGTTTGCTGATCCAATGTCACCAAGCTCCTGGAGCAAGAGGTGAAGGGGATGAATACCCCCATTATTCAACTAACTTCTTTAAGTGTCTGACAAGGATTTACATGCCCCTAATATGGCATTTCCCCTAGAGAGAAAGTGCTGGACTGCTGGTACCCTCACATTCTAAATAATGCAGTAGTAGTGGGTTATTTATGGACACATGCATTTCACTTGTACTGTTCTGCCATTATTTACCAGTGTCCTGTTAGTTTTTAAATGCGTGTAAATATGTCAGCTGACCCTTATGTAAGACCAGGTTGTATTACAGTCTTTTGTACTGAAATAGGTTGTTTGGAACACAAAGTCGGGAAGAACTAGTAAATTATAGAGGCCAATTCACAAATGTCTATTAAATTCTAATGCAATGTTTATTGCAACAGTTTTTTTTTAAAATTAAAGTTTATTGGGGTGACAATTGTTAGTAAAGTTATATAGATTTAAGGTGTACAATTCTGTAATACATCATCTATATATCACATTGTGTGTTCACCACCCAGAGTCAGTTCTCTTTCTATCACCATATATTTATTTCAACAGTTTTTATGTATGTGAAGCTTCTCAGTGACCAAGTTCCTTTCCATGTATTATTTTAGCGAGACAGTTTTCAAACTTCTTTGCTTTATGACCCCTTTACACTCTTAAAATATATTGAGGACCCCAAGAGCTTGTATACAGAGGGAGCCAAAAAACTGTATACACATTTTAAGAAAGGAAAAAACTGCATTAAAATTGTAATAGTCAATATATACCAGTAACAAAATATGAATACAAGTCATGTGTATACATTTTTTGGCACCCCTGGGATAAGTAGGTTATATTTATCTCTAGTGATGCTATTAGAAATTTAAATTAAGAAATAAAAAAATACTTGTTGCTTTATTCAAAAGAAACAATAAATTCATTACATATTAATATAAATAATACATTTTTCGACAATTTTCAAATATTTTCCCAACCAAAAAAATAATTCCTCAGAAGAGTGCCATTTAAAAAATATTTTGGTAAAGCTTTAATATCTGACTTAATAAAAGATACTATTCTGGATTGTCATATCCACTTCCGCATTTAATCTGTTGTGATATCGTGTGTCGCATAGCCTCTGAAAAAGCTCCACTGTACACTCAATGAGGGAATGAGACTAAAAAAGGCACATAATGTTTTAGTAGTAGTAGTAGTAGTATCAAAATAGTTTTGCCCTCACAGACCCCCTGTAGCGTGTGGGGAACCACCAAGGTTTCCTGGACCACAATTTGAAAGCTGCTGCTTTTGCTTAACAATTATGCTGAGAGGATTATAAGCGTTGTCATTCCCAGTGTGCAGTATGGAAGTATAGTGAATTCTAAATGTCCTATATTTATGTGTCATTGTTTAATTTTCAAATAAATTTCACATACCTTTTTTTTTTTTTTGGTCTTATACTGACACTGTTAAGTGGATGAGAGATAGTAGTATCCCCATGTTACCAGTGAGGGAAATGAAAGTTATAAAAGTTTAAAGCTTGCCTGTATTAGTTAGCTGTTAAGTACAGGAGCAGGAACCAGAACTCAGGGCTTTTGGCTTCTGATTCAGGATATTTTTTACACAACACATTAAAACTACTAATGGTACTTCAAGTATCACCAAGAATATTTCTTAAGCAATTCTATGGGAAAGTGTAGGTTCCAGTGTATCCACATTAGATGTCAGGATAGTGGTAATAGGAGGGTGATGGTGATGGCTCCCTTAAAGGGGAATGGGAACCTTGGAATTGGGGGTGCATATGGGAAAGCTGGTGTATTATTGGTGGTATGAGGCTGTCCTCCCTCACAAGTAGTTTGTTAATGCTTTAATTTGAGTGAAGGTATAGCACCCTCACCTTCCTGGCATTCACAGTTAAGAAACAAAGCAGCCTCGGCTTCCAAAATCTTTAGAGTTTTCTGACATATTCTACCCTTGGTTCTTCCTAATTAATCATTTGTAAATTGGGAAGTGATGATATTCCCCCATAAGAAGAGAATGTAAGCTTCAAGGCAGAGACTGTTCCTCTTATTTACACTGAATCGCCAGGCCCTGAAGCTCACACCAGAGAATCAATAGGTATGTGCTTCATAAATGAATGAATGATCAACGTAATAGTCCATCTATTTTCTTCTATGGAAGGAGAGTAAATGTGATTTAACCTCTCTAGCCAACCCAACTGCTGAGTATAGAATCTGTCAATTAGAGAGCTGTTTGAACCTGCTGTGAGCTAAGCCACACCTCCCTTTTACTCTGAAAAGGCTTTATAAAAGGTGTTGACCCCAGGATAATTACCCATTCTGTTGACACCTAATTGGCTTCAAGAGGTTTTCATACACCTAGAGAGAGTGAATAGGCTACTCTTGTCCTTTTCCTTTTAAAATACAGGTTTCACTCACAGGAATTAACCAAACATAAAAGTGAAAATTAGTGAAGATTAGAGTGTCACCCTCCCCACCCCCCAGGAATATGGCTGAATCTGTCAATGGGCAGCCAACAGACTTTGGTGTCTGAAATTCTGGATTAGCTATTACCAGTAGTAGTAGTGTGTATGTGTGTGTGTGTGTGTGTGTGCACGCGTGTGTGTGTGTGTGTGTGTGTGTGTGTGTCTCTGTTATATACCCCTTATGTAATGTCTTTCAGGTGACATTAAGCCATAGTACTAGGGACTGTATTTTTTTCACCATCTTGTACATATTACTAGATGCTAAAAAGCAATGAAAAAAATAAAAATATGTGTATAAAATGCTTTAAATTGAAAACAAAGACGTTATATGGACATTAAAGATGGAAAGCTGTACAGAAAGAGAAAATTTTTTCCTATGAAATTCTATTAGGAGAGTAACAATATTCCCTAAGAAGAGAGTCTGAAAGTTATTCCATGAAAGGAAAACAAACAAAACTCCTATGAGAGTTGTGCTTAAAAATTAAAGATTCTATCTCCACTTATTATACCCAAGAACCAGAATTTGCATTTGTGAAGATCTTCATTGTGAGCTAAAATAATTCCCACATTTTTAGATAGTCAACTTATTTTTCATGCCCACATGAACTCAAAGAATGTTAGTGCTGGAAGACTGTCCTTGAGACCACTACATTCTTTCATTTTTACACAGTGCATTGGTTGGGAGTGCAGTCCTGGTACTAAACTATCTGGGTTTTACTCCAGACTCCAGTACAAACTAGTTTTGGACTCCAGACAATTAAAAAAAATATTCCCAGGGTCAATAGTCCCTAGTCTGTAATATGGGGTAATAATAGTCCCCATCTCATTGTTTGGAAGTGTGAGGGTGCAGAAAATATAACTTTCCTCCCACCTTCTAAGTTCTTCCAACTGAACTAATAATCAAATCAACATGAGACAGATTAATAGGAGAAAATGTCCAAAGTTTATTTTATGCATGCATATTTGGGGGTGCCAGAAGAATGAGACCCAAAGAGGCATAGGGCTGGTGAGGTTTAAATGCCACTTGGGAGCAAATAGAAGGGGAGAGAGATTGTGGTTTGGGACTTCAAAGGGCAGGAAGGCATTTAACATGGAGATGAAAAAGCAAATGTTTGGTAAACAAGTGTTTCCTGGGCCATTCAGGACTTTGAACAAATGGGCCTTGCTAGGTTCCTCCCTGTGTATCACATACTAGTTTATGTTAAACTATAGTTGCCTATGATGATATCTCTATTCCTGGAGCAGATCCTCTGCCTAAATTCCTTCAGGCAGTTAGGGGGAGGATCAAATGTTCTTTCTGAATCTTGTTTCTTAAAAATACAACTTCAAATTGATAACCTAAAGAGCATGTTTTGGGGTTCCAAACTCTGCTTCTTTTTAGAGGATTACACAATATAATGCATATAAAGAGATTGACTTAATGGTAACTGCTCAATACATGTTAGACATTATTATTAGTCACACAAACAGTCCCACAGAAGTGAGGAATTTTGTCCCTACTGATTCAGACCTAGTTCTTCTAACATTTTTTTCAGAGATATCCCATTACTCCAAGACCATAAGCATCCAGAACCAAACAGCTTTATTGATTATAAAGTTAAGACAGAAAAAATTTCTTAAGGCCAAAATACTCCTTTTGCCTATTCTACTCTCTCTTCCTTATTTTTTCTTTCTCCTATATGTATTCTTTAAGTTACCTGATTGGGAATCACATGTGCATGCATACACACACACAAAGAGATATCTTGAAAAGAGAATTATACGTCCATTCAATAAATATTGTTCATTGCATCCAGATAAGGTTAACCCAATCTTTGTGGTCTTGACAAATAAAGCAAACAAAAACAAAAACAAAAACAAAAACAAAATAAGACAAAACAAAACAAGACTTATTTTTCTTTCATGAATAGAAAGGCATTGTTTAGATAATAATTTCCTTTCATTTATTTTCTTATAATCTACAAAACTCAGACTGGATTCATAAGCAGTTTGCATTTGGTTAATAATAGTTATGTTTTCAAAAAGCTATGTCTATAACTTCTTCTTAATCATCTGTGGGTTTCTGTGTTGTAGAAAATGAGAATCATTTGACCAAATAAATAGGTATTTGTCTTTCTCTAGTAAAATAGAAAAGATTAAAACTAGTATTTTTGATATGCCAAAAACTTGCTGAAGCCAACTCATTTAATCTTCAGAACAACTCTGTAAAGTACCAATAATAAAACATAGCATTTTGTGTACATACACCAATATACCATGACCTGGCACTGTGCCAATTACTTAATTCCCAACAATTAACCTGCATAGCAATGCTGTGAAGGATATCGCACTATCATGTCCATTTTATATAGGAGGAAACAAGACCCTGAGAAGTTACATAATCAATCCATGGTCTTATAGGGGGTGGGGGTGAAGCAGCAGAGCCTGAATTTAAATTCAAGTTTGTCTGATGGCTGTCTACTTTTTTGCATACATGCAGGTTCCTTAGCTCCTAGCACCTAGCATAATACCTAGCACCTAATACAGTGCCTGATTCACACTAGACAAACCAAAAATGTTTGTGCAATAAATAATTCCAAGAACCAGTATAGCGTGAAAAGAAAAAGGGGTTTGGTGTCAGAGCACTGGTTTAAATCCCTGCCTCAGTGCTTTCTAATTAACTGACATCAAGTTGTTTTATCATTTCTGAAGCTTGCTTTTCCACTTCTCTAAAATGGTTTTAACTCCATGTAGATATGTTATGTTGTGAGGATTAAAGTATATTTACAGTGCTTAGCCTAGGGCCTCTATATTCTGTAGTAGATACTCAATTGTAGTTACCATTGTGCATGTATATGAGGCATCAACATCAAATGCATTACATATATTTTGTATATTACTGTAATGGTGCAGAGGCTAGTAAAAATTTCCTATAGTTTATATTTTATTGTATCTTAAAAACTGAGTGAGCTTTTGTTCTAAAGTTTTATCATTCCATATATAAACCTTTCTTATTTTCATTCAATCAAAAAATTCTCCTTTGGTCTTGAATATTCTTCTCTAAATTATAAGACTAGCAGAGTCACAGTTACTTCTATATAAAGCATTACAAATATATCAAGTATATAAAGTGCACTTAAATAAATTTTTTATGGGAAGGGAATGTGAGGTTTCACAGAAATGTTTTGAGGATAAATACATTTATACTACATATATATGTATATATTAAAAATATTTATATATTAGAATTACATATGCTGAATATTAATGATAGAAGCATTCCTTATGCTTAATTTGTAATAAATGTGTTCAATAATCATTTAATTCATTCTTATTTATGATATTTAAATTACTAATAGCTTGCAAATTCATACTGTATGTCATAAAATCACTGTATTTTCTTCCCTCATTTGAACTAATAATGTTGTTTATTGATTTAGTCAGCTAGGGATAATTATTTTGGGCCTCAGATATTTATTGGCATAGATGTTGATCTCATGTTGAGACTGTTTAAAAGTAAAATATTCTGTTGAGAAACTTAGATACAAGATAGCAATTCCAGAGTAGGTGGGTATTTTAAGTTAATTCTGATAGAAGTCTCTTTTAGACAACCATCTTATTCTTTCCCATAACATACGGATCAAAGTTTCTCTTTATACCTCTGGCAATTCCAGCAAATGTCCTAAGCACCTACATTCATTTCTTACTGTTTTCTGCTTCTCATTAGTGAACGGCTCTCAGTATATCAGAGCACATGGAATATTTTGTACTGAGTGGCTCTTGCTACCAAGTCCTCTGAGGATTTTTTGACATTCAAAATGATGTTCTACTACAACTCTGAAATCTCTTTCTTTATGTCAAATTCCCAGTGTATGAATGAATTACTCATCTAAGAGGGAGGCAGACCTCCAACATGTTTGGCTCCTTTCTCTACAGACATTTTGTAACATTAAATCAAGAAAAGCTTTCCAGATACAATATACAATGTCTGATATGTATTGTCTTTCAGAAAATAAGCTTAGGAGAAAATAATTTCATTCAGATATGCTGTGATGTTTGATATTTTAAAAAGCCTTTACTGTAATTAAAGGCTTTCCCATGCTAAGTGAAACCTTTTTCAACTCATGGTTGTTGGTGTCAGTTCAACATCAACAGAAATCCCAAATTTAGGGTGTGGTGAAGAAACTTGATTCAATGCAAAGAGCTCAATTTTGACACAGCACAGATGGGGAAGAGCTCTATAGTGTTACAGCTGAATTATGAAGCAGCATTGCTGTGAAACAGCACCCTTATTAGGAGGGCCTGGGTCCAGGTGGCCCTGGGATGAGGCCCCTCTCTAGCTAGACATCTCTGCTCTGCTCTGCCTGCTCTTGGTCCCACAAGACATCTTCAGTGTTTCATTTTCAAAGTTTCAGCTTTAGCCAGTGAACTACAGTCTTTGGTGGAAAGGGAAAGTGTGCTCAAGCGCAAGGGAAGCTGACTTCCCCTCCCCTCGTTCCTGATTGATCTGTCTTCATGCAAATGAGGACTCCAAATCCTCTTAGTTTGATTGGTCCAAAAATCACTGTTCTAATTGGTCAGAATGGAGCCTCTCTGGTTGGTTGGTGAAGATGCTGATGGGCATATAGCTGCACAGCTCCAATTGGACAGGGAAAGCCTCAATCCTATTGGTTAAAATACAGTTCCAGGAACTCCTTTATAAGGGCTGGCTCAGATGGCAGGAAAACAGTGCAAGCAGGCAGTTCAGTGCAGAGGCAGGTAGTTCAGTGCAGGATTCTCCCTGAAGTGCAATTTGTGTGAGAGGCCCCTTTGTAGAAATTGCTGCTAGGCAATTTTTTAGTGTTGAGCCCATTTAGCCACCAGGAGTCCTTCTTGGTTGGTATCTTCTTTCTCAGGGTCCACACCTTCATTCAACTATTTGTACATTTATTCACTTGATTTATTTTCCCACAGTTGTGTGATAGCATTGTACAAAGACAATAAAACTCCCTTCTCTATGCTATTAACATTATTTTCCTTACCTATGGAGACATCAAACTTTTTCATGGCTTCATTAACATAGCTCTTGAAATCCCTTTGCAAATATATTTATATTTGATCTTAATAAAAAATATTCTGAAATTACTAGAAAAGTTTATCATTATTTCATTAGGCCCTTGTTAAGTAAATCTTATATTTTTGTACCTTTTTCATTCATTCCACTATGCCAGGGTTCTCAGGCAAAGGAATTTCTTCCATTTAAGTTGAAAGTTAATAGAAAGATGGTCACAGGGAACCACAACATACCAATAGCAAGCAAAGAGCAGAGTAGGTGAAATGTTTACAGGAATGAATTTAGTAAAATTAGAATTAAAGTCATAGACGTACTTCTGAGCATTGTTTTTGGTTTTGTTGTTGTAACAAATTTAAATTCGTAAAACTGATGAAGCTGGTGAGTGAGTTCCCAAATAAAGCAATAGCTGATTTAAGTTTTCAGCAATCTAGCTCATCTCTTAAAAAATCAAAGCATCCACTTTATTTTGCAGTGTTTTGGCACTGGATAAGGTGAACAATTATTCTTCGGTACTTTTGCTATTGTTGCTCATTTTTTTATCCATTACTTTTCTTTTAGGACCCAAGTGGATGCTATGGGCATACCTACTTCATTTTTAAGACGTTTTCTGAGCTATTTTTAAAAGATGAGGTATATAGAAAAATATAAACTGAGATCTACCTAAATCCCTCCCAGAAAAGCCTATAATATATAATACCCTGTAAGGATATTCTCAACACTTAATTTAAATAGTTGTTGTTGTTTTTTAAAAAACATTTTAGAGACATGTAGACAGGTAATATCTATTAGGGCGTTTATTAGTATGCAATGATCATTTGAAATGAATTTCTAAAAATAAATGTTAGCCATTAATCCTTTAATGCCCCTTTTAAAATGATGGATTAAAGTTTACAAATATAGAAGTTTTAGATAAAACTTCACATAATGTTATTATCAGGAAGAATTTGTTCTGTAGAATAAAGTATAAGTATTAGTTCATTGCAAGACAAGGAATCTCCTCTTCTAAATATCTGAAATTTAGACTCTGGATCCTTTTTTACCAGACTTTGGTTGTGCATATTGTATTCTCAAAAAAGGTATTTGGGTGATGATGAAATAATGGAGTTTAAAAATATAATTTTACTTTGCTGAGAAATTCCAGCATTTTTTTGTATCAAAATTGTACACTATATATAGAACCAAATATTTTTAAGTGAAAAAACAAAAAGCCCAATTTGCTTATTACATTTGTTTAGGCACGTGTATAAATACTTGAACTCATAAAAACCTTTACTCTGCACTCAAAACAATGACTATTCACCATTCCTGTATTTGCTATAGGTCATCCCTTCTAGGACTCCTTTCTTTTTTTTTTTTTTTTTTTTTTTTTTTCTATATTGTCCCTTGCATAATGGTGTCACCAGATAATTAGTTTTCATTTCCTCATCCTTGAGCATAAAGTTGCTCTGGGGATTAAATTAGACAATGTATATAAAATACTTAGAGCAATGCCTGACATATAGCAGAATACAATAAATGGCCAATTTTATCCTGTTTTCCTACTACATTTTAAGGCATAATCCTATCATTTAAAAAAAAAACATTCCTTTTGCAATCTAAGAATTCCATTTTTTTTCATCTATAAGAATAAAAATATTGTGATGCTGTAAAGATGTAAAGTAACTTTTCAATAGGAATGAATATTTTGGCTTGGGAAGCAGGGCATTAATTTCTGGGGATATAATCAGTTTTTAACATTTAAAAAGCAGCATCATAAATAGCAACTGCTTTTCAGAATTTGTTTAAAAGTGTGCTTCTTGCATTGACAGTTCAGACATGTACTCTATAATAGCACAGCCTGTGTTGGTTTTGCATTTTCTAAAAATTCTTGTTTCTTATAAAATGGAATTTTGCATTCCTGTGGAGTTGTAATATTAGGCAAGCTGAAAATTAAATCCAAATTCTGGGAAATCTGTTATATTGGTACCAGTAATAAGATATCTTGATTTAACTTCAGATCAGATATTAAATAAGACAAATCAGGGATTGTATTTTTATCTCTAATGGCATCAAGGTGGCTAATCATCATTATTAAATTGAGGACAGATGAGTCATGTGTGTGAAATGAACGTGTGGACTCATTCCAATTCCTCTGAGAAAGACCCTATAATTGGCATCAATTAGTCCTCTTGTTGGCAGTTTTAGAAAACCATCTGAAATTTAATAAACAGAGACTGAAATGCATTCTCAATGAAAGGCAGTCATCTTGGACATTGATGAGAGCTGATTAGCAAATTGGCAGTTGGTATTCACCCTCCCTCTTCAAATATTGACTTAGTTGACTTTAATACTTCCCCCCCCCATCAGCATAAGACTTCCTTTTTACCTCCTTCAGAAATGAATTACACTCTCCTAAATAAATATGTATGTGATAGTTTTACTTTGAGTCTATTGCATATACTCTGGTATTAATGCATGTGCTACAGAGAAATGAGGAAACCCCAGGCTCCCACTTGCTGCATTGATGTTGGATACATAAAAAAAAAGACAACTATGATCTTAAAGAGCTGATACATTTCTCAAATGTATAACTTAGTCATGGGGAGTAGGGTTCGTCTCTTCATCGAGAGATTCTGAGCAACATTTTCATTTTAAACTCACAACTTTGTAAAAGAGGAGATGGCAGTTGTTCCCTAATTTATCTGTGAGATAATCAGAGGCTTCAACCCTCAGATACACTAGATAAAGAAAACACAACAAATTATTTTGGCTTTAATAATTTATTTTATTTTATAATGTCACAACCACCAAACCTATGATTTCAGACTTGACTGAGGTTCTTTTTAGCACTAAGGATACATACCTGATATTTTATCAGTTTTAAAAGAATCATTATATGGGGGTGAGTATGTAGAACAATATTAAGGAAAATAGTAAGACAGCACATCTGTCATGTTTTATTTCATTATGTTGATTAGATAATTTAAAAATCTTTCTCTTACCATTAAACAAGTTCCTTTTAATAAATGTTTATGATTTTGTACATGCTTTGAGTTACCTAAAAAAATTATTCTCTCTTGCTCTCTAGGAAGTACAAATGCCAACAACAAACCTGTTGAAATTCAAATTTAATATTTACTTTTCGAATACCTGCTAAACAATGTAATGAACACTGACAAAAATGTAGTATAGTACGAACTATTTTGGGATTCATTTATTTCATGTATTTCTAATAAGGCATCATGCTATCCATCAGTGGGTCACATTTATGGAAGTCTACATTAGACATAGCAGTTAAATATTTATATTTATAGTAAACATTCCAGAAAAATTTTCAATTTGCTCTCTAGCCATTGCAGTGAGAACCAGGATACAGAACATGTGAGTTGGAGTTGAGCTGAGAAGCTACCTTCATTACATGGAGATGAGCCACATAGTCATTGTCTTTTTGACATGTAGTATAGTGGCTCAAAAAAAGGGGGGATAAGTATAAGCCAGAAAGTAGCATAAAATGTATAATATATAATGTAAATAAGGCACTGATATCCCAACAGAGTGAAAATTGTCTAGTGTGATGTAAATCTCCATGAAGCTTGTAGCTTAGAATGGTGATCTAGATATCACTTGAAGTTATCTTGTCTTATGACCCTTGAGTAAAATGGCCTGGGCCCACTCTCTCACTACTGTGGGAAGCCCCTTCCCAAATATATGTGATTTCTGGAGGTTTATAGTCACAAAATCCCCTCTGAAATTCCAGCTTTCAATTTCCAGTTCACCCTATTTTACCTCCATCTTATCCTCCAGGCTCTGCTTCTGTGCTCTGTACATATGCAGATGTGATAGATTTACTTTGGCTTTGATTCAGCTCAAGTGCTTGGCCACATCTTTAAACCCATCAAACCTCTTCCCTGAGATCTTACCCCTTTTAATTTTGCAAAGCCTTTTAACTCTTCCACTGTCTACAGACATAGACTCACTATTTTGTTCTGCTGAACTAAGAAGTCTGCTCCAGAGTCATTGTTTCTCAGAGAAGAAATAAAAATGTTGATCTTTTCTTTTTTTATTCCCCCGCTGGTTGCTGAAAATGGCAAAGGAGAGAATTATAAGACAGAGTGACCTTCATCAAGTTTGGTTTTAAATGGTAGAGATTTTTTGTTCGTTTTTTCTTCCCCACAATTTCACATTGATTCAGCAACAGTATCATTGCTGTACCACAGAGGTCAGATTTTATAATAAATGGCAAGTTCTCATTTCTGTTGAGTGCATAGTACCCTTTCAGGCAACAAAATCAATGTTCCCTGCATTGTAGCTTCACTGAGGAGAACACACACACACACACACACACACACACACACACACACACATAAATCGATGACACTTAGTAGCTTTACATGATAGAAGAAATCTAAGGACCGATATATCCATGACTTCAACAAAGATGGATCATAGGATGAACTCTGGGAAAAATAATTCTGTCTGCATGGAAAAAATGTCCCACTGTGTTAACTGTTTGTCAAGAAGTTCTTGAGGTAATCATATTTTTGTAAAAGTAAAAGATTCTAAAACCAAAGTAGCTCCAATCAAAATACAGTACTATTTGTGTGTTTTTAGGGTTTATCTTTCCAAGTCCTACCTCAAAGCCCATCCATTCTCTGTCCCTAGGGAGTGGCCTTCTATTGCAGATCATAGTTTCCCATTACTCCAGAACTTTGTCCTCAGCTAATAACACTCAAGGTTTTAGGGGAATTTTAGGAGAAAATTCTTAGAATTGAGAAAGCTCTTCATAGTTAAATAAGTGAACTGTTAATGGAGGAATTCCAGGTAATAAGGAGGCATTTTTGGTATAGAGCCCTACAGACATTAACATCATGTCAATGTAGTCTATTTGAAATAAATCCAAATCAATGTCTCACCAAATATTACACCAAAATATTACCTAATACCTATTTGGGTTAATATATACATATAAGTTATGGAATTATTTTATTCAATAATATTCATTAAAACTTTAACATGGCTTGTATTATTTTACTTGTTTTTTTCCCATCTTCCTACCCCTGTTTTTCACAGTAATTATTCCCAATCTTTCTATCTCTCTCCTGACTTCCACTTACCCATCAATTAGCTGATGACCTTGCCTTTCATCCCATGAAGAAAACTGAGGACATAGTCATGTCTTCAGTTAAATTCATGCCCATCTCCCACCCAAATTTCCTAATAGCCTTTTTTTCCCCAGAATCACAGAATGATTCAAAGGATCATTCATAGAATGAGTACTTTTCTTTTCTTTTTTTTTTAAAGACTTTATTGAGGAATTGGGGAAGGGCAACAGTGTTAGGGAATTGGGGAAGGGGAACAGACAAGTTGTTGTCCTTCAATCTTAGTTGTGGAGGGCACAGATAGCTCAGCTCCTAGTCCAGTCACCCTCAGGCTGCCCATTGGCAGCTCATGGCCACTCAGCTCAGGGTGCCATGTTCAATCTTAGTTGTGGTGTGTGTGTGTGGGGCGCATAGCCCACCATCCCATGTGGGAGTCAAACCGGCATCCTTGTTGTTATGATCACGTGCCTCACCAGCTGAGCCATCCTGCCCCCTGTTGGCAGCTCAGCAGCAGCTCAGCTTGGGCACAGCTCACTGGCTCATGTGGGAATCTAACCAGCCACCCAGAATGAGTTCTTTTTTTTTCCATTCTAAGAAAACCTATTTACCTGCCCTCTTCCTTCCATTGGCTCTCACTTTTCCCAGAATCTTTCTCAATCTGTTATCTCTTGCTTCTCTTATAGATTCAATCTCTCTTTTTCTACTGTATTCTTGCCTTTAACCTATATAAATATGTTAAACCTTTTCTATTCTAAAAATCAAAGAAACAAAACTATCCTCTGGGTTTACATCCTCAGTCCACTGTCTACCTCCTCTTCTCATTCAAATTTTTTCTAACATATAATAATAACCTTATATCACAAGGTTCCTTACCATTGGTTGTATCCTCAACCAGCTCCTATCCTATTTCTGTTTCTTAATTCTGCTGATATTGCTTTTTGTGAGATTTCCATTAGATAATTTCTTGCAGATTTGGCTTGATCTTGAATTTAACAATTGAAGATATTGTTTCTCCATTAGACATACCTCATAAAAAAAGATTTGGATGCACTTGATTATAATGTAGCCTGGGCAGCACCTGGAACTGGATGGCCACTGGTTTTCCATTTCCTGGAGTTCATCTCATATGGAAATGGAGATATCGTTGTTCCTCCAGTGCTAACAACCTTGGCTATATCTCTATATCTTAGGTCCACCATTTTCTCATCTGTAGCTTTCATTCTCCTAGTTTTTGGTGTCCCCCCTCCCCCTTGAATAATCTGCTTAAGTCACTTCTTTGTCTTACCCTCCTGCTCTTCTTTCTAGAAATGCTTCTTTTTTTCCTGTGGGATCTTCTCTTCTTCAGGCACACAAGCTCCCTTTTTCTGAATGCATTCCATCTTCTCCTGTTGTTGCATTCTCTTTTTTTCTGCTTACCTTCATGGTCTCTCTTCCTTCTGTCTTGCTTCCTCAGCTTCTAGCCATCAGGGTTCTCCCTAGCTGTGCGTCCTCTCTTCAGCTACCTTTGAGCCGATTCCTTTCTCTTTTGTCTTGTGAGTTCTTCCCTCCTCCTTCTCTCCCTTTCTTTTTTCTTGGCTGCTCTCCCCTCAGCTAGCAATCTTGTACCCTCTTTGGGTTTGGTGGTCCTTGCAGAGGGCTTAGTAAAAGTAGGGGCAGTCACATTAGATGACCTGGCTAGGACCAAGGTTGAGGCTGTGGCTAGAGCAACAGGAGTGTCTCTGTGTTGATGGGTGACCACTCTTCAACTCTGGCTTTTTCTGCTCTCACTAAAGCTACTCTGCCCTTTAGAAAGGGTTCACTGCCAATTTTCTTCATTTTTTTCTCACAGTTTTCTTTCTGATGTAATGGCTCTGACTTCTCTTTTGGCAGGGCAGGTGGCTGGGGATGGGGCTTGGCCTGAGGGGAAGTAGTTTTGGGTGAGCTCAGAGCCAGAAGAAAGTTGGTCTGAGTGTGCCAAGCAAAGGAGGAAAAGACTTGGAAAGGAGGCAGGTATTGGTGTATTGGTGGGTGTTGGTGATCTCACTTTGGGAGTAAATAGAGCCCATCTGATGCTAAAAGTAATGTAAAGTGAAAGGGTATGTATTCTCTCTCTCTCTCTCTCTCTCTCTCTCTCTCTCTCTCTCACTCTCTCTCTCTCTCTCCCTTCCTTCCTCCCTCTCTTCCTCTCTGGGTTTTCCTCCTCACAGAGCCCACAGGTCCTGTTACAAAGAATGCGTTCACTTTGTAGGACACGATGTTAATATTACTGTGAGATGCTGCATCCCTGGACAAGGCATCTGTGCATTTACTTCTTGTTAGGGACCCACTGTGTGAGCATCAGGAATATATTAACAGTCAAAGGAGGAACGTGTGGGGTCAGGGAGTCAGAAGTGATCCAAGGAAGGAGAGCCAACATTGAACAGCAGCTAGTGATTTTTGTCCTAATCCCTCCTTTTTGAAAATTAGCCTGTAGTACATTAAATGTTCTTATAAAGTTTTTATGAGGGCTGAAGCTAATATATGTCTCTCAGAACAGTGCTCAGCATATAGTGAAATGCTCAAAAATGTTACCTATTAATACTTATGAAGGGTGTGCTACTAATTACTGTGGGAAGACAGAAAATCACAAGTGCATGAAAAAAATTTAGAACTTTAATAATTTCTATAGAAGAGGTTCCAGGGGCTATAGTTCTTTACTTGTACTAGGACAGTAATTGGAAGCTTATGGATTTCTGGTCTAAGCTTTTATTACTGAAAATGAGATTTTTGAATCCACACCCATCACCTTTATGACACCCATTACTGGGGGCAGAACAATGGATATGGCTTTGTTTCAAGAGGGCAATGTGGATTTCTGAGGTCTTCCATCTAAACAGCACCCTTTTCATTAAACCTGGGATAAGCTCAGGAATGAATTACAGTCAGTAATAACTTACTTTAACTGAGTGCTGTGTTGAATTAAAAAAATAAAAAGCAACTTAAATGTATTTAAAATATATATATATTTTTAATTTTCTTTGTTTTCTCTTGCATTACTTTTTCTCTTTCTTTTTTGGACTGTATTGTGTATTTGCACTACTGCTAATATTAATAGATGCTTTCTGTGTATATCAGAAGAAGAAAGCATCAGAAGAAGTTTGCTTTAGATTAAGTGTTCATTCAGTGACAAAAATAAACTATCATTCAAAAAAGCCTCTCTGTATTTTGTGTTTTCAGCCAATTCAAGTCAATTAAAAAATGGATGTTTGGGTTCTACGAAATGTTGTGCACTGAACCAGGTGCTATTTAGCCTTTTAATTAAGTATTACATTAAAGAACTGTTTTGGATGTGAAGAATATGCTTATAACTTGGCAAATATTTGCTTTTCTGCCTTGTTTCTGTAGTTTAAAACAGTTGTATTGTTACTCGTAAAATGTAGTACGAATTGAGTCCATATGATTTACTCATACTGAAAATACATGTATCACCTACCCTTTATTAAAGTATACAGCAATAGGCACTCTGTTATAAAGTAAATAAATAATCCCATATTGAATATTAAACCATCATTTTTACTTTTTTTAATGGATTAGGGCTTCTATAGGCTGATGACCCCAAATAGTACAACAACATTAGAAACCCTTGTTATTGAGATAATGGGTGGAGTAAGACTTGTGGTGGAAGATACTGCCATATTCTATTTGTTTTTGTTAAAAATGAATGTTATTTATTACTCCAATCCTTAAGGCTTTCCTTTGGGTTAGAGCCATAAATTCAGTAAATAAAACTCCAGGTAGCCCTGACTCTCAAAGATTTTGCAGTTCATTTTTCATCTTGTTCCGGGCTGCAGAGCAGATCAGAGCTGAAGCCTAGAAAAGTACACCACACAGACTCCAGCTTCAGTGGGATCAGGCAGAGCCACCAAAGATAAGCAACCTTTAGAAATTAGATTCCCCTAAAATCTGAGACTCACCCTAAAGCTTAGATGGCCGATAAAACACCAGCGTATGTTTTAAAGCTGCATCCAGTTAGAGGAGAAAGCAGGGCTCGTCACATTTTTTATACAGGCTTATAGCAATGTGTTTTTTGTTTTAAACATGTATATAGTGAGAACGTACATCATACACCTGCTATTCCTAAAGCATCAACTACAGGCAAAGGGAAGAATTTATTGCCAAGTGTCTGGGTGCTGATTGTAGCTCTATTGTGAAAACTGATCATGTCGACTAAAGAAAAACCTAGTGACATAAGGCAAATTCTGTGTCCACCCTGACTGGGAGTAGAATGCTGAGACACAGAAGATAATTTGTCCAGTTTTGAAATGCAAATGCTTGTACTCTTACCATGGGAAGTAATAAATCTAAGCAACCATGTAAATGTTTTGTTTTCCCAGGAGGGTAAACATGACCCTGATTAGCAAGTTGGCTAATAGCACTTCAATTTTACAAGAGATTAGGTTTAAGTCTATAAAGACACACACACACACACACACACACACACACACACACACACACACACACAACTCAACTATAAAGTTTCTTGACCAGGTGGTTTACAGGAATTTTAAAACAAAGATCTAAATATACTCCCATCTCTTTTCAGGTTCCCAATTATTGGGATGTCGGAAAAGCCATGATGCATTTTTGCAACAAAAAACATAGAAAAAATACTTCATGACTTTTCCAACAACCCAATAATAGATTCCTAGATTCCTTGGCTAAGGCCGTGGGTGAAAAAGTAGTTGGACTTGTTTTCAATAAAATCTGTTTGTTTTATACTCAATACTTAGCTAGTAATAAAATTTTATTTATCAATTTATTACTTTAAGCATATATCTTAAATGTCTACAACACAGTTGTTGAGGCATGGACTCTGGGGACAAATTTTAAGTTCAGGTTCCAGCTCTGCTAGATTTAGCTGTATGGCCTTAAACAAATTTCTTAACCTATCTGTACCTCAAGCTTCTCATCTCTGAAATGAAAAAGCTAGTAGTATCATATACCCAAATTAAATAAATACATGATGCAGTGAGTACTCTTCAATGACTAGTTATTATTAGTAACATGTGCTAACATTATTTAGATCTAGGGCAAAATGGCTGACTTCATAGAGATAACATCCTGATAGAGGCACAATAAACAAGTGCAGTAAAACCTTGGATTGCGAGTAACTTGGTTTGTGAGTATTCCACAAGACGAGCAAACATTTCTAAAACATTTTAACATGGTAAATGAGCAATGTTTTGCAATATGAGTAGTTTGTTTCCAGAATGAATTATTCTCACAAACCAAGGTATTACTGTACTAGCAAAATATAGGTTATAATAATTGCCCTAAAGGAAAATAAAACAGAAATGAGTATATAATGTTGGGGGGAACAGGTTGTGGGTCTAGGTTATTTAGAGTGGGGACTAAAGGCCTTTCTGGAAAGATGATACTTGAAAAAGACATAAATGAAGAAAGTGAGTCTTATAAATACTCAGGTGGGAATATTCTTTATTATTTATTTATTTTATTAGTTTCAAGTGTACAAAACAATGTAATAGTTAGACATTTACACCCCTCACAAAATGATAACCCCCCTCCCCCAATCTACTACCCCTCTGACATCGTATATAGCTGTTACAATACCATTGACTCTATTCTCTATGCTGTACTCCACATTCTCTGACTATATATATACATATATATATAATATTTGATATTATTATATTTAATATATATATATACATTAAATTATAGTTGACATTCATTATTATTCAGCTTCAGGTGTACAGCACAGTGGTCAGGCATCTACACCATCCATGAAGTGGACTCCCTAATAAGATAAGTGCCCATCTGATATCCTACAAAATCTTTACAACATTATTGATTATATTCTCCCAACTGCCTTTCATATCCTCTTGGCAATATTGTGGTTACCTATGTATGCTGTCTAATCCCTTCCCCTGCTCCCTCATCCCCACTCCCCTCACATCTAGCAACCATCAGTTTTTCCTCTGTGTCTCTGAGACTATTTCTGTTTAGTTCTTTTATTTCTGCCCCATCACCTGATCTTTGCTCAACTTGCACAATATTTCTAAAAAGATCAATTATTGATTTCTCAGTTGATTTATATCATGAATTGAATAAAATCTGTTTCAATTGAATATGCACAAATTATATTTGAAAACTCAAGGGAGAAGGGGAGTGAACTTTGTCATCTAATAATAAAGAAGGAAGAGCCAACACTTTCTTGCTATCACAAACAAAAAATGGTAAAAAACATATTGAGTAACATCTGTTTTTAGAATCTCTCCAAAAGTTTAAAAGAACTGTGCAGACTCACTGATGGAAGGAGAGCCCATTAGAGCTGAAATGGTGATTCAGTTCCCCCATGAGGAATGTGAGTTTGGTATAGTAGAGTGTACTTGTCATGAGGACCTGGGGTCTGTGAGTCTTCATGTTCTTATGACTTTGTCTTACCTGTGAAATTTAAGTAGAACTAAAGTAATGAAAACACTATATGAATTATAATACGTTCTGTATAAAATTTATTTTTCAAAAAAAATGAAGATCAATTATCCTCACTGGTAAAATGAAGGGGAAACGGCAGCTAGACACATTTTCATTCCATGCACCATTCAAGCTTAAGATAAATTATCATAATGTCCTGCAGGTGGAGAAAATGTAGTTTTTCACAAAAGGAAAATAAATATCATTTCTTTTGTGTTCTTTCTCTTGGCCTGAAAAAAAAAATTACAAACCAAGGAGTGGAATGCTCCCTGTAATCATTCTCTTTCCTTTCTGAGTCATTTGTGTGTTACCCCTGTATCCTAGATAAAGCTGTAACCATGACAGGATATATTAGCCACTGAAATCTGAACAGAAGGGCAATTCCTAATCAAATTGGCACTAATTTCTTTCAGTACAAATTATCATCATTCACAGCAAATTTGCTTTCAGTGAGCTGTGCCAACTTGAGGTATGGTTCTCAGCACTTTCATCTCCACCCATCAGTACAACCGATCAAATAATTTTTAATAGCCACATCTTTTTTTCTCCCCATTTTTTATGACTGATAAGGTGGAATGTCATTTTTTCCCATTTATTCCAACCTTGTTCCCCTTAAAAGAAAACTGCCATATACGGAGCTCTATTTCGTTATAATATTTCTTACTGAAATGGATGTTGATAAAATATGAAAATTAAGAGATACATATTGCAAATATTGCAATAGTATTAAGAAATTTGATTGCTTATCTATTGGACACTTATAATATTATTATATCCAACCTTACACTTTATATCCAAGAAGCTGTGTGTGTGTATCAGTCAGACTACAGATTCATATGTTCCCAACTGTTCAGCTACTGTATAGAAATTGTACAGACTTCCACGTGTCATCATAATATTTATATATAGTTCTGTGATTCTGTACCATCTACACTGTTGCAGTTTGCTGCACCATCTGCTCAAAACATACATTTTTATAGGTTTATAATAATGTCATCATCTAAATAGCTTGCCAAATTGCAAATATTGTTAAAATATACCAGGAAGATAGAAACTCTAGGCAGTGGGCTATTATTCTGAAATCTTATACCTGTCTGCATTTAATTACCCTTTGTTGTTGCTCAGGTGTAGCACAGTCTCATGCAAACTTGGGGCTAGGAAATTTTCATAATTATGGTTTTATTATTTCAGTTTTGTAGTGTGACACACAACAACATAAAAGGCTTCATCAGAAAACAACCATCTTTCCCAGGAGAAAGTGTTCATTACACTTTGTAAATGACATAAGTAAAATTATTGGAAAATTTCAGGTTTCATTAGGTCTACCACAGAATTAGAATGGTCACAAGACTTGTCATTGTGGCAGTTTGAATTCCTGTGTGAGCTTTCTTCTTTATGAGGATCACATATAGAGAGTGACAAAAATGAACATGTCATTTGTTGAAAACATATTGTTCAAGTATGTACCCAAGCTGAAGTGTAATATCCATTCACAATATGTTAGAGTGACAAAATATTTTCAACCAGGGTTTTCACAGAGATCCATATTCATTTCTTATGTATCACTGTGGTCTCTTTCCTTTTCCTAAGATATGATGAGAATCTAAGCCTATCTAGATAAAAACTTTTCCTCAAACATATTTTGAAGAATTTTGCCTTCTATATTTTACTTATCCAGGTTCAATAATCTTGAGACTTGGAAATAACCATAACTAAAAAGAAAGGATATAGTCTAAGCCCAGTGGAATCACAGAAGCAAAGCCTCAAGACGACAAAGCAGCCATCTTCCTGCCAATAAGAAGATCTTAATTGCTATAATTAAAAATAAGAGTTACTTTTATTAAAAACTGAACCCCCTGTTGTGTGAATCGTTCTGGTAATGCTTTGCATACCACTCAGGAATTTGTAATGCCTGAGCATAATACAAAATGTAACTTTCCCTGACTCCTTACAACTGTAAATACATGGTTTGCCAGTGACAGTTTCAAATCATCAAATTGGGATATTAATTAATAAATAATAAAAGCCCCAAATAAAGACTAAGAAAATTGGAGAAATTGGATTATGATCATACAAGTATATTTTTTAAAATATCAGATTTTATTTTGCTTTTGTTTCTAATAACAAAGCAATTTTAGCAGTCTTACAAACCTTGTAAGACTGTCACCTCCACCAGTCTAGCATTCAGCGGGAGCCATGCCAACAACTAAATGAGTAACCAGCAGGATTCCCAAAACAAAGCCAATGAAGTGATAAAGAAAGTGTTTTTTGTGACATGGAACCCATGTCTTCATGATGCAAAAGGGAATAAAATGGATCTTGGATCTTGGTGGTAGTTCTTAACTCTAAAATGCCTTTGTTGGATTATATATATAATGAGGCAAAATTAGACATTGGAAACATTAGGCATTGACAACCCAAACAAGTAGTACAGATTATTAAGATGGTCTACTCTCTACCTCCCTTTCATTATATGTTCTTTATTTGAATCCTGATGTGAGCCATTGCTTTAGCTCAAAACATTCAGCCCACTCCCTTTTTGTTCTCTTCTACTGCCCAAATTATAGCATCTTCTTCTTCGTTTCACACACTACATTGTTCCATTTTCTGGTGAAGAAGTGGTCTAATTCCCCCCAAATGACTAGGAGGAACCCTCCACATTTTCATCAGAACAAGGCAGGCCTGGCGCTGCTCTCCTTGCCAGCTAACCTTCCCATATCATATAAGGAGGCATCTCGGCCTGGGAAAGAGGAGAGAAGAATCAGAGGCTGGGGACACCTGCTTTGATGGGAGCAAAGTGTTCAAGGCGGAAATATCTAACTTCTCCGACCCCTACACTTTCACTAGTCAGGGGAAGTTATGCTCAGAGAAAATCACTAAGAGAAATTAGACATCCCTGAAAGAAGGGGAGACTGGATGTTGGCTGCAGGCTGGGTGCTTTCTGGGTTGCAGTCTGTAAGCTCACTCAATTTATAGCAGAGAGGAATGGGATGCAGGAGTTCTTCAATAAGCTTCATAGCTTTTTCCTTATAATTCAGGGATGTGCATGAATTTAGAGTACAGTTCGTACTTCATACTCAGAGATTTCAAAGCTGGAATAGTTGCATGAAAAAATTTCCCCAGTTGTTTGTATCTTGGTGTTGCATGCCTGGGAATTAAAAAAAAAAAAAAAGCCTTTTCCACATTAGATTTCTTAGAACGACCTTAGCAGCTGACATGTTTCTACAGGAAACAGCTCGGTGGATAAAGGAGGAGGCAAAAATTTTTGAATTCTCTCCGTGACAACTTAACAAAGCAACACACTATCCATGGAAATCTTGGGGGTTGGATCATAGTCAGGCCATCCAGAGATGTAGCTGCCATCATCTGAGTGAGTACTCAGTTTTGAAAGAGATTGAAATGAAGATGAATTCATCCCAAGAAAATTGCACACAGTCTACATGAGACCATCAGATTGATAGAGGCCACCGGATGTAGATAAAACCAGAGCCAATATGAGACCAGGAATGCCATCTCAATCCAGACAGATGACCAGGAATGTAAGCGGACAGCTACCTCCTGCCTCCCCTCTCCCTACCAAGCACCCAAAGCAGAAGATTTAGGCCTTGGAAAGAGATTGTTTTCATTTCCAAACCAGATCAAGATAGACTCTCTACTGTTACAAAATGGAGTCAGAAAAAGAATGAAATCAGGCCATGCCCTCTCCCCACTCCAGGTCCTCTTCAACAATCAATGGTTCATTTTCGTGCAGTATGCACGTCTAAATAAACTGTAATTGGATATATGAATATGCATGTGTTTATTTGGTGTCCCAGTATCATAC
>NW_017732927.1:46545-59955 GCF_001890085.2 Hipposideros armiger | reverse complement strand
GAAAGTAATCTGAGCCATATATACTCAACTAAGAATTTATAAGCAATTTTCAAAATAACAGGCATATATCTTATGTATAGTCTTTTGATTTTTTTTTTTTTACTATTTAAACACACACACACACATATTTTAAAATTCAACCAGGTGAAAATTATTGATGCACAGATGAATCATGAATTAGGACTGTTTTAGGGCCTAACCTATGCCAGGCTCTTTGGCACTAGGAAATGACAGTTAGTGCAGCAGATGGACATTGATCACATAATTAGAGTACAAACTGGTGAGTGTGGGAATTAGTCATGTGCAGAGCTATGGACACACAAACTTCAGCTGAATCAAACTGCCAACATATTTAACAAAACACTGATCTATCGATGAATATAATAGTAACCAGTTCAGTAGATTTAATGATTAGCCAAATCGGCTGGTTTTTATTGAATTGAGGATTTTGTATGCAATCCTCAATTTGTTAAAAAAAAAAAAAAGTGCAAGGAACTTGAAAATAAGCAATTGACTCCACGTAGTCCTTTAAATGACTTAGTTTCTTTGGTCATTCTGAAAAACTTCCAACCCAATACTTGACATAAAACAGAAAGAAGGAAGAAGGTGCTTAATATAACAGATGCCAGATTATAGGGTGTGTGTATGTGTGTGTGTGTACAGACAATCCAGATATTCACTTTTATAAGAATGCTACATTATTACACTTAGATTTGAAAAATGTTACCTTATCTCACTGTTAGTTTTGATTTTGTGCATATCTGTAAATTGTGTAATTTGTAAAAGGGCTTTCCTTAAGTGATTCATCCTCATGAGTTTTTTTGTAAGTCATCACATAGGCTTTGTCCCCATAATCTTTATTGATAATTATTTTATTCACGAGAAATCGGCATTCTCTTTTTTTAAAAAAATAATAGCCATTTGCTTCCATATGTTTTGAATTGTTGTCTTAGGAAAGAGGCCTTTTGTTGGGTTTGGGGCAATTGAGGGAGCCCTATATGAAAATTAGAGGAGGCTGGTGGATGAACTGGAAAAGTTCTCACTAGACTGCACGCAGCCAGTTTCTGCTCTGTAAGGGACGTGACAATTGCAGTCAGCCCTTACACTGTCAACAGCAATCTGGCAGGAGGTTCAGGAATGAAACAGGAAGAGGTAGCATTTGGGCTGCCCTGCAGGGAAGCAATGATACAACTACATTGGTTTCTGCTATCAGGAACCCATGACCTCTAAGAAAGGCTCTGATGTTAGCTTAGAACTACAGACAAAGCAGACCAACATTACATAAGGGCAAAACTACTGGCAATTATGCTAAAAAAAATGACTAGGTCAATGAAAATCAGTAAAACAAAAAAGTTTATACTTCCAAGAAACCAGCACTGTAGAGATTTCTAGGAGTGAAGGAGTTGGCTACAATAATAATAATAATAATAACAATAATAATAATAATAATAAGAAGAAGAAGAAGAAGAAGAAGAAATAATAATAATACCATTTATTGATTACTTATTATGTGCCAGTCCAAGGCATTGTGTTAAGAATTTTACATACATTATGTGATTTAATTCTCATAATCTGTTGTTATGGATACTATTGTTATTATTGTGTTTAAATAATGGTCAGAAAACTAGGTTGTAAGAGATTAATTAACTTGCCCACGGTAGTACTG
Source organism: Hipposideros armiger (assembly GCF_001890085.2). Taxonomy (NCBI): domain Eukaryota; kingdom Metazoa; phylum Chordata; class Mammalia; order Chiroptera; family Hipposideridae; genus Hipposideros; species Hipposideros armiger. The sequence continues at coordinate 58,289 of NW_017732927.1, read as the reverse complement.
TTAATTAAGGTCAAAACTAGGATTCAGATCCAGGGTGGATTCTAAAACCTGTGATCTTACTCAATATTAGCCAATAAGAGTCATCTGACTTAAAGTTTAGGGCAGAGATATCAGCACCTTTATTAAACAAGACGTTCCAGAAAAAGGATTAAGTATCCAGAAACCAAAGCAGCGATGTTCAACTGGGGTGGTTTCACCACAACTCCCACGGATGGCAATGTCTGGAGACATTTCAGGTTGTCACAACTGGGAGGAGGTGCTATTGGCATCGAGTGGGTGAAGGCTAGGGATGCTTCAAGACACCCTGTAACTCAGAGGACAGTGACCCACAGCAAATAATTATCTGGCCCAACATGTCAAGTGCTGGAGTTGAGAGACCCTTAACTACATTATCAGGGCCAACTACATAATCTGTGGGGCCCAGTACAAAATAAAAATACAGGGCATCTTGTCCAACAGAAAAGAAAAGAAAAGAAAAGAAAAGAAAAGAAAAGAAAAAGCTTTTTTCCTTTCTTTTGCAGCCTCTTTCTCTGTCATGGTGTTTTTGTTTTTGTTTTTCCAAATTAATATCATGTTTCCTTGAGTAAAATTAGTGGCTGGGTGCGTTTCATTGGGCGAGATTAGTGACTGGGCAACTGCACATCCCCACAGCATCCCGGGCTGGGCCCTGACTTTGACTCTATGCCCACATCCAAGCTCTGCCAAGGGAGAAAGATGGTATAAATCACTGGGCAGGGATGGGGGAGCAGGTGGCAGAGAACCCATCTGAGGGAGGTAGAGAAGCAGCAGGAATCAAGAGGACAGTGAACCAAGGCTCTAAACCACCAGTGCATAGTTCAATTTGTTTCATCAGATTTCACTAACAAAACATACATTCCAAGACAGAGTTATTAAGAATTTCAAGGTGGTGACCACACAGTAGTCCACTCCTAACACGGGGTTCCCCTGTGACTCAGGGCCCATTGTGACTTCATTGGTTGACCACCTATGAAGTTGGCTCTGTAGACCGATAATGACAACTGGAAGGGATGAAAGAGGTGATGGCATGGCTGAAGCATGAATCTCAGGACAGGAGGTTTAGAGGAACATATAAGAATTGCCTTTTTTGGGCTGGCCGAGTGGCTCAGTTGGTTAAGAGTTTGCTTAAGAGCACGAGCTCTGAACAACAGGGTCGCTGGTTTGATTCCCACATGGGCCAGTGAGCTTTGCCTGAGCTGTACCCGAGCTGACCTGCCAACAGGTGGCAGGATGACTCAGCTGGTAAGAGCATGTGCTCCTAATGACAAGACTGTCTGTTCGATGGTGGGCTATGCCCACCTGCAGCTGGGACTGAACTCTGCACCTTGAGTTGAGCTGCTGCCTGGATGGCTCAGTGGATAGAGTGTGTGCTCTTAACAGCAAGGTTGCCAGTTCAACTCCCACATTAAAAAAAGAAAAGAAAAAAAAAAGAATTGCCTTTTTTATCCAAGGGTTTAGAAACCACAGCAGGAAGCCAAAATTTGAGTGCCAAAGTTTGTCCCCATTAGGGACATAGAGTATATCATGGGAAAGCAGCAACCACTTAGAGTGACCAAAGATCAAAGGAGAGAAGACCAATAATAAAATGTTGAACTTAGTTGTTGACAAGGTAGGAGAGAAGGGGACAGTCCTTGGAATACATTTAGTGACAAACTGCGAGTCTGAGCAGGAACAGCGTCAGGTAGGAATGGGGGTTCTTAGATCTACTCTATAGGACGGTGTGGGGATGGCTTCAGAAGTATACATCCTGGATAATTATAGTTTGAGGCTGAATTGGGTTATTCCAGGAAGCCATTTGAAGCAAGAAAAGGAGGAATGCAGGCAGAAGTATCTGATTACTTTGGCTTGATTTGGTACTTGTGTCAGTCCGTAATGTGCTGTGGTAGACAGAATAATGGAGCCCCTGAGATGTCCACGCCTATAAATACTTTACCTTCCATGGCAAAAGGTATATTGCAGATGTGATTAACCTTACAGATATTGAGATTAACTTGAATTATCCAGATGTGCCCAATCTGATCACGTGAGTTCTCAAAAGTGGAGAACCTGTTTTGGATATAGTTGTTTCGAGAGATGAAAAGAGAGAAGCATTTTTTTGCCCTGCTGTTTCTGACTTTGAAGACGGAGGAAGTGGACATGAGCCCAGGGATCAGGTTCTCTCAAAAGCTAGAAAGTGCAAGGAAACGATTCTCCCCTGGTGTTTTCAGAAAGAAGAATAGCCCTGTCCATATCCTGATTTTAGCCTAGTGAAAACATGTCACTTGTCTACTCTATAGAACTATAAGATAATGAATTTATCTTGTTTTGAGCTATTGTGTTGTGGTAATTTGTTAGCAGCAATAGGAAATTCATACACAGGCACTGAGCTTGCATTAGGTAGACTGAGCTCTGTGTGAACACCCAGAATCAGGGAAAATTAGAGCTGGGGTGATTCCTGAGATTATGAATCCAACACCCTCATTTTAGAGAAAAGAAACCCGCTGTTTAAAGGAGTTAACTGATGTGCCAAAGGTCACACAGCCAGATCTCTGTCCACCAAACCCCTGCCCTTTCTGCTATATTACACACTTCCTGATAAAGAGGTTCATGGGCAAAAGATGACAATAGATACAAATAGACGCAGCACACACATTATCCAGAGAAAAGCTGTAAGAACCAGGGAGCAAATAAGCATAAATGAGGGAAAGAAAAGAACCAAGAGAGAAGTAAATCTTTTCTGGTTCAAAGACAAGTTCCAGTGAAAACTGGAAACACTTAAAGCATAGCAAGCAGGGGGTCGGAAAAGATGAATGGACCCCTCAAAGCAGAGGTAAAGCATGAAAAGGGATCAAATGAGACAGGAGGGAGAAGACCTCACTCATGTTCCTGCACCTTCTAAATCAGAGTAGCTTCCTTTCTGTAGTTGCTCCCAGAGTCAGCGTCTCCTTGATAAACTAGGTGGTGAGTCCCGGAGGTGGCTGGTGGTGTGGACCTGCGTATCTCATTAGTCCTGTGAAGGGCAGCAGGGGAAGATGTACTTCCCCTCAGAGAAACAGTGCTGCCCTTGGAGAGTAATTCCATCTGAGTGGCTGACCCCAAAACAGACCTTTCCTTCTAATACCAAGTCTCGAAGGAGAGCTGCCTTTCTGACGACATTCTTTACGAGCTTTCTCTCAGTTCGAAATTAAAGAGAAATATGTCAGATCCAGAGTCGAGGAACAAAGTATAAAACATGACTTTAATAGGTTACTAATAGTGATAGTGCCATTGGAAATCTCCAGAAAAGAGCAAATTGTCAGGATTTAAAAGGTCACCAGTATCTTCAATCATGTAAGTCTTGCTCTTATTAGCTAATTAATTTCTTTTGTAGTGAAGTACACCTGAAAAATCCAGTGGTAGACTTTTTTCAGGGCAGGTTCAGTTTGTATAGAACGGCGTTCGTATCCATGCGGCTGGTTTTCTGTCTCTTGTGATTAAACAACATCGGTATGAATAGAATAATGTACAGCATAAGTATAAAAGGAGTAAGAATCCCTGTATTAGATTATTTTGGCAACACTTACATAATAATTATGCCTGAAAGAGTCAACTAAACAAACCTTTAAAATACATAATGTTGGTCTTTACATATGTCTTTCTTGTCTGGTGTTCATTCGGCTACCTCATCGGCCATGTGCCTCATGCTCTCCTTTTATTCTCTTCTGTAGCTTCTCTATAGGATGCTCCTCTAGGTTTCTCCCATCCCACCCAAGTGTAGTAGCAAGGACCATGTCATCTAAAAGCCATTTCTGTAATTGCAATGCAACACCTAGAAAACTCAGTGTCGTCTGCTTGGAGAGCAAAAGCTTTCTCCTGAAGGAATTCCCTCCCATATTCTCTCCAACACCAAACAGCCCTATTCACTGCCCAGAGCTGACAAATCTTGATGTGGTGTTGTCAACTATTAATCAGATGACAAGTGAACCATTTATTCTCCATTACATGCTGTGAGCCAGATTTGATACTGAGTAAAAATATTCTCTTTCCTTTCCCTGTTCAGCTTCTCCTTAGATTTCCACTGAATCCCCCCATCTCAGGGTTCTCTATGATATAGTTAGAGATGGCATAGGCTCTATTCAAAGTTGGGTTTGTGGGTTTTTTTTTGCTTTTTTGGGTACTTGATTTTAGACCTCTTGTATATTATTGAACTAGATGACGATGTCTTTTATTATTACTACCCTGAATCAAAGTAGTTTTTAATTGTGGCTTTGTTTATGTATGCTAACTTACCTTTGAGACTGTCTTAGGATAGTGTACTTAATAAGGATTAAAAAATTGTTTAACTGTGCTTTTAAGGATTAAAATTAATTTTGTTCTCTAACTTTACTTTCAATCTTATCCAGAAAGTAGCTAAATCCATATCATTGAGTTATAGTATTTATCTGATACCATATTTTTGTCTTGATATAAGGTAGACATCAGAGTCTCAGACATAAAATTTCTAAGGCAGGAAAGACTATTTGAACTTAGGCAAGTTCCCCTTACACTCTCCCTATCTTCTGAACCCTGATTGGTCTATAGCTGTCCACCCCCCTTTTTTATATCATTAAATATAGTCCTTACCACAGTCCTCAGGTTAGAATTATTTTTATTTCAATTTTAAAGTTAGAAATCTAGGTATAGAGAGGTTAAGAAATTTGTCTGTAAAAAAGTAGAATCATCCTTCAAATATATACCCATATGACTAGAAATTCCTTCTATTTAACCATTCTATGCAGCTCACAGTCATTCTTTATAACCTAGAATCTTACTCTTCCCATTTTAGATATAACATTACATTTTGTAACAGGTACTAAAACAAGACAAAGAGCCAGAAGTAAAGAAGCAAAAGCAAGATGATAAAAAAAAAGAAAAGTAATATACATTTTTATGGTTTACACACAAATTCACCTTAGAGCCTCCTCTCTAGTTTTCCTCTTCCACTTGTCCATGTCTACTGATGAAGAAACTACAAGGAGAAACTCTGCTGTCACTGCCCCTAGGAAGGTCATTTCTATGAGGTGCGTGTATTTCCCCCATTACAGGCATATTTACAATCGGCAGATGCCAAAGTCAACTCAGGAACAAAGTCTTGACTCTCTTTCTTTTCCTGTATCAATCAGCCTGTCCTTACGGAGAGTTCGCTCTACTTATTTTGAATGTGGAACCTGGTAAAGTCACTTACTGTACAATAAAGAAAGCAGATGAATGAATAAAAACAGGAGAGAGAGAGACTACACTATGGAGTAAATTACTTAAGCCCCCGTGGTGGTTAATATTACATGGCTGGCCACAGGCTGCCCAGATTAAACATTATTTATGGGTGTGTTTGTGAGGGTGTTTTCAGATGGGATTAGCATTTGAATAAGTGGACTTAGTAAATTGCCCCCCCTTAGTGTAGGTGGACATCTTCCAGTCTATTGAGGGCCTAAATAGCACCAAAGGCAAGAAAAGAGGAATATAGATATTCTAAGGTGAGTGTATATATGATATGTATATAACATATATATTATATATATATAGAAAGTAAAAAGGAATATGTATATTCTAAGTGGATCTAAGGTGAATATATACATATATATGGAAAGATTATATATATATATGTAGAGAGAGAATATACTATATATATTAATAAGATTATATGTATTATTATTTCCTTAAATTATGATATAAGGAAATATACATATATATGCTAAAATATAAGTAGAAGGAATTTATTCACATGATTATGGAAGCTGAGAAGTCCCCAAATCTGTGGTGGACAAGCTGGAACCTCAAGGGAGCTGATCGTGTAGTTCCAGTTCAAGTCCAAAGCCTTGAGAACCAGGACAGCCAATACTATTCTTCTCATCTGAAAACTGATAGGCTCGAGATCCAAAAAGAGCTGATGTTTCAGTTCAAGTCTGAAGGTAGGAAAAGACTGGCTGGTGCCTCAGTTCATGTAGTCAGGCAGGAGCAATTCACTCTATTTGCAAGGGGGTCAGCCTTTTTGTTCCACTGGGTTGTCAGAAAAGTCATGACATATTTTTTTCTGTGTTTTTCATTGCAAAAATGCATCATTACTTTTCCGACAACCCAATATTTCTTCAAGTAATTGGATGAGGACTGCCTGCATTGGAGATGGGAGCAATCTGCTATTCTCAGGTTAATTAGAGGTTAATCTCAAGGCACCCTCACAGACACACCCAGAGTAATGTTTGAACAAATATCTGGCCCAATGATGACACTTCAAATCAACCATCCCAGTGGAAACAACCTAAGTGTCCATTGATATATGAATCGATAAAGAAACACACACACACACACACACACACACACACACACACACTAGGTTATTACTCAGCAATATAAAGAATGAAATCTTGTATTTGTGACAACATGGATAAACCAAGAGGATATTATGCTACATGAAGTAAGTCAGGCAGCGAAAGATAAATACCATATGATTTCACTTATATGTGGAATCCAAAAAACCAAAACAAATGAACAAACAAAACAGAACAGAAACAAACTCATAGAAACAGAACAAGCTGATGATTCCAAACAGGAAGGGATGGGAGATTGGGTGAAAAAAAAGTTGAGTGCCATGAGATTGAGTTTGATCCTTTATCCAAAATTTTCAGTGAAACACTTTTAACTATGGGAGCAAAACAAGAACAAAGACAAAAACACTAAAAGAGAGGTTGCATGCTGCCTTTACCTAGTTTCCCCCAATGGTGTATTGAATAACTATAGTACAATAATATCACAGCCAGAATCTGACATTGGTGCAATCCAGAGCTTGTTCAGATTTCACCAGGAAAAAAAAAATAAATATATAACCATCACTCTTACTAATAGGAATGAAAGGTGAGAAAGGGTCTTTAGAGATAAATTGATCATCAAGATACTCTGGCACAAACTACTTTTCAGAACTACAAAGCAGGCATGATTTGTGGAAGAGAGAACAAATATTTTCCTAAGGAAAATGCCCTGAAGTAATGATGGATTCTTTTTATAACTTCAATTATGCATTAGTTTGCTTGAGGCTTCACATCTTTCTGGAAATCAGGAAGCCTGAGCTATATTGATGTATTGATCCAACGCTCATCTTGGTAACTATATTTAACATTTCCTTCCACAAGAAAGGAACTATTTCTGTAGTATTTTGTGAATATCTATGCATGCGTTGAGAAAACCTGGCTAAACAACTGCTTTCTGTTTAGGGATAGGAAGCACATTCTAATATGGATTCAAAATGCCAGAGAAATGCTCTCAGTAATGGTTCTCTAAACTTGTACATTTCAGTTTCATATTAGTAATAGTTTCCCTTGTGCTTAAAGAAACAAACATTCCTCTTGTAAATCCCTTTGTTTAAAATAACAATATAATAGAATTGCAATTTTTATCTTGTTTTTTTATAAGAAAAATGAGAAATATATTTACCAACCCATCCTCAAATTATTAGACAAGTGAATATGGTAAAGACTCAGTGTTAATCTGATTTTGGTCATAGATGAGTCTTGTTAGCACAGAGACTCTTTGAAAAACAGAAGCTATGGTTTATTATTCATGTCAGATACTGAATTACATGCTTTATATGAGGCCCAGGGAGAAAATGAACTTTTTTGAGATTACAAAGTTAGGAAGTGGCAGAGTCTGCCATGGTAACTCAAGCACTAGGTAGCTTTTCTAACCCTGTCTCACATGCTAACTAACTACTCCAAGATTAACATTTAGTTTCCGGGGAGTCTCTGACCATTCTTCTCTCTGACCAAGGGTGTGGTCAAGCATCCCATTTAGAGATGGTTTGCCTTTTCTCACAATCCAACATCCCAGAATATTTGTTGTGCAAAAACAGGAGCTTGAACATAGTATTTTCAATTAAGAATTTGCTAATAATTATAGTCCAGAAAGAGAGAACACTGACTCTGATGAATAGAGGGCTGAAAGATTTGAGCATAGAGAATGGCCTCAGGCTGCAAGAGTAACTGACCAAATTATTCAGGAGAGGCAGCAGCAGAGCGTTCACAGATGTGGATCATGAAGCAGTGTTGCAAATACTGATTCTACTGCTTTCTAGCTCTTGCCTAATTTCTCTTGGAACTGAATATTGTTAGATATAACTTACAAATAATATTTGTTTATATAAACTATAACATATGCTCAACTTTACTAACCACAAGGGTAGATAATTTAACTTGCCCTTGAACTTGAACACTTCAAGTTCAATCCACTTAGATGTGATGTTCAGGCCAATTGGACCATAGTCCAAAAAATTACATCTACATTTTTTTCTTTATCATATGTTTAAATTAACTAGAGTTTTTTGTACTTATTTTTTTAATATTTGAGATGTTTCTATATTAAATAATTAAGTATAGTTTTAATAACTGTGGAAATCACAAATTCTACATATCTACTAGGCAGTGTACTGAGGGCCTGCTGTATCTAATTCATCAGTCATATGGATTAAAAGAAAATGTCTCTCCTTAAAATAATTGTAAATTGTCGAACCTGAGGGGATAGGGGGAACCTCTGAAATTGTAGCCAGCTGGTCAGAAGCAAGGGTAGCCTGGAAAAAGAAAAACAAAATGCCCCTCTTGTGTATATACATTTATATTATAATTATGTACAGTAATCCCCCCTTATCCGAGGTTTCACTTTCCGCTGTTTCAATTAACTGTGGTCCTCTGTGGTCTGAAAATATTAAATGAAAATTTTCATAAAGAAACAATTGATGAGTTTTAAATTGCATGCCATTTTGAGTAGTGTGATGAAATCTCTCACCATCCCGCTCTGTCTCGCCTGGGACATGAATCACCCCTTTGTCTATGTATCCATGCTGTATACGTTACCTGCTGCCCCTTAGTTATTTAGTAGGTATCTTGGTTATCAGATCGACTGTTGAGATATCGAGGTATCAGAGTGCTTGTGTTCAAGTGATCCTTATTTTACTTCGTAATGTCCCCAAAGCACAAGAGTAGCGATGCTGGCAATTTGGATATGCCACAGAGAAGCTGTAAAGTGCTTCCTTTAAGTGAAAAGGTGTGTATATGGGGAAAAACACAAACATAGTACATATAGGGTTCAGTACTATCCATGGTTTCAGGCATCCACTGGGAGTCTTGTTATGTATCCCCCACAGATACTGGGGGGATTATTGTACAGTCAGTTTGTTGAAAACTGTTGAACTGGTTCTTGTCTGTTTAGACACTTCTCAATTCTCACAATGGCAAGGTCAAATAAAATCAGTAGGTAATATCACGAGGAATGTCATACTGTATAATTTAAAAATCAAATTTACTTGCGCCTTTTCCAAGTCACCCCATTGTTTGTCTCATTAAATAATTTTATATTATGAGAGAAACACTGAAGGAGAAACTTGGAAATATGTTGATATTTTCATCACAATCATTCATCACCATAATGAATAACCAAAGGCCTTCTGAAAATAATATATCTGACATTGAATAGATTCCAAAGCATTTACTTCTTATGTTACACACTTTGAGAGGCATTAATATGAATGTTATGCTAATTTGTGTGCTTTTGACCTAGAGTTTATTTTAAATTCTAGAGGATTTTTAAGAGGCTGTTGCTTCATTAAATTAACTCACAAAGCAAAGCTAACTTCAGTCTCTCATTTTATTAGAACAAATTAATCTAAAAAATTATTTGAAGAGTGAGTCAACACGAAGTCTTTAAGAAGTATAGTTAAATTTAAGCATGAGTTTGGATCTGAAGCTGGAGTCAAACAGTCCTGAATTTAATTCCCAACTTTACTACTTACTGGCTGTGTGTTCTTAGCTATGTTATTTACACTACTTTAGTCCTGAGTATAATCAATAGTAAATTTCAGTAAATGATAATACTATCTCACTGATCTTTTTAGGATTAAATATAATAGTCATCAAAGATTTAAGAACAGTCTCTGGCACATAGTAAACACTCAATATATAGTTACTATTAACTATTGGGTTGTTGGAAAAGTCATGACGTATTTTTTCTATGTTTTTTGTTGCAGAAATGCATCATGACTTTTCCAACAACCCAATATCTCTCAATCATTATTTACAAAACCTGACTTCATAACAGGAATTGTGTAGCTCAAAATACAAACTATTATTTAATTCAGAAATTTTCCTCTATGGGCAATCATGTTTTAACAATTTGAGGATATGATTTATTTACAAGATTCTTTAAAATATTCCAGAATGAACTATTTATGAAAGATCTTCACTGACTGAGTTCTATGAAAAGTCTTATAGATAAGATGAGGTTCTTAACATCAGACACTTACGTCCAATTTTGCAGAAAGGACATATATAGAACATAACAACAAACATCCCAGAACAATGGGTAGCAAGTAATAAGTGACAAAAAATTTGAGAAGAAAAAAAATCATGATGGACTCATGGAGATGGTAAACCTTAAATTTAACTTTTAAGGAAGGGTAGAATTTAAGTTGAGAGAATTTCATAGAAATTAATAAAATTTAAATTAATAAGTGTATAGTTAAATAGGAGTAAGAAGTTCAAAGATGATAATTTCATTATGTATTTGGGAAACTAAGATTTGACTTTTTATTTAGAATAATTCTTATAGAAGAGAAGAGGTTGAACATTTTGGGGAGTTCTTGGATGCTACAAATATAATTTGACATACTAGGCAATGTAGTATCAATTAGCTAAGATATCTCAATTAAAGAAAACTTAAGAAAAGAATGGGAGAAATAAATGCAAAGATATATATTGAGAAATGTCCTCCTTACGGATTTTTTTTTACTAGTTTGTTATCTATGAGACATCACATAAAAATTATACTATCCCATTTGTTATCCAGATATCAGCTTCCTCCCACATACCCATGGCTATCTTTTTTTCTGCCCCTCACCATTTCCTTTACCAGCTTGCATAACTAATTAATCATATAGGTAGAGCACATCATGCTTTTAGTTTTACTTCACAGGACCTATAACTTACTGAAAAATCTCATTAGATGTGTCTCTTCTTTCTTTCCTGTCACATCTTCACGTTGGATGGCAGATCTTCTCTATGCCTTGCCCCACTCCCAACACACACACACACACACACACACACACACACACAGCCCTTAGCTTTGCTAGCTCCTTTTTTGCTTCTTGTCTTTTCCACTCTTCCTTTCCCATGAACACCTATATTCTCTTCCCTTTTCAGGTAGAGGAGATTCCTTCTTCCTCAGGATTTCCAGTTGCCAGCCTGACTCCCAGGATGCCAGCCTCCATTTTACACTGGGGTTGTCATAGTATTTTCTTAATAGAGAGTGCCTTCTCTCTTCTCCTAAGATTCTTGTACTTGTTACAAAAAAAGAGAAACATTTTCCCTGAATTAGTTTATACATAGAAATAAGTATTCAATTGCTATTAAAAATGGCTAAGTGACAAGGTAAATTTTTCATTAGAAACTAAGTGAAAAACAATATGGAACAATATATAATGAGATTCTCTTTTTGGTAGAAAAGCATATAAAATATCTGACAGCAGTTAGAGCAAATTTGAGAATAACATGAAGGGACTTTCTCTTATTACTCATACTCACTTTAGAATTGTGTTTTCTTCTCAAATATACATATATTAATTATATGATAGAAAATAAAAATTAATGTTTTTATTTGAAAAATAAATCAGGTTGCAAACAATGACTTTTTCAAAATGAATTTGACAGAGCTTATGTAGTATGCACTTATATTTTGAGCAAATTATAAAGACA
>NW_017732927.1:35458-46199 GCF_001890085.2 Hipposideros armiger | reverse complement strand
TATATATATATATATATATATATATATATATATATATATATATATATATATAATTGATAGCTAAGCAGTATTTATTATTTATGGACAGGAAAGTAGCATGGCTGAGGAAAGTAGTAATCCATTTAAGAAGTTTTAAGGTCTAGGCTACATTATGTGGCATTTTATATATTCATATCATTGTGGCTCTTCATTATGTCACATGGGAAGCTCATCTTGTTATATATGCCATTGAATCAGCCCCAAGGGAATTAATACAACTAAATGTTACTGAAATTCTCCAATTGGCTGATTCTGCATAAACCCAATGGACTATGTTAAGAATCAATGAGGATTTCATTGGCATTATAAGGATCTGCTGTGCTATACATTGTGCCTGGCGGGTATCCTTCTGGAGACGGAAGAAGTAGTTGAAGTGGAAGTGTTGAATGTATCAGGAAAGCAGACCTTCAAATCATACTGTTTTGGAAGAAATTTGACCCTATGGCTTTTGGGTTTATACTGTTTTTTTTCCCCCAAAGATTTTATTGGGGGATTGGGGGAGGGGAACAGACAAGTTGCTGTCTTTTTGTTCTTCAGTCTAGTTGTAGAGGATGTCTCTTCAGTGGCCCATGTTGGTATTATCATTGCGCTCTTCCTGGGTGAGGCAGTTGCTCGCCGGCTATTGGACGGCCTCTCACGGTGGCTCATGGCAGCTCATGAAAGCTCACGCTCACTGCCAGCCAGTCCCACTGCAGCCTACGCTGTTGCCGGCAACTCACGGCAGCCCAGCTCCAGGTCAAGCTGTTGTTCACCATCTTAGCTGTAGAGAGCGCAGAGTCACTGGCCATCATGTGGGATCCGAACCGAGACCCTGTTGCCCAAAGCTGGTGTCCCAAGCCAATTCTTAACCAACGTACCACTTGGCAGACCCTATACTTTTTGTTTTTAAGTGTTCAGAGGAAAAATCATGAAGGAGCTAGAGCTAAATACTTTTTTAAAAATGAAGTTGACAGGCCCCTGGCAGCTGAGTTGGAGTTTACTTCAGATCAAGTAGGGATGTAAAGGCTAGAACACAATCACATTATTTGGGCCAAAAATGTATTGAGTTTAATAAATAGTCTCTTGGGTAACTACTATGTGCCAAGAACTGTGTCAGTTGCTTGAGATACAAAGATAAATGAGGCGTGGTTTCGCTCTTCAGGGGAATTCTATAGGTTAACAATTACAACATACTGGGTGTAATAAATTCACCTCAGGGAGTCAGGAGTTGCCTCAGCAAGTATGTGACACATAATTTGTGACCTAAATATGACCTAGGAGTTATTCTGTATACAAGTCAGACTAAGGGTTGGGGGAGAGAAATACCCCAAGAAGAAGGAGGCATGAAGAAGTTTAACTCATTAGGGGAATGTCGAGAGTGGTTTGAGAAGTGATAACTGGGAACAAATCCATGAAGACAATTGAAGATCATGCAAAAAATTAAAATTATGTCCAACATGAACCTTCTGTCCCATTTTTGTAAAATTGTCACTATTATTTATCCAGATGATGATGAAAAAATAAAAGTGAAATTCATTTTTGCCTTCACCCCAATTGGGTCATCTACTCATTGCCAGATTCTATTGATTCTACCCTCAGCAAGTTTTCAAAATTTTTCTCAATCTTCAATGCTAAGACCATAGTTTGAGATGTTGTCTTCTATGAACTAAAATAAAACCATCCAGTGTTCCATTCTTCTCCAGCTTTTGGCTCTTGTTATCTGAGTGTACACGATGAAGAGAAAAAGCTAGCAAGAAAAGAGACGTTGACAAGATTTAAAGAAAAGAAGAAAAGGTGAACTAGCAAGATCCAAGAGGAAACAGGAAGAGATGGGATTTAGAACAGAGGTGGACAAATTTGCCCGACACAGAAGTGCCCTATTATGTGGAATAATTGGAAAACAATAAGAATAAATTCAGAGGTGCAGTCAATTCTCTACAACATGTTCCGAAAAATCACAAGCTATATTTAATAGTCAGAGCTCTCCAGAGAATCAGAACCAATAGATTGTACATCTATCTGTGTCTGTATCTCTATTTCTATCTCTCTCTTTATGTACCAGGAGAGGAGAGGAGGAGGAGGAGGAGGAGGAAGAGGGAGGGAATGAGGGAGGGGGGAGGGAAAGAGGGAGAGAGAGAGGGAGAGAAAGAGAGACAGAGAGAGAGAGAGAGAGAGAGAGAGGTTTATTTTTAAGAATTGGCTTACAATTATAGAGGCTGGCAAGTCCAAAATCTGCAAGGCAGGTTGGCATCCAGAGAGGAGTTGATGTCACAGCTTGAGTCCAACAACACCCTGGAGGTAGTTTTCCTTGTTCTTCCAGGGACCTCAGTTTGTTTTCTTTTAAAGCCTTCAACAGATTAAGTAAGGCCCACCCACATTTTTTAGGTTAATGTGCTTTACTAAAAATCTACTGATTTAAATGCTAATGTCATCTAAATTAAACTTTTATTGCAACATTCCGACTTGTATTTGACAAAATATCTGGGTACTGTAGCTTAGCCAAGTTGACACAAAATTAACCATCCCACCAGGCTATGCAAAATTATATAATCAAAGCTACAGGAATCATGGAGAAAGTGGGATTAGGATGATGGCACTCAAAAACTTCTCCAATGACACACACAAAAGTATTGATACCTTAAAGGTTAAAAATGTATACATGTTGCAATAAATATGACACTTTACCTTAAAGGCTGGTTTACTGTGGAAGTGGGTGTTAGAAGGCTTGCACTTTATGAGTTATTGTTAAGCGATGGAAGGAGGGTTAGCTAAAATTTGCTGGAAAGTAGCAATGTCAGATGGATGAGTGTGGCTGAAACACACATAGGAAACTGAGCTGGTAGATATTTGAGGTGTGTTTGTGGGTGCATTTTCTTTATTCCTATGCAGCTCAGTTCAACTAGGTGCAGCTTTCTGTGTTCACCTAGTGTTTTTTGTGGATGGAATCATTCATTAACAAACATGAAATTTGAGTTATGCTTGAATTGTTTCTTTATCTATTGTATTGGAACAAATTCCCATTTTAAAAGCAGAAATAACTGTATTGAAATTTATGGCAAGGGGTGGAGAGATGGACAGAATTAGCAGAATTCATGTTATCATCAATGTTTTTTGCAAAGAAATCTAGCTCATCTGCTGGAAAGAAAAATGAGGGGCAGGGGGCTCTGACAATATATAGAGGTCTATACATAGAGGTCTGCATCAAGCAGCTTATATGCTGAGTAGGTAGCCAGTAAGGATTCACTGGATGAGGGAATAAACGAGTAAACCAATAAATTTTTATGGTGAATGGAAATTGGAGCAATTTTTGCATGAGGTGGTAGAATTCTAAATTGGCATTGACTCTGCTTACCTGAGTTAAAAAGATTGTTGCATAGATTCATAGGTAGGGAATCGTGAATATCCTGGCAAGAGAAAGAACTGGTACACTGGATGGGTTTCGTTAAAAAAGGAAGAAAACCAGGCAAAAGAATGACAGAAAGAGAGGGAAAGGGAGAGGGAGAGAATGTGAGAATGAGAGGTGTCAAGGCAACAGACACAAGAAGCTTGAGTGGTGATAAAAAGGATAAGGAGCCACAAAGGCTTGAATGAGTGGCCCAGGATATCTAGGAGTCATCACAGACTTACTGTACCTCACAGCTCGAGCTCCAAATCTAATGTTAGACCTTCTGGTGGGGACTGTGGTAGTTAATATAATTCCTGTGTCTCGGCCAGTATTGTCTGGGTCACTGAGTGGGAGTGAGCATATGGGGGAAGTACTCCAGCTGACAGGTGATGGAGAAATTAGCATTTTCTATTTACCAGCAGAGTGCCATGAAAATCATAAGCAATCAGATTTCGGTTAATGTAACAAAGCGATTCCTAATACTTTGAACTGGAAAATTATGGAATGTGTTACATTGTGAGGTATGATAGGCGCTTTTCTGCAAAGACCAGAGAACACATTGGTGTTACTTTTGCTGTTCTTGTTAAGTCTTAGTAACAATAAGATGTTAAAGGTGTTCTTCAATTACTGGGGAAACTGGGTTGGATGTTCCTTAAGGTGAAATCATCTGATTTTTACATTTTGTGGTGTTATTAAGTAATTGAATCATAATACACTGAATCGTTCATGTATTATTTTTTTTACTTGTCTACATACATATATGTACACTACAGTTTGGCTTCTCGGGGATGATTTCTTACATCTATAAACTCAAAATAGAGAATATGTTCAGATTTCTGCAGGCAGTCTGAAGAGCTGCACTTAATGTCTGAAAAGGCATCTAGAATGATTGAACCTTTATCCAGTTTCACCTCACTCCTCCATGGCTTAGTCAGTATTGAGGATTTCCCCCTGTCTGGATGTTAGACCCCAGGTCTCATTATAATGTTACTTCTTCAAAATGTGAAGTTCAGGAAACACTGCAGTTGACTTTGCCTGCCCACAACTATTGTTTTCAAACTTTAGCATGTGCAGGGGCCATCTGGTGTACTTGTTTAAAATGCAGAGTCCTGAGCCTCAGCCCAGGAAAACATTACTGAGTAAATTTGGAGTAAGCAGCAGAATCTGTAGTTTCCATCAGATTGTAGAGATCCCAATGTAGACAGTTTGTGAGCCCCAGTTTGAGAAACACCAGCCTGGAATGATCAATCCTAGCAGTGGATCAATTTAGTCATATGTCAGTTTGACTGATATGTTTTTCATTCAATCTGCTCATTTGAACTCAAACGTACATTAAATCAAATGACACTCTGGTTATAAGCATAAGCATAGGCTCCTTATATCGCCTTAGATCAATATTTTAACTTTCCGATAGCTCAATTGCTTGATCTATAAAATAGTAACTGTATTTCCTCACTGTGTGTTTAAAAGAAGAACTATTAAAATATTACAGAACTAGCTTTAAATGTGAACACTTAATGGCAGAATACTGTCAGTGTATTATGGAAATTAAATAATTAGGATGAAGGGAATTGATTTCAGCGTTATATGAAAGTACATGTTTCTGCTCGACAAGGAGTAGCTTGAATTCTGATATGATTTGATCTACTATTTTTATACTGAATATGCATTACTGGAAATAGGTCACAGCAGGAAGACAGATTAAGGCAGTTTAAAGGAAAATAGAAACTGTAGAAACTATAAAAAATAAATTTGCAATTACAATAAGAGAGCAGAGCTGTCTCCTTTCCTTTGTTTACGCAGAGGCCAATATAACCATCCCCGGTTTCATGTACATGAAGTTAACCCTTGAATCGCCTGACATCTTCCACATTCTCAAGAAAAAATGGGCATTTTTCTTATAGTTTCAACATTAGAATCAAGTGTTTTTAGCACTCTCTGCTAACTAACGTGAGGCCAAATGCTCTCTAAATATTAAACTTAATGCATAATCCCCTGCTGATATAACTTAGATGACAGATAAGAATGAAGACATAAAAAAACGAGAGGACAGAGAG
This sequence comes from Hipposideros armiger, assembly GCF_001890085.2. NCBI lineage: Eukaryota > Metazoa > Chordata > Mammalia > Chiroptera > Hipposideridae > Hipposideros > Hipposideros armiger. Next base: position 40,739 of record NW_017732927.1, on the reverse strand, counting down.
AGGAAAACATGTAAATGTGAGAGGACATGTGTAAAGAAATATGTGAAAACACATAGTACCAAGACATCGATGAGTGAATATTGAAGTGTAATCATGAATTATAGAGTTAGGTATTTTAATAGTTCATTCTTTAGACATTGTATTGGAATTAAGAATTTTCTACCACACAGCTGTTTCTTCACACCATTTCAGTCACACTGCTGTCTTTCTTTTTTCTTCTAATGCACCCCTCAAACTCCTGCCTCAGGGTCCTTGAGCTTGCTCCTTTCCTTCCTGGACCACTCTTCTCCCAAGTAACTACATGGTTCATTTTCATACTTTAATCAGATTCTTCTAAAATAGCACCTCCTTGTGGGGCCTTCCTTGAACTCTCTTTCTAAAGTAATGTCTCAGGGTCCTGTGTGCTCTAACGAAATTTTGACCTTCTTAGGGAAATTTCCTGAGATAATAAATGATGCTTCATCCATAAATAATAGCCTATCTGGTACGCTAAGTCTATCAGGAAGAGTTGTGTCTATAATGCTGATAAAGTTTAACCCTGGACAATGAGAAATGACCCACATACATCTAGATGAGTGGGTCAGCCAACTATCCTGTCTTGTGGTCAGCCCTACTACCCTGGAAATCTCTTCTAGACTGTACATTAAAACCAGGTGAGACTTAAGAGATGTTATCATGACAATATGGCAGCATAGATCCTGAGTTGAGGTGGACACCTTCATAAAAAGTGTGAGTCGAGCTTGAGACAGCCAAAGGGCCAAAAATCACAGCTACAGCAGAAAGCAGTGTGGCTGTAGCTGTTGAGTCAAGGGGTCCTCAAAGCTGACATAATTGTGGCAATCACAATGGCTTTACCACTGATGTAGGATTTTGGATGGACAGACAGCATTGAATGATTTTTGATCGAGCTCAGCTCAAAACCACAAGTAGATATTTTCTACTGTCTTAGTCAGTTTGGGGTGCTATTAGAAATTTCCTCAAATTGGGAGACTTACAAACAACAGAAATTTATTTTTCACAGTTCTGGATGCTGGAAGTTGGAAATCAGGGTGCTAGCATGGCCGAGGGAGGGTCCTCTTCTGCCCTGTGGATTTCTGGATGCATCGTCACATGGTGGAAAGGGTTAGGCAGCTCTGTGGAATCTCAAGAGCACTAATCCCATTCACGAGAACTCCAGCTTCATCATTTAAACACTTCCCAATACTTTCTAGTGCTTTCCTTTTCTTTTCTTTCTTTCTTTTTTTATTTGTTCTAATACTTCTTAATAAGTTCATTTGGGCATTAGAATTTCAACATGAATTTTGGGAGGACACAAATATTCAGACAATAGTACTTGCTTACTGGCATAGAGCCACTTTCTCCCTCCCTTGCTTTCTAATCCAACTTTAGCTGCTTTACGGAGAAAGAAAATTGGCATGAGGCCAAGCTTTCTTTGTCCCCAAGGGGGGACAAAACCATCACCATCTATTCAAATATGCTAAGGAACTTCTAGCACAGGAGCAACTCAAACATTTATGATTTGTTGAATACACGTGCCAAAGTCACCATCCTGTGTGGGGAGCACCCTCTTTCGACTGAAGGGGAAAGGGAAGCTAAAGAGACCTGTGGATGGGGCCATCTGGACCAACTCAGTGTTCTAATGCAGCTGTCCTCCTGAGTGTATATGGTTCTCCCTATGTTAAAGAACTGCATATAGGAAGTGGTAGTTGGACTTATAAATTGCTGGCCAACCCATCTCAGTCTTTTCCTGAATGGTCCAACAGAGACTATATAGAATCCCAGGAGCAGAAAGGAAAATCAGGGGCTTGAATAAGGACATAAAAGTAGCAATAAGAGGTGCAGTGTGTTAACACAATGGCCCTGCATGGCCAGTAAAAAGGAACTGGGAGAGTATGGCCAATTGGATTGTGTTGTTTCTCCTGTAGACCCAGCTATCATTCTAGACACAGCGATTACACACAGAGTGCGCTGAACAGACTGATGGTACTTGATATACTTACTGTCTTGGGCACTGTCAATGCCTTCTTTCCTATTTCATTGGCACCAAAGGAGCAAGATCAGTTAACAGTGATTAGCATGGCTTTAACGCTGACCTTGACCATTAAACGTCACTTAAAGGCCATCAGCAGGAAAGAAATATGAACAGATAAATGAGGAAAAAGACTTTCAGTGATGTGGAAAATTCAGTGGAGGTTGGCAGATTGAAGCAAAGGTCTTGGAGATCCATCTTATCCAGGCCACTCTAAGAAATGTGGCTCAATTATGCAGGTACACATGGGACACAGGCAAGTCCCCATGGGCAATGCCTTCCTGCCTCAGGATTACTCATGCCACCTCACATTTGTCTTCCACATTTGTTTCCTTCTTCCACGTATCTTTAACCCTACATATGCTATATCCCCTCCTCTAAACTTATCTCCAAATCAAAAACGAGGTCTCCCCTCCCCTTAATTCCTCCCCCCTCAGTTTGACCTAGGTGTTTTTTTTTTCTAGACAAATGTTCTGTTTGTTTGTTTGCTGTTATTTTTCCTCTAGCCTAGCTCACAAATATCCATGTTTGTTCCTATAAACTTTTCTAGAAGGACAGTTAGACAAAGTAGAGAGGTGATGGCACCAGAATTAAGGCAATAGAAGTAGGAATGGAAAGAAGTGAGTGGTGAAGATGTTGCTGCTTTCATGCTGATGCACTGAAATGGACAAACCACAGTTAGAAAACAGATATGAAGTTTTCCCACCAAATCAATATGTTACTCCCTCACCCCACCCAGTAAACTATAAATCCTTGGGTCAAGAGCTCTCTCTCTCTCTCTCTCTCTCTCTCTCTCTCTCTCTCTCTCTTTCTCTTTTCCCCCACCTCAGCTAGGTCTGTTCTCTTCCCTGAATATTTTATCACTAATAAAACCTGCTTGCATATAAAAGAGAAAAAGAAAAAGAAATCAGATATGAGGAAGGAATGAAATGGAAGGATATGAAATGACTTTCAGGATTCTAGCTCTAGTACCTGATGCAACATAGTGCCATTTTCTGAGGTTGGGCATACAAAAGAAAGAACAGATTTAGGATGGGAAGAGGAAGAGGAGGATTAGTTTAGTTTTGATATGAGAACAGACAGGCCTCTAAGTCTTTCCGTTTAGCTCTGACTATTCCTCTCACTGGACATACTAAGCCCTGTATATTTTTTGCAGGAACACTGTTATTTTAAAATATATTGAGAATACTGCAAAAGTATCCTACTTGGAAGGACTATCATTGACCCACTCTATGCCCACAGTTTTGTTCCTCGAGGTTATCTGGTTATGTGCAATTTACAAAGCTATCTATTCATTGAACTTAAAATACAGCAAGGTTGTCCAAAAATAAATTATTACTATACTTTATATTTCCCCAAAAGAACTTTAGGTAGGGCATAAAGTTCTCCTAAAACAATAACTCATGATGAGATATTTACTTGACTTTGATGTCTTTGTAGCACGTCTCCTTAGCACGTGCAACACTGACCTAAACAAGCTTACTTGAAATTGTGAATAGCACATGCATCATGGAAGTTACTTTCCCCATACTTTCATCTCAGTGAAAATAGTTTAATTATTTGGAAAGAAAACCAGACAATTTGCTCTTTAAGTGAGTTTCCAGGTTTATATTTATTAACTCAATAACTATTAATTATGCATTTTGTGTGTTTCTTCATGTCTGAACTCTAACTTTTATCCATAGATCTATAGCTCCCTTATTCTAAATAGTCAATTCTTCTTCTGGGCTCTCAATTTGTTTTATGTGCTACTTTATATAAAGCACTATAATACATTGTGCAGGTCTTTCTCCTCCCTGGTTAGTATCCTAAAACTTCCTTGAGAGCAGGGACTCTAGTCTCTGAGGTCCATGCATGCCAATCAAGACCCTTGCAATTGTAAGTGAAAGACAGAAACACAACTTCAATTATTTTCAGAAAAAATAAAAACAAAATAAGCAAGTTTATCCTCACCTAAAGAGAAGACAAAGATGTATAAATTGGTTTCTGGAGTGGATAGATTTAAGTATTTGAGAGATTATATGATTCTTATTCTTCATCTCTTGACTCTGCCTCTACCTGGTTTCATTTTTATATAGAGTACCTCCATGTGGTAAATATACACCTAGCAATACTAGTTAGACAAGGACATGGCCTTTTGATAGCTCGGTAAGAGTGCTTATGTCATTGACTGCTTCCTAAATTATCACTTGCTGATTTGAGGTAGGGTTTCTTCTACTAGGATCACTTCTACTAGACTCACATGTTCTGAGCAGGATGATTCTGGACAATAAAGTGGGAAATATATGATTCCTCAAAGAAGGGATGTTGGACAAAAAAATAATTAAACATGTAAGATCCATCTCAAACACTTAGCAATTATAATACAGATTTAAACATAGTGCATATTCAGTAAATGTTGCTAACTGAATAGAATTAAGCAGTTTTTTTTACTTCTTGACAATTACATATACTACTACTTTGGGACAAGCTAAAAAAGTAAAACAGTATTTCTAAGAATGTAAACCAACTGAGGAGCAGTATAAATACACATACACACACACACACACACACGCACATACACACAGTCGGTGCCAAAAAAATGTATACACATTTTAAGAAAGGAAAACCATGTTAAAATTGTAATATTCAATATATACTGGTAATAAAAGATGAATACAAGTCACATTTAATTTCTGCCAATACAAGAGGTGCTCAAAGTGGTTACCATCAGCATTAAGACACTTTTGATTATGGCAAACTGCTGCTTGAGCAACATTGACCAAAGTGTCCACGTGTACACATTTTTTTGGCAATCCCAGTATGTTTGTGTGTGTGTATATATATGAGGTCTGACAACGAAGTTCATGAACTCATCCTAGAAAAAGTGCTACAAACCTCAATGCTGAATATCACTACAGTCACCTTCAAAGTACTCCTGTTGGGAAGATGTGCACCAATGCCAGTGCCTAGTCCACCCTTCAAAGCAATTTTGAAACTCTTTTTCTGGAATAGCCGGTCATCAGAGCTGTAATTGTATTAACCTTGATATCCTGAATGTCATCAAAATGTCTTCCTTTCAAAATATCCTTTATCTTTGGGTAAAGAAAGAAGTCATTGGGGGCCAGATCAGGTGAGTAAGGAGGGTGTTCCAATACAGTTATTTGTTTACTGGCTAAAAACTCCCTCACAGACAGCACTGTGTGAGCAGTTGCATTGTCATGATGCAAGAGCCATGAACTGTTGGTGAAAATTCAGGTCATCTAACTTTTT
>NW_017732927.1:32131-34020 GCF_001890085.2 Hipposideros armiger | reverse complement strand
ATGGCAACCCACTGACACAAGGGCTGCAGCCTATGCCGTTGCCGGTGATTCATGGCAGCCCAGCTCCAGTTTGAGCTGTCGTTCAGCATCTTAGCTATAGAGGGCAGTGTCACTGGCCCTCATATGTGGGATCCAAACCGGGGCCCTCTGGTGTCCCAAACCAGTTCTTAACCATCGCGCCACTCGGCCGGCCCGGGTTATTGTTTATATTGTGAACTAGTAAATTCAGAGAAGAGCTAGGTATCAAGACAGGCTTTGATGATGCTGTGGATGTCACTCTCGCTTTAATGCATCAATAACAAACTCAGTTAGCTTAAGGACTTGTACTGGCCTATTTAACAGGAAAGTATCAGGGGGGATGTGATTTCAGACATAGCTGGTTTTAGGGATCATACAGTATCATGAAGATTCTCTCATCCTTTCTCAACTCTGATTCCTTCTTCTCTTTGGTTTCATCTCCTTCTGCAAATAGACTTCTTCCAAGTACCTGGTGGAGATGCTTACCACCATTAACCATGACTTCACATTCCTTCAATTTAGCAACCCATATGGAAAAGGATGTCTCACTCTTATGTTCATATCTCAAGCCTAGGGAAAAATTCAAATTGGCCAGGCTTTCATCAGACATCTGTCTCTAAAATAACCATTGTGTCTAAGACAATGGGTTCCATGACTGGCCAGGCCTAAATCACATCCAACTTTGGAACCAAAAGAGTTAAGATAGGGGGTAAAACATTCCAGGCAGCTCAAAATCTACAAATGTGCAGGGTATTCATAGAGAGAGAAGAGTTGGATAGACTGTTCAAATAGAATGTTGGCTGTTCAAATGTATTAAATAGTTCAATAAATATTTTAAATTCTTTACTTTTGTCAGATTTTATGCTAAGTGCTTAGACTACAAAGATAAATAGGAAACAGTACTGACCCTAAAGTAAAAAAAAAATTCTATTTGAAGATATAGACATAAAGCAGATATATATAACACAATGCGGCAAGTACAGATATGAACATATACTCAGGACACCAAAGGTACCAAATTTGGCACCTAATTCATGTGGCAGAGAAAAGTCATAGGGAAGTCAGGGAAGTCTTCTTAGAGAAGGCGATTTCTGAGGTGAGTTAGAAAAGCTGACTCAGAATTTGGTATCACAAAAGAAGGACTGGAGATAGGAGAGTGTGTGTGGTTATATATAATAATACTCCTGGTATAGGTCTGTGTAGTATATGAGGTGAGCACATGAGAAAAGAGGGTCTGGAAAGTTAGACAGGGAGCAAATATTATGTTAGACTTTACTCCATATTGAATATATTAGGAGAAGTGACTGGGGCACACTGTTCTTTATATATATCATTTTGATAATTTTGAACAAAGAGAAGACAGGAGAAATGGCAATTAGATAGTAGCTGTAGTGTGCCAAACTACAGGAGAAGGCCTGAGGCAGTGTGGAGGCAGTAAAAATGGACGAGATGAAGATTAGGGAAATATTTATGGGAATAATTCCATAGGACTTATTGATTTCTTATATATGGGAGGTTAGGGAAAATAAAGAACCAAACTGTCTTCCAGGTTATCAGCTAGGAGTATTTGGTGGATATTTGAGGAGCAACCAGGTAAAATACGATGAGCTTGAGGCATTGCAGATCCCCTAGTTTGAATGAAATATTCAGCATGCTCTTGGATATATGAGTCTGAAACTCAGGAGGAAATGTCAGTTGGAAATACAAATCTGTGACCTAACATTAATTAAGAAACAAATGAGGGGCCGGCCGAGTGGCGCGATGGTTAAGAACTGGCTTGGGACGCCAGAGGGCCCCGGTTCGGATCCCACATATGAAGGCCAGTGACACTGCCACTTGTCTGTTCCCCTCCCCCCAATTCCCCAGCACTG
>NW_017732927.1:26379-28903 GCF_001890085.2 Hipposideros armiger | reverse complement strand
CTGCAGGTTGTCCCTTGTGTGGGTTGTGTGTGTTGTCCTTTTGTTGTTGAGCCTTGGTTGCTGTTTGCATGTTAGTGGGAGGGATTGACCTCTGGCTCATTTCTTGTGAGGACTGCCCATGGCTACAATGAAGGAGCTGTTGTGCAGGGGCTGACCCTACAGAGCAGGATTCACTTTACCAGGGCTCTCTTGCCTCCACAGTGTGCTCTTTGGGTGTGTTGTCCTTGGAGATGGCCAGGTGATGCTCCAGCTCAATTTCAAGCTGGCCACTGGGATTTCCAGCTCCAGAGTCAGTTGGGAGGGGCCCACTGCAGGCCAAGTTCAGCCATAGCCTGTGCTTTGCCTGGGGGCCACCTGGTATCAGCACAAATCAATCCATGGATGGCTGCCACCTGTGTTGGGCTTGGCGTTGCCTTGAGAGGTCAAGCTGTGAACCAAGGTCAGCTGCTGCTTGTGCCGGTACTAGGGCTGCTCTGCTTGAGGTATTGGGCATGCCGAAGCCAGATGCTGCTTGTTTGGGTTTTGTGAACCTTTGAAAGACTTTTGGACAGTCTGCAGCATGAGCCAAGGCAGGCGCTTAGTACAAAAAAGCCACTGGAAGCAGCATGAGTGTGCCCGAAAGTTGGGTGGGGTGTGGTCTGAATCACCAGGGCCAGGTGAATGAATGGTGTCAGCCAGGTTGATGGAGACTCAGATATGGTTCCCACCTGCATCTGCATGCCAAGAAGGGGGAGGGCTCAACAAAGAAACAATGGCTTCCACCAACTCATCCATCCAGGATAAAGCTGCCCCTCCAGCCCTTACCCTGAGGCCAGACAATTCAGTTTCTTTCTGTATGTCCCTGGTGCCTTTCAAGCTGCTGCCTCAGCACTGGAACATATAGCGAGTGAGCCCGTCAACAAGTAAGTCTGTGTGCGGGTCATTTAAGAGGACTACCTGGGACTCCAGCAGCCCACTGTACCACTCAGCCACAATCTCCACTGGTTTTCACAACCAGAAATTTCACGGACTTCTCTCCCTGGCAGTGGAACCCTGAGCTGGGCAGCCTTGTGTGGCGCTGGGACCCCTTGTTCTTTTGGGGGTGGGGGAACCTTCGCAGCAGAGATATTCCTCCTGATTATTAATGGTCACATGTGGGTGTGGGATCAGCCCGTTCCACACCTCCACTCCTGCCAGTTTTGAAGTGGCTTCTTCTGTATGTCCTTGTTTGTAGGGCTTCAGTTCAGCTAGGCTTCAGGTGATTCTCAATGGTGGTTGTTTTGTAGTTTGGTTGTAATTTTGATATGGTTGTGAGAGAAGGCAAGCACAGTATTTATCTACTTTGCCATCTTGACTGGAAAAGCTATGTGATTTTTTTCAGCAGTACTTAACCACCTTGGATGCAGTTTTGCTGGGAGGGTTTTAAAAAAGAAAAAGACTAAAAAACTAATCCAAACCAAAACAAACAAAAAAACCCCATAGGTGTGGTTATATATAGCTTGACTTATAGTTCATATAATCAAATTGAGATCCAGTCTGAAAAGTGACTGAATAGAGGTGAAAATAGAATTGAGAGATCATAGAGCTCATAGAGGGTTCACAGAGAAGGATAAAACAGAGGAGGTCAAAGCATAAAGGTCTTTATGAGGTCAAAGCTGGCATGGAGGAACGTAACTGGAGAGCATAAAGGCAAATTAGTAGCAGTCAGGGAGCTGGGCTACTGAAGTTCCAGGTTTTGTGTTAGAACAACTCACTAGTTGAAGGTTGCCCAGAGGATAGGTGATTGTTGGTGAGAACAGAAGGGGCCACTGAATTTAAGACTATCTAGAAATATCAAGGTGTTATATCAGACTTTGTATGCATTAAGATATGAACCTTTATGACAGAGAGTCAAAAGGAAATACTACGCTGTGACCTGGCTCCAAAGTCTTCAATGAATGGAAAAAATTTTATTGGGTACTAGCAGTAAGAAAGTGTATGTGTGGATGGCTTAAACCCCAAAGAAATATGTTTTGTGTGCTATCAGTTGAAAAAGTCATCAGAAAGAAAGACTTGTGCACAAGGGTCATTGGGGGGAAAAAGTGAAATGCTAAAATAAAGATCTACTTAGTGGCAGGTTAAATTTATATGAGAAATTCTGAACCTGATTCCATAAGTGATCTAGATTTATTTTCCCACATCTTAGTGTTGTTGTGAGAGGAAGAAAAGTTCCCTGCCCCCACTTTTTGTTAACTATCTAGTTTAAAGATTTCACAAAGAAGGTAAAATGAATTCCTAAAATCAGGTTTTTACAACATTCATTAACGAGTCACTTAACCTTTATTCAACATATTGAACAGCTACTATATGTGAGGAAAGTGTGTGCTTGAAGCTGAGCTATCCTAACTTTTTCAATGGGAAAATCAAGATTGATTTTATCATAATGTCTCCCATCTAAATTACTAAACGACCTTGGGCCTTTTTTAGATGTCAAATGCAAGAAACATTAAAAATTGATTTTTGTTCAGGCATTGAGATTTATCCTAATAGAATTGTGGTACCATGG
>NW_017732927.1:20461-24559 GCF_001890085.2 Hipposideros armiger | reverse complement strand
GACCTTTAAAGTGATCGCTTCTGTAATTTTTGTTGCAGTGTGATGACACATGTGAAAACATAGTAACAAATTATTTTAAAAGAATGGAAAGAGCATAGGATGATCTAGGATAAGAAGGAGCTAGGATGGACTTCTGACTTTGTGTTGTGACTTTGTTAATTAACATGTTAAGTGAAGTTCAAGGTGTTGGATGGTGAGCTAATTCAAGAATAGGCCATAAGAAAAATTGAGATAGAGAAAATGTATTACTCACAGGTCCTAGAGGAAGTACACGGCATGCTTTGAGGGGCCTTATTGGAAGGTCCAGTCAGCATGCAGAAAGAGTGCAGGACCTGAGGCACATGCCTTTATTAGGGTCCAGTGAGCGAAATGCTTTGAGGTTCCCCACAATCTGTGGCAGATTGATCAATTTAAACCAAAAGAACAGGGTTTTGGGCGGCTTCATGAAGGTCTAAGAGGCACATGAGGGGAGTGTGCCAGGAAGCAGGAGATCATAAGGGCTGTGGGGAAGTCTTATCAGAGACTCACATTTGCTTGTGACTGCAGGCTGTTATCTAGAGCATGTTCTAGCCTGATACGCTAGTGTCAATTTAAGACCCCTGCAGGCCACTTGGCTGAATAAAATGAATGTGGAGGCAGAAATGCCATGAAGTAGTTTAGCTAAACTCTCAACAGTGATTTCAGGGACATTGCTTAGCCATTTGAGTATTTGTTTCTTCACATGCAAAATGTTGATAATAATCTTTATATCCTATCATTATTGTGAAGATTTAAAAAGATACTTATAAAGCACCTAATATATTAGTGCAGTATCTAACCCATAATAAGTACTCAAAGTACTCTGAAACTAGGCTTTACAATTTCTGAAACTTCTATGACTAGAAACATAGATTAACATCTAAGCTTTCTAAAGGTGGCCAGTAATTTCTACCCCTCTCACCCGACCCATTTTCCTTGATTGTTTGATGCATAATGAATTCATCTTTGGAAGAAAGATTACACTTTTTTTGTGGGGTGAGGGGGACAACACTTTATTTCCTTTATTTGGCAAAAGAAAAGCCCTATTCTAAATTTGAAAGTGAGAGTTTCAGGACAGACCATATCTGCTTTACTGTGGTAGTAAGAAACTCCGAATTTCAGTGGTTTTAAAGAGTGAATTTTATTTTGCACTTACATCGCATGCATGCTGAGGCACTACTCCAGATGAGAGAAAGACTGCAATTCTGCTCCATCCTTTTTTTTCTAAAACCCAGTTCATACTTTAAAGTTTTAAGCATCATGTTTGTACAAATCTCATTGGCTGAAGCATCACGTGTCCAAGTACAAGTCTATAGTATAGTCCCCTCCCACAGGGAAGAAGGGAGGGAATATTTGAAGTCTATTGTAATCTGCCTTCTCAGTCATAAGTATTTTTCTCCCTTCTGCACTCAAAACACAGCCACACCTTTCCCAAAGAAGAATTCCCCAAAGCTTCACCTAATCACTATATCAAGCTCTAGTTCTGGGATCTCTTCACATTCTCTACATCAGGTATCACCATCTAGAATCTCATGATCCCCCAAATAAATTATTTNAAAAAAAAATCTAAAAAAACAAACAAACAAATGAGTTTATTCACGAAGAACTTATATAATGGGTAAAGCAGCAGACTAGGGAGAAAGGAATACTACCATTAAAGGTATAGGTAAAATAATAGAAGTCTGACAGGGAGAGAAAGTAAGAAGAGTTGAAGAGTACAAAGCACATCTAAAGAATGCAATATCAGAAGACCACAGACTAGAAAACTTGAAGACAAGCTTAATCAGTAAAAAGAATCACAGAGATCCAGGAAGATAAGATTGGTACAATGTTTGTAGGACTAGCAGTTAGAAATACTGTTAGGGCCATGCTGACTTTGAATTGGAGGCCAACAATATAAAGAGGGCCCTATCTATATAGCTATGTGATTTTTCCAGATTTTTATTAAAATATAGCTAACATACAAGGCCTGACAATTGAGTTCGCAAACTTGTTGCAATGATGTTACTAGCCTTTTTTGATATCCAAGGGATTCTTCTTTATGAATTTGTACAACTTGGACAAAGAGTTTAACCAAGTTTACTATTTGGAAGTGCTGAAAAGGTTGCATGAAAAAGTTAGATGACCTGAACTTTTCACCAACAATTCATGGCTCTTGCATCACAACAATGCACCAGTTCACATGGCACCATCTGTGAAACAGTTTTTAGCCAGTAAGCAAATAACTGTACTGGGACACCTGATCTGGCCTCCAATGACTTCTTTCTTTACTTAAAAATAAAGAGAATATTGAAAGAAAGACATTTTGATGACATTCAGGACATCAAGCATAATACTGCGACAGCTCTGATGGCCATTCCAGAAAAAGTTCCAAAATTACTTTGAAAGGTGGACTAGGTAATGGCGTTGGTACATAGCTTCCTTCCCAAGGGGAGTACTTTGAAGGTGACTGTAGTGATATTCAGCAATGAGGTATGTAGCACTTTTTCTAGGATGAGTTTGCAACTTAATTGCCTCACCTTGCACAATATTATATTAGTTTTAGGTGTATACCATATTCATTCAACATTTATATACCCAAAGAAGTAATCACCATGATAAGTCCAGCAACCGTCTGACTTGTACAGTTCTATCACAATATTGTTAACTATATTTCTAATGCTGTACATTACATCAGGTGTACAGCATAGTGGTTAGACATTTATGTATTTTAAGAAGTGATCTCCTACCTAGTCTAGTAGCCACCTAGCACTATACATAGTTATTACCATATTATTGATTATATTTTCTATGCTTTACATTCCATTGACTATTTTGCAACTTCCAATTTGTACTTCTTAATCCCTTCACCTTTTTCACCCAGCCCCCAATGTCCCTCCCATCTATCACCCCAATAGATCTAGTACCCATCTGACACCAAACATAGTTATTACATTATTGACTATATTCCTTATGCTATACTCTACATCCCCCATGACTACTGTGTAACAAACAATTTGTAACTTTTAGTCCCTTCCCCTTTTTCACCCACCCCCAAACCCCCTCTCATCTGGCAACCATCAAAATGTTCTCTGTATCTATGAATGTTTTTCTGTTTTGTTTGTTTATTTATTTTGTCTTTTAGATTCCACTTACAAGTGATATCATGTGACATTTGTCTTTCGCTGTCCAACTTACTACACTTAGCATAATACTTTCTAGGTCCATCCATGTTGTTGCAGATGGCAAGATTTCATTCTTTCTGATGGCTAAGGAATATCCCATTGTATATATGTACCACTTCTTCTTTATTCACTCATCCATTCAGGGACATCCAGGTTGTCTTCATAACTTGACTATTGTAAATAATGTTGCAATGTATATATGGATGAACATGTTCCCTCGAAGTGGTGTTTTGGGTTTCTTCAGATAAATGCCCAGATGTGGGATTACTGGATCCGTCTTTGTCTGGTTATGGGCTTTGTTTTAAAGTCTATTTTACCTGGTATAAGTATTGCTACCCCAGCATTTTTTAAATTTCCATTTTCATGAAATAAGTTATTTCATCCCTTTACTTTCAGTCCATATGTGTATTTTGATCTGAAGTGAGTCTCTTATAGGCAGCATATTTATAGGTCTTGTTTTCTTATCCATTCAACCACCAACGTCTTTTGATTAGAGCACTTATTCCATTTACACTTAAAGTAATTGTTGATAGATTTATAGTTATTACCATTTTATTGTGTATACTTTTTTTATTTTTTCATTTTGAAGAAGTCCCTTTAAGATTTCTTGTAATACTGATTTTGTGATGATGAACTTCTTTAGCTTTTTCTTGTCTGGAAAGCTCTTTATTTTGTCCTTCAATTCTAAATGATAGTTTTGCTAAGTAGAGTAATCTTGCTTGTAGGTCCCTGCTTTTTCATCATTTTGAATATTTCCTGCCAATACCTTCTGGCCTGTAAAATTTCTGTTGAAAAATCAGCTGAGTCTTATAAAAGTTCCCTTGTAGATAAGTAACTGCCTTTTCTCTTGCTGCTTTTATGATTCTTTCTTTGTCTTTAGCCTTTGGCATTTTAATTTTGATGGGTCTTAGTATGG
>NW_017732927.1:0-14366 GCF_001890085.2 Hipposideros armiger | reverse complement strand
TTAGCTGGGAGTAGGACTCTAGGCCATTGATCTCCGTGTTGCCTGGTTGTACCCTATGGTAATTTCTAATGTTATTTTCTTTGGCCTCCTCATAAGAGGGTATAGTAAAATGTGTTCTCTATACACCTTTTTTTGTTGAGCAGCTAACATTACTTCTTGCCTGAGAAAATTTGGACACCAAAGATCATTTTATATTTCATAGTCACAATTTTACTTTGTTGTGTTTCTTTTTATCTATTTGATTCCAGTCAGTTTCATGTGCCAATGGCCACTCCACATTCTATGGGGCATCTCTCTTTCTAAAGACAATTACATTTCAAACCTTCAAACCTTTCCATCTTCTGCTGGACCCTGTCCTTTGTCTTTTTGCATTGTGTCTAACTGAAAGCATTTCCTGGGGGCCACCTTAATGCATTCAGAGGCTTTGAAAAAGGCTTTGAAGATTTCACCCTTGATTTGACTGAATCTAAACCAGCCTTTATTGCTCAGAATATGCATATTTGCATCTTTCAACAAGTGTTGAAATAACCTAGATTCTCTTTTCTTCCTTCCTGAAAAATTATGGATCTGAGAACACCTCTTTCTTGTCGAGCTTCATCCAATGCGACAAATGGTTACTAAGGGATATTAGCAATGGTGAATTTTGTAAAGTCCTTGTCTAAAACCATAGATTTATCATATTTGTCATTTGCCATCCACATTGTTTTGCCATTGCATGTTAAGGATTATCATTTTTTCCAGACTGCAATAACAGTTTTCTCAATGCAGACACCTGGCTCCAAAGCCAAAGCCACAGTTTAGAGTTTTGTTATGTCCCCTACGTTTAGGTATCAATTTTTGTGTTAGGCAATATCCTGAAATAACAAACAATTCCCAAATCTCAGTGGCTTACAAGGAAAACGTTTATTATTTTTCATTTGCATTAATTATATGCTGACTGCTGTACTTTGGTTGCTGCTTAGCTCTACTCAGCTCTGCTGCAGGGCTCAGGCTGAAGGAGTCTCTTTATGTGCAACATGCCAGCTCTCATGTCTAAAGGAAAGATCACAAGAGCTCGTAGCAATTTTGACAACTCTTCAAACTTCTGCTGAAAAGTAATTTAAGTCATTTCTGCACATGTTCATTGGCTTAAGCATGTCAAATGACCTAACCCAAACTCAATGGATGAGGAGGGAAGTCTCCCACAGAAATGAGGCAAGTGGATTTTTGCAAGCAATACACAATCGGATAATTGACCTGCTCTGTTTCATGTTACTTAAAATTATTTCTCATCATGGACAGAGTTACTCTTCAGAGTTTATTGAATGCCACATATAGTTGAGGCAAATTAAGATAACAAGAGCTATATTTTCTAAATTCCAGGATGATTTAAGAAATTTATAAATATTATTTCTCTGATGAGTTAGATAATAGTATACCTATTGTATAGAAAGGAAAGAAACTCAGAGTGGTTTAGTGACTTACCCTCAATGGTATAGCTAGTTAGGGGGAGACAGGATCTAAACCTAGGTGTCTTTTGATAGCAGAAATTATGCTTTTAACCACTGTGTAACCAGGCCTGCCAAAGCCACTCTTATCAAAAATGAGTTCCACTTAGGAAAGCACTGTAGAAATAACTATGATATGAAAAATACTGATAAAACAAGCTATAATAACTAACATTACAATTATAGGATGTTTCTACAAATCATGAAATAAAGAAGAAAAAAATAAGCAGAATTTTTTTGTATAAATTAACAGACTTACATATGTACAGAACTCTTACTATTTGGAAAATTGCAAATTTATGGTATGTAGTCATGGCTATAAGTCCAAAACATCTGTAATTATCAATATCATATTTATACCAAGAAAGAAAAAAAAAGAAACAAAATGAAATAAATTGAATTGGTTAAGAGTGATAGTATTTAATAAAATTGCCAGTTTTGTATTTCCATTTGGTCATTTATTAGCTGCAGCATTTGATTCTACATTTAATGTTTGCATTTCTTGATAGAATAGTAATTGTTTAATTAATCAAGTAGCTGCTTTAAATAGACAGCATAATCTGTTTTGATTTTTTATTCCTGGGGAAAATCTTGGATAAATGACATTTTCACTGCTCTCAATTTCTATTTGTATATTTCAGTCTATTTTAAGTGAAAGCAAGCACTTAAATGCACTATCTAATTGAAGATAGGCCCTCAGGAAAAGTTGGCTCATTTACATGCAGCTTATAGTGCTTTTTGTAAGAACATGTTTGACTTTGCACTTTTCCTTGGTAGCAAATGGGAACTGAGTAAGTGTAGTGTGCAGAATTCAGTTGACAGCTTAAAAACCTTAATAGCACTTGGGTTCTTTTTATGCTATATATTTCTAACAATGCAAATTTTATTGGAGAGTAAAATCTCTGGTATTTTAAAGAAAGGATTTGCATAATTTCATATTTCAAAAAAAATAGTTCATGTGACATATCAAGAATATAGCAAAGACATTTTAAAATAAAGAACCCACTTATTGAGCTGTCATTCAATTAAATTCAAGTAAAAATTGTTAACTTAGAAATGTGTATGCTAAAGGTGAAAATGACAATTTTTTAAAATAAAGGATCACTGACCTATTGAATTGAAAATTACTTAGAGATCCTAAAAGAAAATAAAAGTGATGACATTTTCTTTGTTAAAGATGGATCTGTGAGCCATTTCATCTATAAATAAAGCCAGAACAAAGAACAATTCTTGTTAAATGTAGAAAACAATTACAAATGACCTTCAGCTTTCTGTCATGAAATAGTTACAACAAAGTCCAAGCTCACCAAAAAATTCAGTCCTCTTCCACAATACATGATCTAAAGACATTGACATTGCATTACATGTAAATGTCTCTTCATTATCTTAACTGAAACCAGACATCCCTACACAGCAGGCATTTAGACCCACCTATAAATGCTCTGGAATCAATGCAAATATCCTTGGTGTACCTGGAAAGCCATCATGGTATGTTGAAACCAAACTCAGTGACCTTGTCAATCTCAGTTTGCCATCCAAATCTATTTGGGCAATGACCTTTGGGTCATTTTACATAAAAGTTGACTGCAACCACAAAATATGTAATTCTTGGCTTCCTGTAGAAAACAACTTCTCATTTTGAGGACAGATGACTGATAGCTTTGCAGTGATCACTGATAATCACAAAGCAACTTTGTTTTTGGAGTCACTTTAATTCCTTTGTGAACTGGAAGTGGGGAAAGAGAGGTCTCAGTAGCTTGTTTATAACTAATAAAATAGTCTTGACTTTTGGACAGCCCCTAGCAACTTTCATCAATTCTAATTTCTCTTTCAACAACTTCCTTCTACTATTCAAAGTTGCTGGTAGCACACCTCAATTTGAACACTTTATTGCCTGGATTTGAATAGATTGTCTTCTCAAAAGAACCACAGTATTCTGCCTCAAGTTTATTTCAGTCTTGTCAGCACAGTCAAATCCTGGCTCTCTTCCACTGAGTGCATTCACAATGATTATATTGTTACCATACTTGCCCCATAGAAGTGAGTGACGTAAGGAAGTGTTTTAGACCATCTCAAATAGTTGCCGTCATATGCACCCAGTTTGTCAACTTTTGTTCTGAAAGAAAAATTACTATTGTAATTATGACACTGAACACTTTTTAAACCTTTTTTGAGATTATTGTAAATTCACAGGCAGTTGTAAGAAATAATACAGAGAGATTCTGAGTACTTCTTACCCAATTTCCCTCAATAATAACATCTTGCAAAATTATAGAACAATATCACAACCAGAATATTTACATTGATAAAAATCAGTGATCTTTTTGGGATTTTCCCAATTTTACTTGTATTCACTTGTGCTGGTTTGTGTGCAGAAACACACACAATTGTATTCAAATCTACATGATTTTACCACCGCATATGTAAGCTTGTGTATCCATCACCACAGTCAAGATACAGAACAGTTCTATTACCACAAAGATCCCTCCTGTTACCCTTAAAACCACATATCCCTCTCCCCTTCCCCATCCTTAATCCTTGGCAATCATTGCTCTGTACTCCATTTCTATAACTTTGTCATTTTATAACTATCATATAAATGCAGTCATAGAGTATGTAAACCTTTGAGACTGGATTTTTTTCACTAAGCATAATTTACAGCAGATATATCCAAGTTGTTGGGTGTACAATAGTTTGTTTCTTCTTATTGCTGAGTGGTATTACATGGCATGGATGTATCACAGTTTATTTAACCATTCACTCATTGAAGGAAATATAGAATCTTTCTAGTTTTGGACTATTATGGAAAATACAGCTCTTTGTGACAACATCAACTTTCATTTCTCTGAGATAAATGACTGAGAATGCATTTGCTGGGCCATATGGCAATTACACATTCAGTTTTATAAGAAGACGGCATGCTGCTTCCAGGGTGAATGTACCGTTTTGTATTTCTACCAGGATTATCTGGATGATCCAGCTTCTTTGTATCTTCATCAGCATTTTGTATTATCAACTGCTTTTCACTTTAGCCATCTGAGAGATACCTAGTACTAGCTCATTTTAATTTGCATTTCTCTAGTGGCTAATGATCTCTAACCTGTTTCCATGTACTTATTTTTCATCTGTGTATTCTCTTTGATAAAATGTCTGTTTTTTGTTTGTTTTTTACTGTTGAGTTTTGAGAGTTTTCTAGATATTAGTCCTTTGTTGGATATATAGTGTGCAAAAATTAATTTCGTCTGTATCTTGTCTTTTTTGCTTTTATAACCTTTTTAAGAGCAAAAGTATTCAATTTTGATAAAATCTGATTTATCTCTTTTTTGCCTATTGTGCTATGGTTTCAAGTCTTAAAAGCACTGGCTAGCCCTAGATGCTGAAAATTTTTTTCAAAGATTTTATTGGGGAATTGGGAGAGGGGAACAGCGTTGGGGAATCAGGGAAGGGGAACAGACAAGTTGTGATCCTTTTGTTCTTCAGTCTAGTTGTAGAGGATGTCACTTCACTGGCCCTTGTTGGTATTGTGATCATTGCGCTCTTCCCGGGTGAGGCAGTCGCTCGCCCGCCATTGGACGGCCGTTCACACTGGCTGCCGGCTTCTCACGGTAGCTTACGGCATCCCACTGCCACCCCAATGCAGCCTATGTCATCGCCAAAGACTCACGGCAGTCCAGCTCCAGGTCAAGCTGTTGTTCACCATCTTAGCTATAGAGGGTGCAGCATCACTGGCCCTCATGTGGGATCTGAACTGGGGCCCTGCTGCTCAGAGCTGGCATCCCAAGCCAACTCTTAACCAATGTGCCACTTTGTCGGCCCTGAAAAAAAATTTTTTTCTTTTTCTATTAGTTTTAGAGTTTTACATTTTATAATACATTATATCCATGATTAAGTTTGAGTTAATTTTTGTATAAGTTGTAACGTTATGATTGATATTCATTTTTGCATGTCTGGAAGTTCAATTACTCCCACGGGGTTTGTTAAAAAGCTATCCTTCCACAACAGAATTGTTTGTGCACATTTGCCAAAAATAAGTTGGTCATATTTGTGTGTCTATTCTCTATTTTGTTTCATTGTTTTGTGTGTCTATCCCTCTGCCAATATCACACTGTCTTGATTGCTATAGCTTTATATGAGGCTTTAATATCCAGTAGAATAATTTCTCCCCTTTTATTCTTTTTGATAAAAACTGTTTTAGTTATTCAAGCCATGCATGTTTCCATATAAATTTTAGAATAAGCATGTCTATGTCTACAAAAACTTATGCAATACCATAACATAAATTACATGATATTGTCTCTTTTGAGGAGCTAGAATGACAAGAGGAATGAAGATTATTTGGGGAGAAAATGAAGGAAGGAAAAATAAGAACAGAGAATATTGGAGAGAAATTTGTTTTGTTTATAAATGAGTGATGATAAAAGCCTTTATGTAACTAAATAATGTGACTCAGTGCTAGAGATATGACAGGACTCCCTGGGAAGGTCATTGTAACTGTCATTATTATAATACAGCTATTTTATTCTTGTCATCTGCTTTAATTATCTCATGAGTCACCCTTCTGGAAGCAGTCATCGTCACTCCCATCTACCTGAGATCTATGAGCTTGGAAATGGAACACTTTTTTAGGAGCACTTTTGGTTTGTTTTCTTTTGTTTTATTTTTCAAGAAATAAGGCAATAATCAGCTTGCTGACACTAACCTTTATTCATCCTAAATTAAAAGCAGTCTGAATATAATGGGCATGAAGTCTGAACCATCAAGCCTTTGCACCAAATCAACTCTTAATTGTCACATGTCATAAAATAATCTCATGCCCTTATACCTCAATTATATTTTACCCTTATTATGTCTGCCCAAACCTATATTTTTAAAGCAAATGCATTCAAAGAAGAATTCAGCACTGTAACTCACTGGGGTTTCTGGGCTCCATGATATTTTCATTGACCCAATACAAAAAATAGTCAAGTGAGCTTCCTTGTGTTTACTCAACTACATCACTTTCCAAAAAATGGAGGAGAAATTGAATCACAGTTGGCGAGGTGAAAAAAAAGTAACTTTTCCCATCTATTAGCACTTATCTAACTGAAACCTTGACAGCCAAGAGACAAAAAAACTTTTTTATAGTCTAGGAACTTCAAATGGAGCAGTGATACAAAGATCAGAAAATTGATGCATACAATTCATTAAAAAATAGTTGTGATATTATTTTTATTTTCATATTGAAGAATTTAAGCAAATGTTATAAATATTTCAAGTATTAGGAAAGTGTAGAAAATAATATAATGACCATTTATATCACATGTAAGATGGTAGATTGGTACAAGTTCTCACCACCGCTTTGGGTTACTCATCACTGGATGCTCCCATGTACATATGCATGATGCATATGTTAGTAAATTTATGTTTTGTTTTTTCTTGTTAATTTGTCTTTGCCATTCTGTTACCTTATATGGAAAGAACAGGACCACAGGGAGAAAGGAGGGAGGAAAGAAAGGAAGATGTGAGGGAAGCAAAGAAAAAAGAGGAGATGAAATCATTCCTAAGAAAAAAATGCAGATACCTCTAATTGTAATGGATTATAACACTATTAGCTCTGTGTCCCTATATAACACTATATTCTCTGTGTCCCCATGACAGTCTCTACTAGGGAGTCCCACCTCCCAATGGGAAGAAGTGGTCAGCAAAGACCAACCCTGGAAACACTTATAACACCACCCCTGAATATGTCACACCCTCATTCAAACACAATCCTAAATTTCTTTGTTCTTCAGTGCAGTTGCCCTTTTTCCTGGGGCTGCATTCTCACACAGTCTTGAGAGTGTACTGCAATATTTTCTTTTACTAAATCCTTGCTTGCTTGGCTTTGTTGGTGTGGCCTTGTTCATACATCCTTGAATGTCTTCCTGAGAGGATACAATGGCCCTTTTGACCTCTGATAACAATTCTGACTTACAGGGCCTGGTCAGAGAACCTAAGATAGGTAAAGGATAAAGACTTATTTTTCCTTTCCTACAATAACATAGACAAATACAAATGATAGACCTACACATGCGGTAGTTGAAGAAAAAAATTTTTGATGTCAACATCAACTCCTTCACTTGTTTAATTCTGCTACTGTACTTTTAAAAGGGAGACATTCAATCTATATAATGGAGTTGTTGGGAAGAGTAACCAAATAAATCTACATAATTGTGCGTAATTAAAACTTTTTTTCTCTTATTAATCTGTCTTTTATCAGTAAGATTCCTAAGCCTTGCCACTTAACTAGAAGGATAGAGGGAAAAAGATTTCCTCCCCTACAACATGAAGAAAGAGACAAGTTGCTCTACAATAAAAGGATAACAGTCTTAGAAGACCTAGTTCCTCAAACTAGTTCTGGAAACAATATGGACACACAGTCATCTCAGAATAGATCAATACCATTATAAAAATGAGTCAAAAGAAAAATGAGAAAAAATTATATATGGCTATGAAAATGCTGTCCAGCCTGTATTTCTGAAGGGCACATAATAACATAGGTACACATTTAGACCAGGCATTTTTGGTTACAAGACAGAAACTCAGTCCAGTGTTACACAAACCAAAAGGAAAATAATGGACTTTCTTCATACTTGGAAGTCCACGGTTGAACCTGACCTCAAGCATAGCAGGACTCAGGGGCTAAAAAAAGAAAATCAATGTGTTAGTCTTTTGTCTTTACTGCAGGTAGATTACCTCCTGTGATTGGGGACTTATGGGTGCTGATAGCTTCAAGAATGCAACCCAAGGTGAAAGAGTTTCTTTCTTTGAATGCCCAAAGTGAAAGTTAAAACAAGTTTTGATTGATCTTTCATGGGTCATTTTTGGACCATTGTTATGTCCAGGGGAATGTTATTGCTGTAAGTGAGGGGCAGGGTTAGAAGTCAGGAGGAAGGAAGTCATGGAGAGAGAATCTTTCAGAACTGACAAACACCAGCTTTCACAGTCTATGAAAGTAACTTTAATTTTTAATAACTAAATTGCCTATTTGTCAAAAGATGCTAAATTAAAGTTCCGTTTTAAATACAAATTTTGATTCTGCTTTTGATTATAAGCTTTGTCTTTGAAATGTGAAGAAATAAATAAGATATTTATGTTCTCCAACCTTTTGAAAACTCATTTTTGTTTATAGACATCTTAATTTAATCTCAAGATGGCTATTAAAAGCACATTTTGTCTCGGCTTTTAATGAATCTATTGATTTTCTAGAAATGATCATTCTTTTCTTTTTAAATTTCCTCTTTGCCTGTCTTCTTATTCATCTTCTCTTTTGAAAGGTTTAGCCCTGCAATGTCACTCAATGATTTCAGAAGTCTGCAAGTAAAAGATTTAATTTTTCAAATGTAAATGATGCTCAGTACTAACTTTATAATTGGTTTATGTTGCTTCTGTTTCTTCTAGCCACATCCGGACTCCATATGTTCCACACCATTTTAGATATTAGTGATGTCATGAACTATAAACTGAGATTTTGGCAGCAATACAAAGAAAGGGCTAATTCTCTAACATACCTTGAATGTACTTGCAATTGCTAAACTAATATTTTGTAGGTGATTTGAGATCTAAAATTATAAAATATATTTACTTAGGAATGAACCCATTTAACTTATAATTTATCTGTTATTAAAAAAAAATAAAGGCAGTGCGCATGTGAATTCAGGTATTTCATGGTGGCAGTCAAAGTAAGCAGAATATGTGCACTTCCCAGATGAGATCTACCATATTATGCAATTTGAAATGCTTAGTTCTACTTTTCTATTTTTAAGAGAAAAAAATACTTAGATGATGAGGCATATTAAATATATTTATGGCAGTGTAAGATGGTATGAGTAGAAATTGCTTTGAATGATATAAAATGTTGGCTACAGATGTATGCAAGGTTATGAGCAGAAATAGATATGAAGACTAGAGCAGAAACCAAGAAGTTCCTGTTTGGACAATGACAATTACAAAGTCACAGCCTGGGTGGCCCAGCCCCTAACATTAATAATAATATTCATCCCAGCATGAATCAATACCATCATAAAACTTGGTCAGAGAGGAAGGACACTGACAAAGAATAATACTTGCAGCAATTCAAATGTTGCCCAACACTGCTCTTCTGAAGGACAGTATTAGAGTTCTTTGGCCTAGATTTTTTAGTTACTGATAATAAATACAATGTCACCAGAGGTGCTACTGTGTGCCAGGCTTTCAGCTTTCATGCCTTAACTAATTTTTCTTGTATAAGTACTGTATGAGGTAGGTATCAGCTGGTAGACCAAGAACTTGAGACACTGAGTGGGTAAGTAGTTTGTTCACACATATCCACATATAACATAGAGGTATTAAATTATAAGCCTAGCAACCTCTGATTTCAAAGCTGATACATTAAATATTAAACAGCAGTTTTCCTATTTTAATGATATCTATTAAGTCTTCATCAAGTTTGATAATAACAGGCATTTCACATTCACAATAATGGAATTGCCCAATGAAATCCTGTTTGAAAGTACCTTTTCAAATAAATAATTTGAAACACACCAAATATCTCCCCATTTAAACAAATTACAACTAGTCCAATATCTCTTTAGGCAAATAGTAGAAGCTCTAGAGGGAAAAATGTCTGAAATATCAGAGTGGGTCAAAAGACAGCTAAACAAAAGATCAGACAGCAACTCAGGACTGGCTCTGGCTTACTGTTCAGCGCCATTAGAATGTGGATTATCTCTTTCAAACAGTTAATGGGATGGAAATTGCATATACGATTTCTTTGCATCAATAAAAAGCAGCTCAACAATGAACTCTTGTACAAAAAAATAGACAGTAAGAATGTGATAAAAGAAATACTTTGACAGATCGGCTAAACATCACGTACTACTGAAGAAGAAAGATTTAATGCGTATAGAGAGGTTTTAGTCCTGGTGCTAATGGACCACAGTTGTGAATTAAGAATCTTCTAACCATATGATATCCTGGTTTGTGATGGAGACTTTTATGGAAGGAATAAATGTTGGACGTTCATCTTCCAATTTGGGATGCAATTATTTGGTACCTGAATAGAAAAAAAATCAGTCAAGTCAGTAAAGAAATGATGTAAAACTCTTATTATCCAAATATAGAGAAATAGTAATACAAAAGATGTATGAGTAGATAAGGAGTAGCCTACTTACAATAGCGTTTTCCAATCATGAGAAGCAACCTTCACATTAGGACATACAAAAGGTCAGAAGGGGCCACTCCAGCTCCAAACATCTTGATTCATAAATGAGTGAACATAATAGTCTAATATAAAAAAATGAAACTATTCTATTGCAATATGTAACTGGATGACTATTAGCCTTATTTTTTTTTCTTTAAAAGTAAGAGAGATAATGATATGTTAGAATTTGTAGGAATGTTGTAATTTACATTTGTATTCAAGGGCTGCTTTCCAACATGCCTCTCTCTTAAAGGCTCCCTTACCCTTTCACCATCAAAATAAACAAAAGAGGAAAAGTACTTGCTTTAGAATCGGAGCAATCAATGCTCTACCAGTTTTCTTTTCATTATATGAAAAGAGCTGGGTAGAGAGAATGAGGTTGCAGATTATGCATAATATTCAAAGCACTAATCTGCATTTTACATATGTATATATGTAAAATTATATATATTCCTTTAAGCTTTCTCTAAGATAAATCATAGAATAAGCTGGCCAAGGAGAGGAGTGTTATCAAGAGTAAATGACAGTGAAAATGTTATGGTTAATAGATTGGAGGTCTCTGTGTAGCTGAAATATCCTTAGCATTGAAATATTAGAAGAAGTGAGTCCAAAGACAAGAGATGACATTCAAAGAATAGGATTCCTAAAACTGAGATTAGAGAAAGGTTGCAATTACTAGTAAAGACAATGTTAACGGTATGACTATGTAAATGTGTGGGTGATATAGAGTGGGAAACACGATCACTGAATAAATCAGGTTCATAAAACTAAGATGTCAATGTATTGGAAAGACTGTATATGTATATGAAATTGCCAAGACTTCAGACTAGATTGGAATTGGAGAAATAAAGGAAAATAAACTGAAGATCAGTTGATGAAAGGAAGTGGGTGATATGATGTGATGGTTCAAAGGAGATATTTTAGAAAAGAATGATCTAAAAAGTAGCAAACTGGAACAAGAAAGGTATATGTGTCACTTCTAGGTTCGGTTGTATGAGGTTGGGCACAAAATAAGTGACCACTTGAGAAGACTATGGGGGACCTGTGCTTTTAATAGATAGATATGTTTCTGTTAGTGCAAAAAGGTAAATGGAATGTTCAAAGCAAAAAACTAAGTGTACATAAGAAAGTGCTGATAATGATCTGTGGATTCCAGCAGACATTGTGAAAGGTTGTAGAAGCTGTGGAGAACGGGAGAAAGAGACAGAAGTGGGCGGGGTGGGGGGACAGATATAGAATCTTATAAGGAGTAGAATACGAGAGAGGAAGGATAAATTGGTAGCCTGAGGGTTTCTGTGATGAAAGATGTAAATACGAATAAAGGATATAAGGCACATAGTGGTAGACTGAAAAATGTCTCCCAAAATATCAGGCCCTAATTTTTAGAACCTGTAAATATTACCTTATATGGCAAATTTATGATAAAACTAACGATTCTGAGATGGGGACAGTATCCTGGATTATCCTAAGGGGCCTTAAATGTAATCCCATGGGAGAGACTGATTGGAGTTTACACAGACACACATAAAGGAGAAGGTGATGTAAAGATAAAGCCAGAAAATGAAGTGATCTGAGCATATTTTGAGGAATGCTGGTTGCCATTCCAAGTAGAAAAAGTCAAGGAATGGATTTTCCTCTGGAGCCTCTAGATGGAGTATGGCCTTGTTGACACCTTGATTTTTGTCTCAGAGATACTATTTTCAAACTTAGGGCCTCCAGAACTGTGAGAGAATAAATTTCTGTTGTTTTAAGCCACCAGGTTTGCGGTAATTTGTTACAGCAGCCACAGGAAACTAATACACCATGGATTCAAATCAGATATTTGTGGCAAAATCATGAGTCTTTGATTTTGGCTGTCAGTTGGGGTCCTTGGTTTTCTCCAGGTTGGGTTTCTTAGGGCTAGAGGTCTGACATGGTTCTTATGTGCATGTCTTACTCCTGGCTTGGAGTTGCTGAAAGCTTGGGCTGGCTGAGCGTCTTTCACTCTTCAAGCTGTCTTCCACCTGGCTGGCTTAGATTTCCTCATAGCATGCCACTCTTATGGAAGCTGGACTTTTTCCATGGTGGTTGGCTTCTCCCAGAGTGAACATTCCAAGGGTAATTGGCAGAGGGCTTCTTGTGAAAAAGGCCTGGAAGTTTCAGAAAAACATTTCCACTACATTTTGTTGGTAAAGCAACCACAGCTAGCCAAAGGGAAGTGGAATTAGGCCACACTGCTCAATGGAAGGGGTAGAACAGGATATGTGGTATTTTTTCATGTATCACAAGTATCAAGAAAAACATGAGACTCACTTATGCTTAAGACATGGGAGCAATATGAGAAAACAGAGAATAAAACAGCAGTGTTACTGAAGTAAATAGAGTTTTCAGAAACAGGTTTGTGATTTAGAATCTTTATTGAATATTGTCAATTACGTTTGTCTACCTAAAACAAGGGGGAGAGTAGAGAGAATTATAATACCAAAGATAGTTGATGGATTTAGTCCTTTTTTTTACTGAGAATGCAAAATTCTACTTACTTATCAGATACTTGAGGAATTAATTTATATAATTGGTTAATTCTTATAATATTTAATATCTATAGGCAATTCAATATTTATAACCATTTAATTTTAATTAAATTAACCTTACTTTATTTTTATAGGTGTGCTCAGTACCCATTTAGTTTTTCAAGTAAAAGACAAGAGAAAGGCCTTACTCAGAAAAATCTTTAGTGACTCACGGACACCACTCAGGGAGCCTCCTGGTATATGAAAGTAGTGAGTGTGTGTATGTGTGTGTATGCGTATGTGTGTGTGTGTATGTGTGTGTGTATGTGTGTGTGTGTGTGTTTGTGTGTGTGTAGGAGGTGGTGGTAAAGTGGGTCAAATTTGCATGGAAACATAATAGTTTTCTGGGCAAAGAAGGTTAAGATCCCAAAAGTTTTTCTGTTAGTTTCAAAATTACTGAAATCTCTCAGATGGACTAGAATTTCAGGAAAAGGCAGTGAGCACACTGAAATAAAATTATTGTACTTAAAAAAACCAAAAAAACCAAAGGGGGTCAGTCTGATCTGATGACCAGATGACTAGAGATCCTGATATAAGGCCTAAGGGACACATGAAGTAGGACGTTTTTGGCCTACAGTGTGACTAATGCTGGAAGCCCCTCCAGACCCAGCTGCCCTAGTGCAGTGCTAATCTTTATTTATGGAGTACGTTGGTTCACTGTAGGCATATATATTGGCAAACAAACCTGAATATCCAACAACCTTGGGCCAGCGAAGTGACAAGGACTTCCTTTCAAAGACCACAGGCTGTGTGGGAGCCTGGACAGTGAGGCTCCACTGCAGAGAGGACTGGGACTCCTGGGTAAGCCTCCCCATCTGTAGGACATGAGAAGCGATTTGGCAGTGGACTCAAAGGAAACCCAGGGTCTTACCAGCCTGAGGGCGAAAGTCAGAAAAGCCTGCATGCTTTGCATGATTAGCCCCCAGGACTTCAGGAAACTGGGAGATATGGGAGCTTTAGAATACAAATACCTTCTTAGCTTACAAGTATTTTAGTATGTGAGACTCAGTATGCTCAATTTTTGTTGTTGTTAGTTTTATGTTTAGTTTAGTTTAATTCTTTTTGGACAGATTATCTCATCTGTACCCAGTTGTGGATAGCTAATTACCACATCAGAGAGAGAGAGAGAGA
>NW_017732926.1:180082-181111 GCF_001890085.2 Hipposideros armiger | reverse complement strand
CATTTGTGGAAGTACTAGAGTCATTCGCATCTATGTTATTGCTATTTCATTTGACAGCTGACAGTTCTAGCTTCATTCTTTAAAAAAATTGAGTGATTTGTTTGAGTTTTGGAGATTTTACAAGTTGAAGATGGAAGACAAAACTGTGCATTTTTGCCATATTTTACTGTTTTACTTCCATAAAGAGAAGAATTCATGTCAAGCTTGTGAAAAGTTGCATAAAGTTTAGTGATAATGTTCTATAAGAATGTCAGTGCCAATGGTGGTTCATGAAATTCTGTGCTGGTGATTTTGATCTCAGCGATGCTCCTCAGTCAGGGAGGCCCACCAAGGTCGATGACGACAAAATAAAGGCATTGATCGAGGCAAGCTCACGTTACACAACACGAGAGATTGCAGAAATATTGAACATCCATCATTCAAGCGTTCATGACACCTGAAGAAGCTGGGATACATAAGCAAGCTTGATATTTAGGTTCCGTGTGAACTCAAAGAAGTTCATTTGATGGTGCATATAAACATCTGCAATATGCTCATTAAACATGAGGAAAATAATCCTTTTTTGAAGCAACTGATAACTGGTGATGAGAAGTGGATTGTTTACAACAACGTGGTGCACAAATGATCTTGGTTCTGACATGATGATTCACCTCAAACGACATCGAAAGCAGACATTCATCGCAGGAAGGTTATGCTCTCAGTGTAGTGGGATTTTAAAGGTCGTGTTTTTTGAGCTCCTACCAAGGAACCAAACAATCAGTTCGAATGTGTACTGTCAACAATTGGACAGTTCGAACTAATCCATCACCCAGAAACATCCAGAGCTTGTTAATTGTAAAGAAGTTGTGTTCCATCATGACAACGCAAGACCACACACAAGTTTGATCACTCAACAAAAATTATTAGAGCTTGGATGGGATGTGTTGCCACACCCACCATACTTGCCTGACCTTGCGCCGTCAGACTTCCACTTGTTTCACTCTCTTCAAAACTCCTTGTGTGGTATAACGTTCAATTCAGACAAGGCTG
>NW_017732926.1:177482-178867 GCF_001890085.2 Hipposideros armiger | reverse complement strand
TAAAGAACAGTATAAGTATCATTATTATGAATATTAGTAGCAGACAGGTAAAGACAATCAAACAAATGGTTATTTTAAGTTCAATATCAATTATGTAGGTATACAGGCCTTCTTGATGTCTTGAGATAGCTGTCTATCCCTGATGTCGGCAGCTTCTCATCCTTGAGGAGTCTTCGATATCCACTGATGGGTCCTTTCTGACAAGGTTGGAGCCTTTAATTGACGTCTTGTCCAATGGACAAAATTTCCTGGTTGTGAGTCATGGTCTTTGAAGTCTGTGTCTCCCAGGACCACGCTGAAGTGAATCAGTTACTAATTTATTAATTTCTTTAAGATAATTGATAAGTCCTTGATAATAATGTAGACTGTCCCCTTTTAGTAAGATCTGTTCATATGTCCCTTCGCGTAATGTGAACAATGACTAATGAGGAGAAAGCCTGTGTTTATCAAAAGAAATATCTCAGATTGAGAAACACTATAAGGAGAGCTTTTGGGCAAGGGAGATTAAAATAAAAGCTTCTGAAAACTTACCTAGTTTAGTTTTAATTTACCATTTGTACATTCTACCAATTCAGATGATTGGGGTGATAAGCACAATGAAAGTGTTGTAAACTAAGCCAACTATTACAAATGGATTATATCATTGGCTCAGTGAAATAAATTCCTCAGTTACTATGTAAGTCACAGGGAATTCTCTGAGGATTATTTATTATTATTTTAAATAACTTCCCTACCATTAAGGTTGTTGCTCTCCTGCAAGGGAATTTCTCAACCCAGTGAGACAACATACAAATCGTGACTAATACATATTTGTATCCTTGAGATGGTGGCATTCGGA
Organism: Hipposideros armiger; assembly: GCF_001890085.2. Classification (NCBI taxonomy): domain Eukaryota; kingdom Metazoa; phylum Chordata; class Mammalia; order Chiroptera; family Hipposideridae; genus Hipposideros; species Hipposideros armiger. The sequence continues at coordinate 178,029 of NW_017732926.1, read as the reverse complement.
TAAAACCCAATTACCATACCTCAGATGGACCTAAAGAAAATGGGAAATCTCCTTGGGACCCATGGAGTGACTTTCCAGGGTTATATTTTGAACAGAAAAAACATCTGCTATATACCTCATAAGCTGCAGTAGGAGGTTTCTAATAATATTCTTTACTCCATGAAACCACCTTTCCAAGACCCCAATGAGTTAGCTCATGTACATGCTAAGCTATATCTGTTTGGGTTCCCTCTTTTGTTGCCATATTTTCTTTCCTTCTATAGCTGCCCATTGGAACTGTAAAAGCCTTTTATTGATTTAATATGGAAAAGAAATATTCTCAAGTCTGGATAATTTGTCTGTTTATTACTGCCGGTCTAGCTGCAGTTGTCAGCTAAATTATTTTCCTTCTATGATGGCAGCCTTAGAAGGTCCTGGAATTTTGATAATTGCCAATTGTTTTGGTTGCTGTATGATATCTAATTTAAAATCTGCAACCTGTTTTCCATTCTTATGGGCTGCCCTGAGGAAGTTAAAAAACCTTGCTGCTTCAACAAGTTGTGAGCTA
>NW_017732926.1:173901-175087 GCF_001890085.2 Hipposideros armiger | reverse complement strand
AATCCAGGTCCACAGGGTGTTCCTGAGTGGGCTTCTTTGGAACCCTGCCCGATTACGCCAAGTAATGTTGATGAAAAATATCCAGCCTAAGAGAAAACTTATGAGTTTATTTGAGCCAAACTGATGACAATTGCCGGGAAGCAAAATCTCAACGGATTGAGAAAATGCTCCCTAAAATGGTGGTTTGCAGCTTATTTTATACATAAAATCAAAGAAGCAAGGTTGCATAAAATCCATTCATGATAGATTAAGGGAGTGGGAGAAAACAAAGAGGGGAAATCTCTGGGTTGGATAAAGTAAATTAGAGAGAGAGGTACTTGTTTTATGTAGGTGGGTGCAGGATAGTTAACAGTTCACTTTTTTCAGCACATATTGTTGGTAATCAGGAGACAAGCATAATATGAGGAATTTTGCAGTTTCCAGCCCTGGTCCGAAAAAAGGAAACACTGACATTCCAAAGATGTTATTTTATGTGCAGAAAGACAACAGATAGGCCCACTTAGAGGCACAGGTTAACTTTATGAAGGAAGCTAAAGATGTGACTTCCTGCCATGGGTCACTTAGCTATGAAATTTTTTTATGCTCATGCCATCTTATGTAATTATTTTCAGTCCCCTGAGCATGTCAGGTTAAATATGTGGCTCTTTTTCTGTCCACACTTCTGAGGGCCATGAGGGAAACATCGGTTCCAGGCCTCAATCCTAGGCTTGTAGATGGCCATCCTCCTGTTCACATGGCGTCCTATTCCTGTATACAATCTGTCTCCTGACTTCCCACTTGTGTAAGGACATTGGCTGTATTGGATTAGGGCCTACCCTCATAAACTCATTTAACTTCATTCCCTCTGTGAAGACCCTCTCCTATTAAGCTCACATTCTGAGGTACTGGGGGTTAAGATTTCAGCATATGAATTTTGTGGAACACAATTCAACACCTATCATCTTCAAAGAGGACCCAGGCTTCTGCGGGGCCACCACTGTGAGTCCCACAGGGACAGACCTACAAACCACACTTGCTTGGTGAAAGGCTCACTTGGGTGAACTAGACCTCAGCTTGCATCTCCTTGCCCCTTAGGAGCCCTTTCAATTGTCTGAAACCCCTTTCCCACCCCCAGGAAGTCCAGAGCCTTCCCTGAGCTGTCTTTGAATTTCTAGGTGGGAGAGAGAGAAGGGAGCTGGTCTTGCTT
>NW_017732926.1:150318-172856 GCF_001890085.2 Hipposideros armiger | reverse complement strand
TTTAGTGAGATATAATTCACAGATAATACAATTCACCCAGTAACATGTACAATTCAATGCCCAGAACTGTTCAGCCATCACAATTAACTTCAGGATGTTTTCATCACCTCAAAAAGAAATTCTGCACCCCTTAGCCATCATCCCCAAATCCCCACATCACCACTCCCCACCAGGCCTAGGTAACTACTAATCTGCTTTTTGTCTCTATAGATTTACCAATTCTGGACATTTCATATAAGTGGAATCATACACTATGTCACCTTTCTGTGTCTGGTTTCTTTTACTCAGCATAACATTTTCACGCTTCATCCACATTGTAGCATGTGTCATTGCTTCATTCCTTTTTATGGCTGAATAATATTCCACAATATGGATAGACTGTATTTTACCCATGCATCGATTGATAGATACTTGTGTTGTTTCTACCTCTTGGCAAGTATGAAAAATGCTGGATGAACATTCATGTACACGTTTCTGTGTGGACATATGTGCTTTTCTCTTGAGTATATAGGAGTAGAATTGATAGGTCATATGGTAACTATACTTTTAACTTTTTGAGGTACCACCAGACTCTTCTAAAGCATCTGCACCATTTTGCATTCTGAGCAGCAGTGTATAAGGGTTCCAATTTCTCCACATCCTCAACAACACTTACTATTTTGTTTTTTTTATTCTAGGCATCCTAGTGGGTGTGAAATGGTATCCCATTATGGTTTTGATTTGCATTTTCCTAATGATTAATGATGTTGAGCACCTTTTCATGTGCTTATTGGCCAGTTGTATATCTTCCTGGGAGAAATGTATACTATGATCCTTTGCCCATTTTAAAATTGGGTTGTTTGTGTTTTTATTATAAAGTTGTAGAGTGTTTTATGTATAATGGATATAATTTCCTTATCAGATATAGCATTTGCAAATCTTTTTTCCCATTCTGTGAGTTGTCTTTTTACTTTTTGTTTTTTCCTGGTCATATGGTAGTTCTATTTTTAATTTTTGAAGAAACTCTATACTGTGTTCCATATTGGCTACACCAATTGCAATCCCTCCAACAGTACACTGGGGTTCCCTTTTCTCTACATCCTTACCAACACTTGTAGTTTGCTGATTTTTCATGATGGCAATTCTGTCAGGTGTGAAGTTATATCTCACTGTGGTTTTAATTTTCATTTATCTGATGATTAGTGACATGGAACAGCTTTTCATACGTTGACTGGGCATCTGTATGTCTTCTTTGGAGAAATGTCTACTCAGCTCCTCTGCCCATTTTTTAAATGGGTTTGTTTGTTTTTATGAGGTTGAGTTATATGAGTTCTTTATAAATTTTGGATATTAACCTTAGATCAGATGTATAATTGACAAATAAACGTTTTCTCTCAATCAGTAGGTTGTCTTTTCATTTTGTTGATGGTTTTGTTTGCTGTGCAAAAACTTTTAAATTGGATGTAGTTCCATTTGTTTATTTTATTTTATTATTTTGTTTCCCTTGCCCAAGGAGATACTATAGATCAGAAAGCAAATGTTACTAAGCTCAATGTCAGAGATTTTACTGCCTATGTTATCTTCTATGAGTTTTATGGTTTTGGGTCTTATATTTAAGTGTTCAATCAATTGAGAGTCTTTTTGTATATAGTGTATGAAGGTGGTCCAGTTTCATTTTTTTGCATGTATCTGTCCAGTTTTTTCAACATCATTTATTGAGTAGACTATCCTTACCTCACTGTATATTCTTGTCTCTTATTTCATAGATGAAATGACCATGTAAGTGTGGGTTTATTTCTGGGCTCTCTATCCTATTCCATTCAATTATGTGTCTGTTTTTATGCCAGTACCATGTTGTTTTGATTACTATAGCCTTATAGTATATTTTTATATCAGGTAGCATGATATCTCCAACTTTATTCTTTCAAGAGTGCTCTGATTATTTGGGATCATTTGTGGTTCCATATAAATTTTAAGATCTTTTGTTCTAGTCCTGGTTCCTGGTAGAGGGAGTAGCTTTGTGAGCGGGGCCGAGGAGCCTGTGGGAAGGACTGAACTGAGTGCCTTTGGCACAGGAGCTGGAGGTTTTTGGGACCATTGTTCCCCTGGAGTGGAGCTTGCACACACCTCTTTTTACTTTTTGATGGTGTCCTTTGAAGTACAAAAGTATTAAATTTTGATTATGGGACTGTACCATTTTAAAAATAATATGGTGGCTGGCCGAGTGGCTCAGCTGGTTAAGAGCTCGCTCAAGAGTTTGAGCTCTGAGCAACAGCAGTTCAAGTCCCGGCCCGAACTGAGCAGCCACTGAGCTGCCAACAGGTGGCAGGATGGCTCAGCTAAAAAAAAAAATTATATATATATATATGAATCAATTTGACATGATATTTTGCATAGTAGACTTAGTAAACAAAGGCTGGAAAGTTTCCATGTAGCACTGAAAGCAGCCTCAAATTTACATTGGACACCCCTCCTCTGGGTTCCCCCAACCAATTTTTGAGTTCCTCTCTCTCTGCCATCTCATTCTCCTTCCATCCCCTGCCACCCACCAACTCTGGATTCCAACTCTGCAAAGTAGAGCTATTCAGGTTTGTCAAGTTCCTGCTACAAAAGATCCATCGTGCTCAGAAGAAATGAAGGATTTTCTCTCCAGTCATTGTTATTGTCCTCGTGAGAGGGACTGATAAGTGTTTAAAATACAAGTTCCCCCTTCCTCATATTTCAAAGAGATCCTGACGGAGGCCCAGATGGGTTTTTTTGGTGGCTTAGAATTCTCAAGTCACAGGCTGGTTGAAAATGCCTGGTTATTGCTCTCATAACGGTCTCTACTTGTCCTAATGGCGGCACCCTCCCTGCTCCCTGAGACTACAGCTCACAGTCTTGGCTCCATGCAGCTTTGTGGGGCCTGAGGCTGGATGGCAACTCAAGAAGTGGCCACCGAGTGACTCTACCCATGGGGTTACCCCTCTCAACCAAGGCCATCAGCTTGGCTCTGTGTGGCTCCTGGGAAAACAAGGCAGAGACACAGAAAACCCACTAGACAGAGAAGGGAGCTGCTGGCCCAGCCCCCTTGCCCATCGGGCCACCTGACTGACCCCCCAGCTTGTTCAAATGCAGAGTCCTGGGTGCACCCTGTTTCATGATTCAGGCGACTGCACGGGATCTGCATTTTGAAGTCCCTAGGTGATTCTGATGTGGAACATTCTGGAAGCACAGTTCCAGAGGCAGTTTTAGATCCTGAAGTCTGTGAAGAGTGTGGTGGGGGGGGGGGGGGTGTGAATGAGGTGGCCCAGGTTCCACCCACCTGTTACCTAGGAGTGCTGAGGAGGTAGTGACCCCAGATTAGAAAGTACTCAGTTCACTGTCTTTCCACCAGCATTGAGGTGACCCATGGAGTCCTTGAGGGAACCACAGACACTCCAGTGTGTAGATGGGAATTGGTTTTTAGGGATAGGAGGGTGTCCTACTGAATAGGAGCAGGTTTGGGTCTAGGGTGGTGGTGACCAGCAAGTAAGTCCACAGGCCGGATTAGAGAAGGCCGCCCTCATGGCGACTGGTGTCACCCAGACCTGCAGCACTAGTGCTCAGGGATGGTCTCCCTGCTGGTCCCATGTCCCCACCCATGTGGTGTTGACTGGGACACGGTGGAAGAGGGCAGGGTGAAGAACTTCAGGAAAATTCAGAGCACTGGGGGGTAAGGGGCTGGGGTTCAGTCTCCCAGTCAGGCCTGTTCTCTAAAGACCCAAACAGACTGAGCCACTGTTGCCAGGCTCAGCGAAGGATACAGGCAGTCAGCCTGCTGCTCTCCAGAAAAGCCAGCTATTCCGGGAAAACGAAAGTCCTGCGAGGGGGGAAGGAGCGGTGGGGGAGCGTTTCTGGCGGTGGGGTGGCGGGTAGGCGAAGCTGAACACTTCCTGTTCTCAGTTCAAAGGACAGCCTTTGTCCCTGTCTCCATCTCCTGGTCTTAGCTTCACAGGCTTCAGCCCAGCCCCAACCGCTCTGAACCCGCCCCTGGGAACAGCGGATGGGGCCAGGCAGCGATCACAACTCCCCACAGGCCCGCGGTGGGAGACCCAGGCCGCTCCATGTAGCGCCTGACCCCGCTCAGCTGTAGATGATGCTCCCCACAAGCAGGGGCAGAAGGGGCAGCAGTTGGGGCACCGACGGCCGCCCCGTGGCCTGGTTGATCTCGCACTGACAATCGCAGACTCCTGGCTTGAGAGTCACTTTGGGGGTCTTGGGGGAGCGAGGGCCAGCACTGGGAGCCGGGCAGTCCAGCCACTGGGGGCCCATGGGTTGCGGGGAGTCAGGCTCGGCCTTGACGCTGCCCTTGGGAAATCGCCAGTAGTGGGTGCCCTTAACGAAGTAGGTATCACCTGCGGGGCGGAAGGAGACGCCGAGGGACTGGTCCAGGCTATCCCAGGCTGCCCCAAACCCCGCCCCTCCCGAGTGCTCCCAGTAACCCCCTCAGGATGGCCCCTAGTCCCATCCCCCAGGGCCAGTAGCTTGCAGTCCCGGGGCCTCAGACCCTCCCTGCGCGCTCTCCTACCTGTGTTACTGACAGTGACGTCGTCTGGGGCCTGAGGAGCCCCCTCCCAGAGACTCAAGTCGCGCGGGTAGCCGGGGTCAGGGCGCGCCGCCGCGTCGTCATACCGCCAGTAGCGCTGGCCCCGGACCAGGTAGGTCTTTCCGTTCAGCGGCCACGAGAACACAGCATCCACCTCTTCCCCCTGGGGCAGCCCCAGCTCGGCCAGCGGTCGTGCGGCGCCCTCCAGCTGCCGGTCCTGGAACACCCAGAACTGGGAGCCTGCAGGGAAGCGGCTTAGTGAGCAGCTGCTCCCCAAGCCCCGCCTGCACCGCCCCGGGCCCCACTCACCACTGAAGAGGAGAATTCGGCCATCTCGGTGCCTGGAGTACGCGGCCTGGATTACCTTCACCTGGGCGGGCAGCCCCTCCCAGAAGCGGTGGAGCCGGGCAGGCCGATGGGACACAAGCTGTCCCGAGGGCTGGAGTCGCCAGAACCAGGGGCCTGTGGGGGGAAAAAGGGGTGGGCATGGGGCATGACATGGCAAAAGGTCTCATCCCCCAGGGTGTGTGGCTGAGACACAGTGCTGGGTCCCCTCTACAACACCTGGGTGGGAGAGGTCCATCTGGAAATCAAGAGTGCAGCGGCTCTAAGATGACTGGGCTGATCCAGGACTTTTCTGCCACCACCTTCCATACCCAACTCTCCCACCCCTTCACCCCTTCAATGAAAGTCCTGCATCCAGGGAAACCCCACAGGCCCCATGGGTCACCCTAAGTGGGTATAGGAAGCCAACTAACTCTATGGGGTCAGGGGAGATCCAAAGTGACTCACCTTTGAAGAAGAAGGTTTCCCCACGGATGTTGGCGATGGCATCAAAGTTGCCAGCACATCGATCAGGAACAGGGAGGGAGGGGCTGGGGAGGAAGGGAGAGGCAAGGAGAAAGGGATCAGGGCTCTTCCTCTTTGCTTCATGGAGGGGGCTGGGTCCCCCATCGCAGGCCTGTGATTGCAGCCTAGCTCCATCCTCTGTTCCCCGGGGCAGACTCAGTCCTATGAGGCAGGGACTCTTACCACGCCCATCTCACTGAGGAGGACACCACGGCTAGGGAACTCACCCAAGATCACACAACTGGTGAGGGACTCACCTGTTTGGGGGTGGGGAAGGAGGAGGCAGGGGTTTCCTTGTGGGCTCATCATGTGGGGTTTGGGGCGCTTTCCCTGTAGAGAGAGAATCAAAGAGACGAGGTTCCCTGACCCTGCTGCAGAGGCCACAGGGTGAGCCCCCTGCCACTCCCTGTACCGTAGAGCTGCTGCAGGCCTTCACGGTCATCCTGGGACAGGCGATACTTGGTGGGGTTGCCCACCGGGCCCTGGTAAAAGGGTCTCATGATGGAGTCAGGCGCTGAGGAGTGGCCCAGGCCCAGGGCGTGACCAAACTCATGAACAGCCACAGCAAACAGGTCAGTCCCCTCACCATCTGGGAAGGAAGGGAGAGTGGGCTGGAGCTGTGCCCCCCCCCCCGAAACCAGGAAAGGGGGCAGCCAGGAAGCCCCTGGAAGTGGAGCCTGCTGGTGAACAGCCAGGAGACCCTTCAGGAGTGGCTACAGCCTCTTCTGCCCAGACCCCTTACTGAGCTATTCATCCCTCCTGTATGCATACACTTACTCTGTAAATATTTTTGTTTGGCTGTGCTAGACAGTGAGATACCAGGCTAAAAAGATCCATAGAACATGTGAGGGAAAGGGTAGGAGGAGACATTCTGGACAGAGGAAGGGGTGACCTTACACTGACGTAGCCCCTATCCCCAGGAAGGGGGGACTGTATACAGAAACACTGGGGGAAAGCAGGATCCCAGGGGTGCATGCAGTTTTCTTGAGGACACACCAGCCCTTGGAGTTTTCCCCTTCCCAGTTCCAGCCTGTGGTCAGAGGTCCCCACCCCTCCCCACCCTTCCCACTCCCACCCTCAAGGAATGTTGCTGAGTCTCCTTGGCCTCTGCTGCCAAGACCTTTAGCCCACTCCCATCCCCAGGGTCCTTCCCTCCTCCTCCTCCTCCTTCCATCCCCACCCCTCCAGTGCCCACATTCTCTCAATCTACCCCCTCCCCCATCTTCCCATCCCACAGCCTCCACCCCTCACCACCTCCCTGGGGTCCTGGCCTCTCCTCCCCACCCCTGCAGCCTTCATCCATCTCCTTAGAACTTGAAGCTTCCGCAGGCACTCTCTGACCACAGCCTGCTGGCCCGGGCGCCCAGCCTCACTATCAGCCTCTCTGAATACAGAGGCCTCTTCCTTGGGGATCCAGCCCAGGCGCCAGAAGGGAGCCTCTTTACACTCCCAGTAGCTGGTCGAATCCATCCATCCACAAGCAGCCTGCTGGCTCCTGCTCCAGCAGGTGAGAGGCCAGAAAAGTCTGAGAAAGCAAAAAGGGCAAGCCGCCCCTTTTTGGAGGCATGGCTTTCCCAGACGTCGATCCACTTCATGGACATCTCTAACTAGGGTCAGCAGTGTTGAAAGGGGAGTTTTTTGGAAGTGACCTGGTAAACTGAAAAGCAACTTTCTCTCAGCCACCTAAGGCCACTAGATAAGAATCTAAGAATGAAATGCGCGATTAAGTCATAAAAGGAGGAGCAAACACTTGTCCTCATTTACTTCTCACAAAACCTCTACCTCCAACCCCATTTTACGGACCAGAAAACTGAGGCACAGAGAGATCAAGTTAAATGACAGAGCTTCTCTGAGTCCTTTTTCTGAGAAATTGGAGGAAGTTTGGTGTCTTAATCAAGTAGATCTCACCACCCCCTTCCCTGCGTTTCCTTTCCTTTGGCCACAGCCCTTCTTTGCACCCTTCTCACGCTATGCATCTGGAAGAAATTATACAACTGTGCAGATCCAGCCCCACGAAATCAGTCTGTGGAGGTCCTCCTTGCCCTGGGCCTCAGCAGGCAGCTCCTTTGCGTCTGCACTCAATTTCAAACCCAGGCCCACAGCCCCTCAAGCCACCACCCAGCTCCAGCCCCCAACTCTTGAGGACAAATGCTGACAAATGTGTTTCCTATTTCAACAAGACAGACCGCTCTATGTAATCTGTAACTTCCTGTGCACCCAGGACAGATAGCTTCACCCCCCTGTCTCTTGCCCTGCCCTGCTTGGGAACCCTGCCTGGCTCACCTCCTCCAGGATGAGAACAATGCCCCACCCATCCATCCATCCCTGCATCCATCCATGTTTCCGTCCATCCATTTGTCCATCCATCCGTCCATCTATCCATCCTCCATCTCTTTCTTTCTATTGGCTCATCTAACATCCCTGAGTGCTGAAGACTTCCTCATCCTAAGATATCCCCCAACCACACCCCTCTCCAGCCCCAGCAAGTTCTTTGGTCAGTGGTCTAATTCAGTCTTCATTTCCTCAGCTCCTCTCACTTCTCACCCCACTGTGGTCTGGATTCTTCCCCCAGGCACGAAGCCTACAGGCACTAAGGTCACTTCGCCCCCAAATGACCAAATCCAAGCCCATGGAGCTTACTGGACTGGTTCGCCACCCTGCCCACTGCTGACCACTTTCACTCTTGTTCTTGATCACCTTTCAGCCTGTTCTTTCTCCGATTCTTTTTATTCCTCCTCCCCTTTGGGATGATGCCATCCCCTTTACTCTGGGACTCTCTACCACTGACCTTCACCGGGAATCTTACCAACCCCCAGTACAGTCTTTTAAATCTTCCACCAGGCCCATCCCTGATAGCAGCTGGTAATGAATGGAGCACTGCTCTGTGCCAGGCTCTGTGCGGAGAGCAGGAGGTGAATTATTTAATCCACAAATCCACACTACCGGCAGGTACTATTATTATTCCCATTTCTCAATTGAAAAAACGGAGCACATTGAAGTTAAGCAAGCGGAGGAGCCCGGCCTTGAGCTCCGCTTCATGCCCGCGTCCTGAAATGCTGTGTTACACAGCCTCACGATTGTGGATGCGCTCTGTGCCTCGCCCAAATTCTCTCTGAGCCTGTGGGGTCAGGCTCCTCTGGAGCTGAGACCACATCCTTGCTCAGCTTCTTTCCCAGTCCTCTCCTGCTTCCCTTTCCCCTGAGAAACTGCTAGCACAAGAATTTCCATCTCAAGCTTCACTTCTGGGGGGACCTGACCTAAGTCAGAGGAGTCCAAGTTCTAGAGCTAGATACTTAACCACGGATGCACCAGGTTCACTGACCGCCGGAAGCACTGCAAACACACGCCTCCACCTGAACTCACCCCTGCCACACACACACACACACACACACACACACACACACACACACACACACACCATCACCCACTACCATCTCTTACCTGGACCCTGCAGCAACTTCCAGCTTCCCTGCCCCTATCCTGCCCTGCACTGCAGCCAGGAGTATTTCTAGAATGCAAAACCTTCCATGTCTCCTACTATCTTCAGAGTTCTACCATCCAGACCCTTCCTGTGCTCTCCAAGGCCCTTTGTGGTGTGAAACTTACCATCAGTCCTCTCTCTATGGTTCCCTTCCCAACACCATACTTTTGCCTTCCAGCCCCAAATGTCCCAGGCCATTTCTTACCCTGGAGCTCCCATACCTGACACCCTGACTACCCTGAACTCACCTAGCTCATCAGCTTGAACTTCTTATGTGTCCCCCACCCCCGCCTTGTGTACTCTAAGTGAGCAGGACCTTGTGCGCTATCTGGCACTGTGTGTGTGTGTGTGTGTGTGTGTGTGTGTGTGTGTGTGTAATAAACAGTCAGAGTCACTGCTTCTGGGAAGCCCCGCTCAACCAAAAACCTCAGCTTGGTCTTTTCTCTGAACAACCACAGGTTCAAGGACTTCCCTGTTGTGATTCCCAGTACTTATGTCACTGTGTGTGGCAATTACTCTTATGACTCAGCTCCTGGACAGAGCTGTGTTTTTGCCTCTTTAATCCTCAGCCCCAGCTTGGATCTGGGCACCTGACAGGCCCCTGTGATGGAATTTTCTGTGTCAGGTTGGCCAGACTATGGAGCCCAGTTGCTTGGTCAAACACTAGCCTAAATGTTGCTGTGGAGGTTATTTTGTAGATGTGATTAACATCTACAATCAGTTGACTGTAAGTAAAGCAGATTACTCTCCATACCGGGGTGGGCCTCATCTAATCAGTTGAAGGCCTTAAGAGCAAAAAACCGAGAAGGAAATCTGCCTCAAGACTGCAGCATGAAAATCCCACCTGAGTTTTTAGACTCAAGATTGCAACATCAACTCTCACCCGAACTTCCAGCCTGCGGGCCTGCTCTATAGATTTTGGACTTACCAGTTTCCACAATCTCATGCGCTAATTCCTTAAAATAAATCAGTTAATACACACACACACACACACATGCACACACATCCTATTAGTTCTTTTTCTCTGGAAAAGCCCAACTGATACAGCATCAATCCATGTAATTTAAATCTAATTTTTAAGGACAGATAGACCTGGGAAGAGGACCTCTCAGAAGAGGGGACATTGTACCTTTTGACCCATAAGTCCAGATCTCCTCATCGTCGAAATGAGTATCCCCAGAGATGGAATGCTCCCCGGGGAAGAAGGCATGGGCTAGGGTGCCCCCCTGCCCATCAAAGGGGTAACTGTCCTGGTGGTAGGCCCGGGCAAAGTCGATGAGGATGTCAGGCTCTCTCGGGTCCTGAGAATACATCTCCTCGAATGTGAGGCCTGACTCAATACCCCAGGTGGTCAGGGCATGGTGCATGATGGTCCTCACAACCTCCTGCTTCAATGGTGAGCTCTGGGGGAAGGACTGTACCCTGGGGAGAGAGGAATGGAGAGGAAGGGTACCCAGGGCTACAGAAGCTGGGGCCCAACAGGCAGGCCCAGGGTGGGGTGGGCACCGGGACCTACCTCCACGTCAGGGTTCGCTTCTTCCACATGCTGCCACTCAGAGCATACCGGCGCCGGCGGCGCCGCCTAACAAGTCCCGCCACCCCCAGCACATCGGGCAGGGAGCAGCGGCGCTTACGCATGGTGGCCATTGTCAGTGAGTCTGTGGAAGAGGTTGGGGGAACGCGATCAGAAGGACAACCTGCCCTAATCATGGTACCAGCTACCTTTCTACATGGGAAAACTGAAGTTCAGAGACGTTAAGAGACTTGCCCCACAGGGCTGGCCAAGTGGCTCAGTTGGTTAAGAGCACGGTCTCTGAGCAGCTGGGTGCTGCCACTGAGCTGCCAACAGGTGGCAGGATGGTTCAGCTGGTGAGAGTACATGCTCCTAACAACAAGGTTGCAGGTTTGACTCCCGCGTGAGATGGTAGGCTACGCCCACCCGCAACTAAGATTGAACACGGCAACTTGAGCTGAGTGGCTGCAAGCCGCTGACAGGCGGCCGGATGGCGACTGGACTTGGAGCTGAGCTAGCTGCGCCCTCCACAACTAAGATTGAAGGACAACAACCTGGTTGTTCCCCTTCTCCAATTCCCCAACACTGTTCCTCCTCCCCGATTCCCCAATAAAACCTTAAAAAAAATGTTACTTAGAGATAGGAAAAAAAAATAGAAACTTGCCCCACAGCTTGGATTTGAACCCAGGAAGTCTGATTCTGGAAGCCATTTCATACCAAATTATGACACTGGGTTTCTGGACGACGTCACCCTCTGCACCTGGCCCTGAAGGATTGGCTACCTCTAGGTGGTGCTCAGTTTCTCACGGGGGGATCTTGGGGTCCCACTTCCCTGAGCCCTGATGGTTGCATTTGAGAAAGAAACCCTGGGAGTACAGTAAGAACTCCTCTTTTTGAGGCTGGAACCCCCTGGGAGGTTGCCCACACCCTACACCCTAGCTCCCAAGTCCCCATCATGTCCAGAAAAAGCCCAAAGTACCCAGGCCACCTGGGTCTCTGGTCTCCTGTGACAAGCCACCCCCTTATGGGTTAGAGCTGCCTGGAATCTCCTTTTCCAGCTCAGCTCACTCAATTCCTGTAAGTCTTCTCATCTTCAAAGGAAGGTCAAACCTCGCCTCATTGGTTGAAGTCACAAAGAGTAACTGAGCATATGGAGTTGCCAGATACTGCTGGGCAGTACACAAGACAGGGAAAGACGGTGTCTTGCCTCATAGCTAGCCAGGATCTCGCCAACTCTCTCTTCTTCCCCATTTAGCCCAACAGAGGAGCCTCTCAGCTCTACCTCCAAAATGTGCACACTTCTTATCACACACAACACCCCCCAACCCCCACCATCCTACTCCAGGCCACCATCATCCCTTGCCTGGATTCTGCAATGTCTCCTTCCTGGCCTCGGTGCTCCCCATCCTCCAGTCTCCATCAGGAACCAGAGGAAGCGTAAAACTTCAAAACAGACCAAGTTGCCTCCTTCCTTCAAACCCTCAATGGTTTCTTACTGTGCTTGGAATTAAAACCAAACACCTTGCAAGCCCCCTCCACCATCAGGCACTTGCTTAGCTCCTTAGTTCCCTCTCATCACAGGTGCACAGGACCTTCGGAGGGGCCTGGTACACTCTTCTCCCACATCTTCCCATGGCTGGCTCCTCCCCTTTGTGTCCTGTGAGTTCTTTGTGTCATAGGAGCTCCTCTCAACTCATAGGACACCTTTCAGAGGAGGCTGACCTGACAAGACCAGCCCCTCAATACCATTAGCATTTTATTTTCTTCAAAACACTCATCACTCTCTGAAAATATCTTGCATATTTCTGTTCTTGATCTCTAGAATGTGTCTGTCTCTGTCTAGGATGTCAGCCACATGAGAGCAGGGACCTTATCTACTTTGCTCACAGCTGGAGCCTGAATTGGCTTCGCATGTAAGAGATTCTCACGTATTGAAAGGGGAATGCCTGAGAACCTCCTGGATTGGGACCTGAGATCAGCATATTCATAGCTCCCATGATCCAAGTGCATGCTGAGGCTTAAGAACAGCTGGCTAATGGTTAGACTGGGTGCAGAGGCAGGGCTGGGGAGGGGGTGGGGACCACCTACCCAGGAGACCCGTTTCAGGCAGCTGGGCAAACCTCTGCATGACCTTGATGGCATCCCGCAGCATTGCAGGGCTCTGTAGTTGGGCCTGGGCTGGGTGGGGTGGCGGCAGGTAGCCATAGCGGGTCAGCCAGTCCTGGACCATAGGAGGGAACAGGTAAAGCGGGAAGGGTCAGAGGGATGGGACTCTACCTTCCCGCCAACATCCTGGAAGCTCCACCTCTGGCCAGGCACTGGGAACCCAGGACCCCAGCCCCAGGTGCCTGCCTGTTTCCCCCTCAAGGTCCTGGCCCTCCAGCTCTGGGTTTGTCACACTTCATCTGGCCCCAACAGTCTTGATTCCTACCTCCTCACCCCAGTCCCTTTCCAGATCTTCAAATCTGGGCTCCAGACCTGACAGATCCAAGAATCCAGGTCCCCAAACCCCATCCCTAGTCACTCTTTGAACATTTGAATCAGCCCCCAGCCTGACCTAGGAATCAGGCACCGGCTTTCCTCTCCCAGTCCCCGAAAATCCCCGGAGCCGGCGGACCCTGCACTCACCACGCCCAGGCTCACGTCCTGCGGGGAGGGCTCTGGGGCTCGCGCTGGCGGTGGGAGCAGCGGGAGCAGCAGCACCAGGAGCCGGAGCATGGCACGCTCCTGCCTAGGCAGCCGCGGGGCTCGAGGGCCTGACCGGAGCCGCCCTGGGGACCTGGGGGAGAAGCTCGGAGAGGCTGGGGCGGGGGAACCAGGAGCAGGTTAGGAGAGAAGGACTGGGGGCTGCACCAGGGTCCAGCACCTTGGGCAGCACGGAGTAAGGGGACGGCGGCGTCCAGCGGAGGGCCCAGAGGTGCTGGGATCTCCCGGGACTCCCAGTCCGCGCGCCCGCCTTTCGGGGTCGGGGACTGGTCTGGTCCTGGCGCCAAGCTGTGCGGGAAGCTCCTCCCTCGTCGGGTGTGGCAGACGCACCCCACTGAGCGCTGACGGCTTGGTCCGAGAAATGGCCCAATCTTCGGACATCCAGCGAGAAGGGGCGGGCCAGGCCCCCCGGTCTCCCGCCGGAACCCAGAGACCCTTTTGCAATCTCGGGGCGTGGCCGGGTGGGGGGCGGCGGCGACGAGCCCCGGCCGTGCCCCTTGGCTTCACTTCCCATAGCGGCGGCCACAAGATTCTCTTCCCTGATGCCGGTTCCGTTGGGACTCCTCCAGGCACCGCTCGCTTCTGCTTTCTCAGACTAAACAGACCCCCCCTAGTAAAGGGGGCTCCCGGTCCTCCGCTCCCCCAGCAGCCCTTTCCAGAGACCCTACACCTGGCGGCAGGCAAAGCATGGGGGTAGTTCCAGGCGCAGGAGGCTAGGATGCTTCTCTTCTCCGCGGGGTCCCGGAGCCCCCCGCAGGTCTTGGCCAGTGTCCCCCGCGTGTGCGAGGGTGGCGTCCGTGGTCCCCGTGTTCATTCCCCCAACTACCTGGACTGCGCGGGTCTCGGCCTCCTTACACCGACCGTGGTTGGGTTCTGACATCTCTGAATCCTAGACCCAGGGGCTGCCCCGGACCGCGCCTTTTCTCCGCAGGTACGAGACATTTGTAACCCAATAACATCCACGCAGGAACTCGAGTGCCTGCGGTGTGTCAGGAGCGCAGGGGGAGCAGATCCCCGAGGCAGAGACTTGGGGACCGCAGAGCCGCGCCTCACCTCCTCCGCGCCACGCCGGGAGCCCAGGGCTAGGAGGCCCGGGAGCTGGAGAAGAATCTAGAGGAATGGGATGGAGAGGGGTGGGGGAGGGGGGGCGTTCCTGGCGAGGGGCAGGTGAGTGGGTGTGAGTGATACAGCTCTGTCTCTGGAGCAGGGCAGCCACAGGACCCCAGGTGTGTTTGCATTAGTCCTCTGGGTTGCCATAACAAACTACCACAGACTGGGTGACTTAAACAACAGAAATTATTTTCTCACAAGTTCTGAAGGCTGGAAGTCCAAGATCAAGGTGCAGGCAAGGTTGATTTCTCCAGCCATTTCAAGGCCTCTCTCCTCGCTTTCAGGTAGCTGCTTTCTCCCTGTATCCTCACATGGTCTTTCCTCTGTGCCCATGCAGCTCAAATGCCTCTGTGTGTGTCCACATCTCCTGGGTTTTTTGGGGTTTTTTGTTTCTTTGTTTGCCACGAGGTGTTTTATTTTCATTAATCATACAAATAATTTTCTACAATGTCCCAGTACAAACCAGAGAATTTGGCAGTCTTATTGCAGGCGGGGGTCCCCTCAGAGATTCACAGGCTGATGGCATGGGCACAGAGTGCCCGCGTTCACAGTGCAGCTTGTCGCTCATGTCCACCATGCAGGTGGCTCTTTCTCCACATCATGACTGGAGTTTCCAAGATGACAGGAGTGGGGAGTCCTCAAGGTTCTTAAGAAATTTCACTCCCCCTCTCCTGCTCAATGGTCTCTTTGGTTGGCAGGATGTTCTCCTGCATCTCCATCTTCTTCAGTTTGACCTTATCGAAGCTGGCAACTTCCCCTGTGTCGGGTTTGTCTGCCATTTTCTTAAAACGATCCCTGGTCTTTGCTCCAAGACGAGGTTCCTTGTTTCCACTATAGCAAGAGACCCACATCTCTTCTTTTTAAAAAAAAAAAGATTTTTATTGGGGAATTGGGAACAGTGCTGGGGAATTGGGGGAAGGGGAACAGACAAGTTGCTGTCCTTTTGTTCTTCAGTCTAGTTGTGGAGGACGTTGCTTCACTGGCCCAAGTTGGCACCATCATTGCGCTCTTCCTGGGCGAGGCAGATCAGTAGCTGGCTTCTGGACGGCTGCTCACTGTGGCTGCTGGCCGCTCATGCTGGCTGCTGGCTACACACGGTAGCCCATGGCAACCCACTGCCACAGAGGCTGCAGCCTATGCCATCGCGCCGGCAACTCACCGCAGCCCAGCTCCAGGTTGAGCTGTTGTTCAGCATCTTAGCTGTAGAGGGCAGTGTCACTGGCCCTCATATGTGGGATCTGAACCGGGGCCCTCTGGTGTCCCAAGCCAGTTCTTAACCATCGCGCCACTTGGCCGGCCCCCACATCTCCTCTTAAAAGGACACCAGTAAGACCGGATCAGGACCCACTCTAATGGCCTCATTTTACCTTAATCACCTCTGTAAAGGCCTAGTCTCCAAATACAGTCACATCCTGAGGTCCTGGAGTGGGGGAGAAACAGTTCAGTCTGTATTGGATCCCATGTGTAATGAAGACTGAAAACTCACAGTTCTCCCGCTGGGTGTGTCTTTTCTACTCTCTCACTCCTACCACACTCACAACACTTCTGGCATCAGATGTCTGGGTTTCCTCCCCCACCAAGTACTTCTCTGTGACACCAGCTGGGTGTCCTGCAATTCAATTCTGACACTAGAATTAGCACAGATCCCACAAATTCAGGGCTCAGTCCCATGAGACTGCCCCCACTTCGGAAGCCAAGAGCAATTAGCGGGTCCCAGGATACCCAAAACTTCTGCTGACTCGGCTACAAATTGTAGGTTCCCATGACCACGCCCACCCCCTGATTATTTGTTAGAACAGGTCAGAGAACTCAGGGAAATATACTTATGTTTACCAGTTTATTATATAATAAAAGATTCAGATAAACAGCCAGATGAAGAGATACATCAGGTAAGATCTGGAAGGGTCCCAAGCACAAGCGCTTTTGTCCCTGTGGAGTTGGGGCATGCCACTCTCCTGGCATGTAGATGTCGCCCACCCAGAGTTCTCCAAACATAGGCATGATCAATTATTAACTCAATCCCCGCCCTTCTCCCCTCTCTGGAGAATGGGTGGTGTGGCTGAAAGTTCCAAGCTTCTAATCATGGTCTTTCCGGGGACCCGCCCCCATTCAGGAGATATTAGGAGCCCACTGAGAGTCACTGCATTAGATCAAAAGACTGGCCTCTATCATCCAGGAGATTCCAAGGAATTTAGGAGCCCTGTGTCAGGGAAATCAAATATTAAAACAAAAGGTGCTCTTATCACTTAGGAAATTACAACGGTTTTAGGAGCTCTGTGCCAGGAACCCGGGGCAGAGACCAATATATATTTTTTCTATTATCTCACAACTCATCCCCTGGTCTCTGGCCACAGAACCCTTGCAGCAAAACAATATACAACTCAAAAGATACTGGCATGTTACTAGAATCCCACACAGTCCATCATTTAATAATCATTTCAGTCCTTCATCATGTCATATGATTTCAGTCCTTCATCATGTCATATGAAAATAGCCCCCAGAATGGGGCCACTCAGGTTTGCAGGCTTCCATTCAATCTTGTCAGGTTGCAGAAGCAGGAGCAGTCTCAGCAAACACATGGCTTTACTCTTTCAGGAATCTGCTATAATTGAGATAAGAGACGATACCACCTCTTGCTCTGAGCTACTTTTGAGGTGTTCATAGAATATTGGCTTTCCCTCGTTACATAACCCATTTATTCATTACTTTCCCCTTTGTTGCTATTCCTCCTTCTCTCCATTAAAAGCCAAGCTCTTACACCTTCGGAACGGACATTGGGGTCGGCTGTTGTGCTGGGGTAGCGTGCAGGCAACAATAGTAGTCTAGCAAGTGCCTCCCCCTCAGTGCACTCCCACTCACATAGGGCGAGGTTACACAGGTGCAGACCTAGTGGGCTGTCTTTACCACCAGGCATACAGATGCCTTCAGTGTTAACACCAATTTCGGAAGGTGGGGTGAAGGCACATCCTGACCCATCAGGCCATTCTCACATAAGGTTTAAAATATACTGGTAGCCTCTTATTTAGGAACCATTGCCATTTCAGGCCCTTGCATTTGCAGCCCTGGTCATATGACCACTGCATCAGGTAGGGAAAAAAATTGAGGTGATATGGAAAATAAAGAAAAATATTGGGTCATTATACCAGCATCCTCTTCCCTTAGGAATAACTGCAATGTCTTACCAGCGTAATTCCTCACCCCCTCTCCCCAGATCCACCAGAAAAACAGAGGAATCTCTCCAGGGGGAAACTCCTTTTGTCCCACTCATGGTCATGTTGAGTTTGAGAACACACTCATAAAAGTGTGTAAGCCAGCTCTTCAGGCCTTTATCTCCTTCCATTTTAGGTGACCAATGTTTTGATTGCCCATTCCAATTCTCTACCAGAGATAAACTCCAAGGAGGATATCTCTCTGCCCACGGTTGGTCATTAGGGGCTATAAAAGTGTGGTCGTTGGTCTGAAGAAATGGTGACTGGCCATCCAAATTGGTGCAATATCTTCTGTTCTTGTTTTTGAATAGCTTCTGAGTATTTGCATCTACCCCTGGGTAAGCAAAGCCCAGCCCAGAGTCAGTGTCTGTTCCCATCAGGAACCGTTTTAGCCCCCTAGGGCCACCAGCATCAGTCTGACTCACCCACTATGATTAAAGCTGTTCCCCCAGGGAATCCGCCACATAGTTACATGCAGTCTTTATGTCTTCTTATTTCATGGGTCCAGGGTCCACCTCAAGTGAGCACACACAGAGATATCTGCTTGATGATTCCAAACCTGAAAACAGTTCTTTGGATGGGCCTCAACATGCCCTATTTGAATGCACCCCTCAAATTCCCACAGGGATCTCCACATGGGCTGTGCACCATACTGACATCCCTTTAATAGACCAAGTTTCCATTGTCCTCCTGCCTGATCAGATGGCCAGGCCATTGGCCACTACCCATGAGTTGGTAGAAACCAAAATATAGGGAATTTTACCACTGTTCAATTATTCCATCAGTGCTGGGAAAACAATGCAATTCAGCCCACTGAGCATGTTGTTTTTATCTTCTTCGATCAGAGTGGTGGCCTTCCAAATAGGATGCTGTCCATTTTCTGTGGAACTGCCATCCACAAACCAAGCAGCTCTTTGTTGGTCAGTCGAAAGCTATTTATAGGGCACCGTCTGAGGGACAATAGAATCCAGCAGCTCCTCACACCATTCCAAGATCGGTCCTAGGGGAAAAGAGGCTCCCTGCTCGTGAGTATCTCCTTGCATTCCCCAGGCAGCATGGCCCTATATAAACCATTTCCATTTCATTATTGAACCCTTCTAGGCACTGCAATACCCATTAAGCATTTCTCTGACATCACCCAAGACACTGGGTATTTCAGGTTTAAAGATCATTTTATGTCTTTCAGTCATAGGAGTAGCTTCAATTTATGTCTGATAGCAAGGTAGTGAACACCCTCAAATAGAAACTCTCTTGTCCAAAGTCCCAGTATTCGTGACTGGGAGATGCTCACGGAGTGTTGCCATCAGCCCCAGTCCACACTCCACACCAGCTGGGTATCGCAGAGAATCTGTCCCCACCCGCTTGGGCTCAGGCAATCACTCAGGCAAACAGGTTCCCATTTAGCCATGTCCAATTAATGTGGCTTGATGGGCAGATTTACAAAGTCTGTTTTACAAAACTAGGTAGGGAAATATTCATCCCCAAAAATCAAGTAAAAGAGACACGACCACTTCACATAAAGCCTGCTCAAACGTATCACTTCCCTACTAACTTTTACCCAAATTCCATCAACCCTCACATTCCTAACTGTCGTCTCTATTAGGTCTTCATTCACAGATTTCGGTTTTATAATACTAGGTAGGGGAAGTGTTCCCCAGTAGGACATACAGTAATATCCATTTATGTAAAACATTAGGTAAAGGAGACAAAACTTCTTTACATAAAGCCTATTTAAATATTCCACCTTTCAGGTGAAAAGTATAACTATTGCATTGTTTTGTACACCTAAAATTATCAATAAAAAATAAATAAACAAATAAATAAATATTCCACCTTTCATAATCTTACCGATTCTTATATTTCTATGTTCTCTCAATCTAATTGCAGCCCCAGTCAGGGCTTCACCAGTGGGGTTTGGTACCACAGTGCATGGGGCTCCTTTATCAAGAAGTCCTAGGAACTTCTTCACTCCCTGACCATTTTACCCACCTTCTGCAAAAGGCCTTGGGCCAGAGAGCATTCTGGGAAGGTGGTGGAGTAGGAAGCACCAGGAATCTGTCTCCCCACCTGGATAACAGCTGTATTGTCAGGATCTGTCTGATAAACTATTATAGAACTCTGAAGGCTTACAACATCCAGGGGATGGCTTGAACAATAAATTGTGGCAAATTTCATCTTTAGCACAGTAGCAGCTACCCAACCCACAACCCCAGCCATGTGGCAGACAGCTGTGCACGTTTACTGGAGCAGCTGACACACAGCTTATGGCAACTTGTTATAATGTCAATACCACCCAAAGCAAGCTACAGATTTAATGCAATCCCTATTAAAATTCCAATGACATTTTTTGCAGAATAGAAAAACCCAGCCTAAAATTCATATGAAATCTCGAAGGACCCTAAATAGCCAAAACAATGTTGAAAAAGAAAAACAAAACTGAAGGACTCGTACTTCCTGATTTCAAAACTTACCACAACACTACAGTAATCAAAACAGTTTGGTACTGGCAAACAGACATACATATAGACCAATGGAATAGAATAGAGAGCCCACAAACAAGGTGCCAAGTTCAGTCTTAGTTGCAGGTGGGCGTAGCCGACCATGGAACAGGCAATCTTGTTGTTACACCAGCTGAGCCATCCTGCCACCTGTTGGCAGCTCAGCGACAGCTCATCTCGGGCGCAGCGTCACTGGCCCATGTGGGAATCGAACCGGCGACCCTGTTGCTCAGAGCTTGCGATCTTAAGCCAACTCTTAGCCAACTGAGCCACTCGGCTGGATCTATAGTCAAACGATTTTTGACAAAGGTGCCAGACCATTCAATGGAGAAAGAATAACAAATGGTCCCAGGAAAACTGGATAATCACGTGAAAAGAATGAAATTGAGTCCTTATCTAACACCACATACAAAAATTAACTCAAAATGGATTATGGACCTAAATGTAAGACCTAAAACAATTAAACTCTTTGACGAAAACATAGGACAAAAGCTTCACCACAATGGATTTGGCAATTATTTCTTGGATATGACATTAAAGACACAGGTAATAAAAGAAAAAATAGACAAATTTGACTTCACAAAAATTTTTAAATTTTGTATATCAAAAGATACTATCCATCGCTTCTCGGCCTTTTGGCTACGATCAAGTGTAAAAGATACTATCCACTGAGTAAAAAGGCAACCCACAGAATGGAAGAAACTGTTTGCAAACCATGTCTCTGATGAGGGATTAAGATCCAGAATATATACAGAACTCCTAAAATTCAACAACAAGAAAACAAACAACTTGATTCAAAAATGGGCAAAGGGCTTGAATGGACGTTTCTCCAAAGGAGATACACAAATGACCAATAAGCACATGTAAATATGCTCAACATCGCTCATCATTAGTGCTTCCTCTTTGTCTCACTCCTATCAATATTTGCTAAATTTGCCTTATTTCTTTTTTTTTTAAGATTTTATTGGGGAGTTGGGGGAGGGTAACAGTGCTGGGGAATTGGGGGAAGGGGAACAGACAAGTTGTTGCTGTTTTTTGTTCTTCAGTCTAGTTGTGGAGGATGTTGCTTCACTGGCCCAAGATGGCACCATCATTGCGGTCTTCCCGGGCGAGGCAGATCAGTCGCCGGTCTCTGGACGGCCGCTCACGCTGGTTACTGGCTACATATGGTAGCCCATGGCAACCCACTGCCACAGAGGCTGCAGCCTATGCCATCGCGCCGGCAACTCACCGCAGCCCAGCTCCAGGTTGAGCTGTTTTTTTTTTTTTTTTTTGTACAGGGCAGTGTCACTGGCCCTCACATGTGGGATCCGAACCGGGGCCCTCTAGCGTCCCAAGCCAGTTCTTAACCATTGCACCACTTGGCCGGCCCCCAAGTCAGTTCTTAACCAACGCGCCCCTCAGCCGGCCCTCACCTTATTTCTTAATAATCATTTAAAAATATCCACCCTGCCAAGACTAGTCTCTTGATTCTCTCCTCTGCCTTTCCTCATTTTCTTGTTAATTAACCTAATATTATTAGTACCGGTAAGACCCATGAGGGAAAGTAGGGTGAGAAAATTCTGTAAGTCTTCTTGAGTTGTCCTTCAGTTTTGTAGCAGTAACATTACACAGGGTGCCCATGCAACAGGGCCCCCGAACCACACATTTACCATGACCTGGGTAACTGGATATTTACTGGGTGAATATCCTGGTCATCATAAAGCTTGCATACATCATACAGTTTGCAAACAGAGCCCATCAGCTGCTTCATCTGGGGTGTTCCACTTGGCATTGATAGGAGGAGATGGGCAGTCCCCCTTCTCAGGGTAAACAGACCTTACAGTTGCCTTTATTCAGTCCACCAGGCTGACCGTTCCCTTAGGAGTCACCTCCCGTGCGTCTGGATCAAAACTGTGATGGTTCCACAGGGAGCTGTGGGTCTTATCTCAACCTAACCATGCTCTCCCACTCACTCTGCAGCCTTGAAAGCAGAAACACATTGGTTACTCTTACAACCCATTTCAGTAAGGTTGTTCAGGAAGCTGGTGAAACCAAATGACAAAATGAAACAATGCCTTTACAAGATATCCTCTGGCTTCTGTAGTTGCTTGGTTTTGCCCTTCCCCCATATTGACTACCTTCTTGGTGACCACAGGTCTTAGAGGTGGCTTTCTGTTCTCCCTGCACAATTTTCACCGTGGGTGGTAGCTGTTGAGCTGAAGCTCAGACTCACTGAAATCTGAGCTTGGTCCAGCATCAAGGTCTAACCCAGCACTCTCTTTTAATTTCATTGTAGCTATTACAGGTAACGATAACCAAAGGGTGGAATATTTTACCTTTTTCTTATTAGTTTACACGTCCTTATACTTCCCATGAACCAGGTCCCCAAGAGAGAATTCATCTCTAAATTCCATTGGCAAATTTACCTGTAGTAACTGAGCACAACCAGCTGCAGCTCCATCCATGGGTGACCACGTGGCCACCAGAAATCAAAGGCGCCTCAGCCTTACCCTTTCATCCTTTCTCTCCCCGAACCACATTTCTGTGAGCCAGGACTTTATGAACAAACACTATTTCTCTCACACCAACTGTAATGAGAACCTCACTTCTTGTAGCACCAATTTACAAGGGCTTTAGGAGCCCT
>NW_017732926.1:117157-149563 GCF_001890085.2 Hipposideros armiger | reverse complement strand
AATAATGGTTCTGGGACCTTCAAGGCTGTGTCTTAAGAAGCCTTTTAGGGCCAGCCAGGTGGCTCAGTGGGTTAGAGCATGAGCTCTGAGCAACAGGGTTGCTGGTTCGATTCCCACATGGGTCAGTGAGCTGTGCTGGAGCTGAGCTACCACTGAGCCACCGAGAGGCAGCCGGATGGCTCAGTTGGTCAGAGTGCGTGCTCTTAACAACAAGGTAGCCGGTTCGACTACCACATGGGATGGTGGGCTGCATGCGGCCCCCGCCCCCCCGAACTAAATTGAAAGTGGTGACTGGACTTGTAGCTGAGCTTGCGCCCTGCACAACTAAGACTAAAGGACAACAACTTGACTTGGAGCTGATGGGTCCTGGGAAAAATACAGTGTTCCCCTTCCCCAATTCCCTAACACTGCTCCCTTCCTCAATTCCCCAGTATAAAAAAAAAAAAAGAAGCTTTGTAGTTTCTGCCCAGCAGAAGTCTGGGAAAGTCAAACTGTGAGGAAATCCATGCAGGCCACAGGCAGAAGCTGCAAGGAGAGAGAAATGCTGTCTGGCTCCAGCTGATGCAGCTGTGCAGCCCAGGTGCCAGACACGAGAGCAAAGAAGCCTCTGGATGATTCTAGCCCTTGCTGCCATTTACCAGCAACTGCACGAGGGCCCAGCGGCAAGACACCTCCACCCCCCCACCCTCAGCAGAACCCAGCCACCCTCAAAACTGTGAGAGAGAAAACCAAATGGTTGCTTTAAGCCTCTAAGTTGTGGAATGGTTGTTATGCAGCAAGAGACCACTGGAACATCTCTCCCCACTGACTCCACTTCTAGATGGATGAAAGCATGAAATTCCAAACCACATGTCCATAGAGATATGTGTACAGGGATGTGCATTCGGATGTTGTTTATAACACTGAAAAAGTGCCAACAGACTAAGTGTGCATTGATAGGAGATGGAGAAATAAAGTGGGGCGTAAACATTGGATGAAATATGATACAGCTGTTAGGAACAAACTAAATCCAAATGCATCATCCTGGATAAATCTCAGAAACCTTCTGGAAAACACCTGGCTGATTCTTTAAAATAATAAGGATCCTGAAAGACACATAAGAAAGCAAAGGGATTACTGTAGATTAAAGGAGACTAAAGAGAAATGACAGCTAAATACAATATGTGACCCTTGATTGGAATATATATATATATATTATATATATATACATATATATATGTGTGTGTGTGTGTATATATATATATATATTACTGTGTATTAGGTAAGATTATTGTATCTATAGTATTTTATCAATGTTCAATTTGTCACATGTGATAATGGTACATGATTATGTAGGAGAATATCTGTGTCCTCAGGAGATACTAAGTAAGAAGCTGAAGTAGCCAGTGGTTTAGCAAAATGTGTACAGGTGTGTATAGTGTAAGAGAAAGAAAGCAAATGTGGCAAAATGTTCACAGTTGTGAGCCTATGGGGAGGCTATTATATTATTCTTGCAACTTTTCTCTATATTGATTTTACTGATACGTAAAACATGAATGAATCTCAGAAGCATTATGCTACACTTATCTAAGAAGCCAAGCACAAGAGACCATATTCTATGCATGATTCCACTTAGAGAGCACTCTGGAAAAGACAAAATGATAGTGCAGATCAGTGGTTGCCAGAGGCTAGCAGTGGGGAGGGAGATTGACTACAGCGGGTCATGGGGAATTTTTAGGGTGGTGAAAGTGTCCTATGTCATGATCATGGTGGCAGTTATGTTATTGCATATACTTGTCAAAAATTCATCAAATGAAACACTTAAAATTGGTGAATTTTATTATATAAAAATTATTCCTTGTAGAGGGTTGAATTGTGTCTCCAAAAAAGATAAATCCAAGGCCTAACTTCCAGTCCCCGAGAATGTGACATTATTTAAAAATAGGGTCTTTGCAGATGTAAGTTAAAGATCTCAAGATGACACCAGCCTCGATTTAGGATGGCCCCTAAATCCAATGACTAATGTCCTTGTAAGAGAAAGTAGAGAGGGAGGTGAGACCCAGGGACACAGAGACCTAGAGGGGAAGATCATGCGAAGATGGAGGCAAAGATAAGAGTGATGCGGCCACGAGCCCAGGAACGCCAAGGACTGCCAGCAGCACCAGGAGCTGGGAGAGAGGCATAGACTAGATCTCACCCCCAGAGCATCTAGAACAAACCAAACTGCCCACACCTTGATTTTGGACTTCTGGCCTCCAGAACTAAGAGAAAACAAATTTTGTTGTTTAGTAATTGGTTACAGCAGCCCTAGAAAACGATGACCTATCTCAATAAAGTTGACATATTTTTTTAGTTGGGGAAAAAAACTCGGAAACATCAGGTTAAATGGAAAAAGCAAGCTGCAGAACAATGCATTCAGTGTGTGACATATTTTATATAAAGGCTGTAAATGCTCTCAGTAGTACTACCTATTGCTCATAGACTTCGTGTATATAGTAAAAGCCTGGAGGCACCTCAGTCTAGAATTGGGCCGTTCCCACTGGGCAGGGCAGACAGTGGGGCATTCTGCTGGCCTCTGGGTGCCCCACATAGACTACCCAAAGCATTGTGAGGTCCTGGAAGGCTTCTCCTGGGAAGAGACCCCAAGGTGAGGCTTGGAGCATTAGGAGCCCAGAAGGGGCTGGGAACGTCGGGAGAGCATTCCACGCTGAGCATGGGCCTGGAGGTTCCAGGAGGCCAGCTTGTTTGGTGTCAGCTGAAGAGCATAAGATGGCTGCGATCACATTGCCTCTTTTATCTGGACATAGCCCAGCCTCCCTAGAGCTTTTCTTGGGCCACTCTGTCTCTTCTATCCATCTTCCTCGTGGAATCAGCAGGGAGGCTGGGAGAAGGCAGCTGGGGGTTGGGGAGAGAGGCTGGGAGGCCTAGATTCAGGTCCAGCAGGGTGGCTGAAGGCCAGAACTCCTGGGTCCACGGGAGACTAGGGGCCAGATTCAAATGTCTGAAGAGTGACAGGGGCTAGGAGCCAGGCACAGATCTGCCATGTAGGCACAGGCCAATCACTTCTCCCTGAACTGGTTCACTGTTTGAAGGATATGACCTCATCGGGTTGCTGTGAGGATGAAACGCATCATAACATGCATGGTGAGTCACCTCATGTGGCCAGGCCGAGGATCACTGGCACTAAGTGCTGGCACTTCACCCTCATTTAATCCTTATAATCCTGTGATCTAGGACTTATGGCCCCTATTTTACAGATGGGAAAACTGAGGGCTGCAGAGGTTAAACAACTAGTGGCATAGGCGCACACAGCTGGTAAGTGGCCAGACTGGAATCCGGGCTGAGGCTGTGATGCAGCACCCACGAGTCAAGCTTATTTGCTGGTTCATTTCTGGTTTATGAGTTGACGCTCCTTCTAGCTCCTGGGTGGGATGTGGACCTCTTGGGAGCTAGGCCTTGACCATTTCATCTCCAGGGGAGCCCTGTGCCAGGAGTGGGGCTCAGGAAAGGTGTAATGAGTGTGGGTGGGGCCCAGGGTGACCCTAGCATTTGAAGGGGGTCAGGTGGCAGCACCAAGGGGAGACTGGGGTGTCTCCAGGCCTGCAAAGTCCACCAGGCTGCTCCCACAGGTGCTGTGGGAGAGCACGGAGGTCCTGCTAGGCAATGCAGCCCTCAGACCCCTTTGCAAAGGAATTGGCCTTTCTACTCTAGGCTGGCAGGAAGCCTTGTCCCAGCCCTGCAACCCAGGAGCCCCAGTCCCTAAAACACCCCTCCAAGGAGTCCTTGCACCCATTTTCCCACAAGTCATGAGTCCTAGCTCCCATCTTCCTCCTATTTTTCTAGGACTCAGCCAAAGAGGACATAGTTCCCCATGACTCAGGCATCTTGACCCCCAGCCAGAGGGATACAGGACCCACTGGTGCTGGCTGGCAAAGCTGGTTATGTGTACTCCACCCATATCCACAATCAACAATGTCATGTTGGTAGCTTGAAATCAGCCACGAAGGGAGTATTTACACCACAGAAATTGGCAAATGCAACAAATCCAGGCTTTGTTTTTCCCAGACAGCCTGTTGTTAAATAGTTATCGGCACACCACTGCTCCCAGCCGTCCGTCTGTCCCTGCTCACCAGGCCAGGAGCCCCTGTCACAGAAACCCAGGGAGCCCTGGAAGTCTGAGGAGACTTGTGACAAGCAACAAGGCCATGGCTGGGGCATCACCCACATGCCAAGGCTGTATTGGGCTGGACCCCGGAACCCAGCCTTGGATCCTCCAGTCTCCATTCCAAGGCCTCTGTCCCACACTGGAGTACAGCACCCAGCTCTGCTCAGCCTGGGGACCGAAAGCCCCAAGCTGGGAGCCACACAAGCAAGTCACTTTAGCTGTCCTCGCCTGCAACACGGGCATCAGTATGACAGCACACACCCTAAAGTCACACTTCTACAGGTCACATTCAAGTTCTGTCCATGCGACCCTAAGCAAGTTAGATCCTCCCTGAGCCTCAGCTCCCTCATCTGTAAGGTAGGGATAAAGTAGTTCCTGTTTCATTACGATGTCATGAAAGTAAACAAGTTGGGCCTATAAAAGACCTGACTTATCAGAGTGCTTAATGTGTGAGATGTATTATTATCATTGTTAATAATTTCCTATCCCAAACCACCATGAGATATCACCTCACACCTGTCAGAAGGGCTATCATCAATAAATCACTTCTGTGTATTTACCTGAAGAAATCCGAAACACTCATTCGAAAAGATCCATGCACCCCCCCCCCATGTTCATTGCAGTATTATTTACAATAGTCAAGATATGGAAGCAACCTAGGTGTTCATCAGTAGACGAATGGATAAAGAAGAAGTGCGGTAGGTATACAATGGAATATTACTCAGTCATAAAAAAGAATGAGATCTTGCCATTTATGACAACATGGATGGACCTACAGGGTATTACACTAAGTGAAATAAGTCAACAGAGAAAGACAAATACCATATGATTTCACGTATGTGTGGAATCTAAAGGAAAAACAAAAAAGAAACAGACTCATAGATACAGAGAACAAATTGATGGTCACCACATGGGCAGGGGGTTGGGAGATGGGTGAAAAAGGTGAAAGGGGTTAAGAAGTACAAATTACCAGTTATAAAAATAGTCACGGGGTTGCAAAGTACAGAATAGAGAACATAGTCAACAATACTGTAACTACTACGAATAGTGACAGGTGGGTACTAGAATTATTGGGGTGAATACTTTATAAGGTATATAGATGTCTAATCACTATGTGGTACACCTGAAACTAATGTAATATAGTATATCAACTGTAATTGAAAAATACATTTTAAATATATAAACAAATGAAAAATAATTTCCTATCTCACAGAAGAGTTGTGAAGGGAAAGGAGCCGACCTCATGCTCAGCGTGAAGTCTGCACACAGTAGGTGCTCAATTAATGGCTGTCCTGTTTCTGATGGCAGCAAGATGGGCCAGTGCCTCTGACCTGGGTTAAAGTGCCTTTCCTTGGGCCCCACCCGGCCATTCCGGCCACCAGGGGGCGCCTCAGCCCTGCCAGCGGCACCGCCCCCTCACCTGTGCAGGCTGTGCACCTGGCGCCGCCTCCGGAAGAGAGGAAGAGAGGAGCGGGGACCGCGGGGATCTCGGAGGGAGACCAGCGTCTTGGGGTGAGAGCCTAGGGGGCGCCGATGACAGGGACCCCACGAGCTTCAGGCAGGACAGAGCCCGGGCGAGTTGGCGCGGTTGGCTGGGTGGTAAGGGCACCGAGAATGACTCCTGGGGCTAGGAAGCAGGAGAGGCTGGCAGGAAGGAAGGTGGTGGCTGGGCTTCGGACGCCTGGGGCTGGGGGGTCGAGGGGCTGGGGGCCATGACGTCTGGGTTGAGGTGCTAAATGGTAGCTCCATGCATGACCGGGGAGAAAGAGGGACGCCCTCAGGTCTCCAGAGCAGGGTCAGGTCCTCAGGGGACACGGCGGAGGTCCCCTGGTCAGGCCTGAGGACAGCTGGATTAGGACTACAGTGACACCTGGGTCTGGAGAATAGGGCTGGGTTTAGACACCTGGCAAGGGGAGGAAAGTGAGGGGGCGGGGGAGGGGGAGGTCCCAAAGGACTGGAGTGGAGGATTGTACCAGGGAGCCCTGTGTGTTCAGTCCCTCTGGAGCCCCTGAACTGCCAGGCCTGGGAAGCTCTAGGGAAGTGCCACCAGGCTCCTGGCTCCTGTCCCCAGGGGCGGAGCAGGGAGTAAACAGAAACCTGGATTGGCAGGGCAGCAGTCACTGCCCCAACCTGTTATCTCACCCTGCCCTGGTTGGGGCTGACACCTAAGGCCCTGGGAAACTGAGGATCTGGGACCAACACTCCAGGAGGGGGGTGCTGAGGGTCTAGGCACCTGAGTACTGAGGGGTGGGGACCAAAACACCTGGGTCCTGAGAAAACAGAACTGCTCCAAGATACCTAGGACAGCATCTGAGTCCTGAGGAGCTGGGAACCTGGGCTTCTGGAAGAGGAGGAGGCTGGATTACTGGGGACTAAGGGGTCAGGACACCTAGGTTCCCAAGGCCCTGTGTTCTTGGAAGGAGAAAGGTGTGGACTTGTCCCTGAGTCCTGAGTCCCTAAGAACCTGGGTTCTGGGAAGAGTTTCCTAGCTGATAAGGAGCTGGGAGGAGGGGGGCGGGGACTGTCAGTGGGGTGGCCCGTGGCCCAGAGTACTGGGACAGGTTTCCTCGGGGCAGAGAATGACTGCCAGAAGCAGAAGGCAGGGCAGCCCATTTCCTACTTCTCCCTGCCTCGGTTTATTCTGGGGAATAAATGGAGGTAAGTGGCCAAAACACAGATCATTAACCCTTCATGGCCCAGGGAAGCCCTGGCTGCAGGACTGGGCAGGCGAGTGGGCAGGTGAAGAATTAAGGGAGGGCCAGGTCTTAGCCAGCAAGGGGCAAACCCCAGCTGCAAGTAGAGTATCCTGCAGTTACCTGTCCCCACAGACCTACCTGTCCCCACAGATGCTGCAGGCACCATGAGCTCCCCGGAAGGGCCAAGCTTCCCATCCGGGCTGCTCTCAGGGGGCGCCTCTCCCAGCGGCGACGAGGGTTTCTTCCCCTTCATGCTGGAGCGGCGGGACTCATTCCTGGGAGGGGGCCCAGGGCCTGAGGAGCCGGAGGATCTGGCCCTGCAGCTGCAGCAGAAGGAGAAAGACCTGCTGTTGGCCGCGGAGCTCGGCAAGATGCTTCTGGAGCGAAATGAGGAGCTGCAACGGCAGCTGGAGACGCTGAGCACCCAGCACTCTGAGCGTGAGGAAGTGAGCTGGCAGCAGGGGTGGCAGGCAGGAGGGAGGGGTGGCAGAAGGAAGACAGGTGGCAGGGGCCAGGCAGGTGGGCAGGGGGAGGATAGATGGGCAGGGGAGGAAAGCCAGGCAGGAGGACACTTCTGGAATAGTTCAGGGATGGACCCAGTCCCCCTGGCAGTATTGTCTGGCGGTTAAGAACACAGGCTCTGAGGACAAGTCAAGACCTACGTTCAGACCGCTGCCTGGCTGTGACCCTGGGCAAACCGCTGGCCCTCTCTGGATCTTGGGTCTGGCTCCTCAGCAGGATAGTACAACCCTAGCCAAGTTTCTGGGCACCTCCTCCCCACCTGGTTCTAAGCTAAACACTTTCCATGTATCATCTCGGTCAATTCTCACCCAACCCTGTGAGATAGAAATAGCTCTTCTCACTGCCCAGGTTCTCTTGTCAGCCACATTGTCACTCTGGGGTCACATCTGGCCCCTAAACACCCTGGACTCCACTGACTCCTGGATCCATGCATCGGCCCCAACTGCTGCCCTGAGCCCAACCTGGGTAGCTTATTGCCCCACACCTCTCCACCAGGCTATTTAATAGGCATCTCAACATAAGTGACACTCTTATGACCCTATCACCCACTGTCCCTATCCCAGCTTCCCACCTCAGCACCAGACCCTGAGCCTCTCCATGACCTCTTCTCCTACATCTCCCACTTCTAAACCACATTCTGAGTCTACCCACTTCTCATCATCTCTGCAACCTCCATCACCTCTGCCCCAGACACTGAAGCTGGTCCCCAGCTTCTGTTCTTGCTTCCTGGAGCTGATTCTCCATGGGACAGCCAGAGGGATCTTCAAAAATTGCAAATCAGATCATTTCAGTCCTTGCTCAGAATCTTCCAACGACTCCTCATCACATGTAGAATAAAAACTAACTCCTCACCAGGGCCTAGAAGTCCCCATGGGCGGCCTCCCTGACCTCGGCTCCATGTACCACCCCTTCTCCAGTGGGGCCTCTTTTCAGTTCCTGAGTAACCCAAGCTTATTTCCTCAGGGCCTTTGCAGTTGCTGTTCCTTGTGTATAGCCCGCTTCTTGCCCTGCAGGAGTCAATTCAGACATCACTTTTTCCCGAAGGAGCCCCCACCCCACCCTGCTTCTCTTCATCACTTTCCAGTTTCTTTATAGCCCTGCTGTCCCACCCAAACTACCTAGTTCAAGCATGCGTCCATTTGCCTCAGACCCTCTGGAGTCTAAGGTGTTTGAGGCAGGGAATCTGATGGTCTCGCTTACTGCTGACAGCCTGACCCCAGAACACAGCTCAGAAAACACTGGATGGATGGGTGGATGGATGGATGGATGGATGGATGGATGGATGGGTGGATGGATGGATGGATGGGACATGGAGATATTAAGGGACTTGCCTGATCACAAAGCAGCAGCAGGGCTGGGTGCTGGCCAGAACAAGTGCATCACAATCCTGTGGGCTTAATCCTAGAGCTGTTTGCCCCCACAGCATTTGGTTAAGAGCTTGGCTGTCTGGGTTGGGATCCCTGCTCCACTGACTCACTGTGTGTCCTTCCTTGGGCAAGGCATTTCACCTCTCTGAGCCTCCATTTCCTCATCTGTAAAATGAGGATATTAATGATTCTAACTCTAGTGAATTACATGAAATAGTACAGGTAAAGCACTAGCACAGGACCTGGCAGGAATACTGCTAATAACTGTAGCAGCTATGGTTAGCATTACCTTCCAGCTCTGAGAGTCTAAAGAGAGTGGGGGACAACCTTTGGCCCCCCAACTTGCCTGCCTCCCCAAGCTGAGCATTTGGGTGTGCCAGGTGCGTCCCCCCCGCTAGTTGGACAGGTTTTGGAGAGGACAGGCAGAGGCCTGGGGCCCGGGTGGGGCTGGCTAGTGTTAATTAGAGGGAGCTGGCCAGGAGGAGCTGGGGGAGTGGGCCTGAGCCTTAGAGGCTGGGCAGAAGCTGAGTATCCAGAGTCCTTGGGACAGGAGTGTGTGAGGCCATGGGTCGGGGCTTAAATTCTGCCAGACTCAGGCGCCAGAAACGGCGCCTGCGACCTCGGGTCCAGCACAGGCAGCAGCCTGAGGTAAGTGGGCATCAGAGAGCCACACCCCACCACCCCACAGCCCGGGGTCAGCCCATCCTGTCTGGCCTGGAAACCGCTCTCTACTGCTCCCCTTCCACCTGCCTTCTGAGTCTCTGCATTTCACTCTCTTTGCTTGTTTCTTCCTTGACTTTTGCTTTCATGCCTGCCTCAGACTCCCTCATTATTTGGGTCTCTCACTCTCCCTCTTGGTCTTTTCATGTCTGTTCCAGTGTCATCTCTTCCTCTGTCTCTGACTCTGTGTTCTGGCCCCCACAGCGGCTGCAGCAGGAGAACCACGAGCTCCGTCAGAGGCTAGCAGCACGGGGAGCCGAGTGGGAGGCCAGGGCTGTGGAGCTGGAGGGGGACGTGGAAGCCCTGAGGGCCCAGCTGGGGGAACAGCGCTCAGAGCACCAGGACAGTGGGCGCGAGCGGGCACGGGCCCTCAGTGAACTCAGTGAGCAGAACCTCCGGCTCAGCCAGCAACTGGCCCAGGTGAGACAGCCCTGATCTTAGGGCAGAGTGGAGGCAGACTCCTGAGTCCCGGTGGTGGGGCTGGTTGCCCTGGGCTTGGTGCTGAGGCTTGAGCCAGCTGAAAGCTCCACTGCCTCCCCTTCCCCAGGCCTCCCAGACTGAGCAGGAGCTTCAGAAGGAACTGGATGGCCTTTGGGGGCAGTGCCAGGCTCAGGCCCTGGCTGGAGCAGAGCTGAGAACACAGCTGGAGAGTCTGCAGGGTGAGGTGAGTACCAGCTAGGGCTCCAGCTGGCCCCAGCCTCAGCTAGGGCTGGGGCCTGTTGAGCCAGGAAGACTGGGCTGAGGGCTATCTGGAGCTGGCCTAGCATCTCCCCTCAACTCAGAAGCCTTTCCCCAGAACCAGATGCTGCAGAGCCGCCGTCAGGACCTGGAGGCACAGATCCGAGGCCTGCGGGAGGAGGCAGAGAAGGGCCAGGGCAGGCTACAGGCAACCCACGAGGAGCTGTTGGTACTGCGGCGGGAGAGGCGGGAGCACAGCCTGGAGGTGACCAGTGGGGTTGGGGTATCTGGGTACATCCAACTGGGGCCTTGGCCGCGGCCTTAGGTCTTCCTGGGAGATAAGGCCAGAGCTGGCTCACTGGGAGTCCCAGCAGCTGGGCCACAAGAACATAGGAATTAGTCCAAAGGCAAGTGGGAGCCATGCAAGGGTATTAAGCAGGGGTGGTACACTTTTAGAATGCACCAGGCAGCTGGGAGGGAGCTGAGGCTAGAGCTCAGGCCAGAGTTGATGGGGACCTGGACCAGGTCTGGGGAAGCAGAGATGGGAGAAAAGGGAATGAAAAGAAGCAGAATGGCCTGATGTTTGAGATCTCAGGAGTTTGTGCTTTGGGATTATATTTTCTGGGTTCTTATCCCAGCATCTCTTCTTATATTGTGGAATGCTTAAGCTGAGTTTCCCCATATGTGAGATGGAATAGTAATGGCATAGAGCTTTGGTAAGGGTGTAAAGCACCGAGCACAGCACCAGCTTAGAAGACAACAAATGCTGGACGATAGCAGTTAGTGAAAGAGTTAGAAGGCTGACTGGTCAGGGATGGGGCGGGGCTCTCTTCGAGGTTAACTGGCGGGGTGCAGCTGGAGGGAGGGTAATGGGAGTCTTTAAAGCCGGGGCGCCCACCCGCACCCTGCTTTATAGGCAAAGAAATTGGTGTCCGTGGAGAGGAAGTGCGAGGCTCAAAGCCATTGAGGCACACAGATGCACCGGACTTCCTAGGTCTCCTCGGCGCGCCGGCGCCCCCTGTGGGCGGGTCACGGGATGCCGGCGGCGGACGCACCTGGCTGTTTGCCCATGCTTCTGTATGTCCGTCCCTACACAGCTGGAACGTGCGCGCTCCGAGGCCGGGGAGGCACTGAGCGCGTTGCGGAGGCTGCAGAGGCGCATCTCGGAGCTGGAGGAGGAGTCGCGCCTCCAGGACGCTGACGTGTCAGGAGCCTCGCTGCAATCAGAACTTGCCCACAGCCTTGACGGCGACCAACACCAGAACCAGCACCAGAACGCGGATGGACGCAGAGACGCCCTGGTGAGCTTGCGACCCACCAGCCCCAACGTGTGCCATATAAGAGGACTGCAGACTCCACCCCTCTTCCTTTTCCCTCGAGATTTGACACCTCACTAATTCTTTTGGTGAACAGACCCCGGAGACCCAAGAGGCATCCAGTAACCAGCCTTCGCCCCAGGAGGAGAGCTTGGAGCCTCCCAAGAAGCGAACATCCCTGAGCCCAGGGGAGATACTGGAGGAGAAGGAGGCAGAAGTGGCCCAGCTGCAGGATGAGGTGTGTGTGTGTTGGGGGGGGGGGGGGAGTGTGCATAGTGCTGAATGCAGAGCCCCTCCAATGTCAGTTTCTCTACAACTCTGAGCCTTTGTCCACTAATCCCCCTCTACCTGGATCGCCCTTCACCCCAACAAACTTGTAGTCATGCTTCAAGAGCCAGCCTGTGTGCCACCTCTTCCAGGAAGACTTCCTGGATTGCATCCCCTCCCCCTCCCCTTAGTCCCACCTCCCAATGTTTCTTCATGCATCCTTCCTGCAGGCTTATACCACCCAACTATCCCTGCACCAGCCTCGGGGCTCAAAAGATACACCTCCAGCATAAGGCCACAGCTGCCTAGGGTGTTTGTGGTGCAGGCAGTGGGAGGGCTGGGAAAGCTGGAACCCTGGTTGCCCGGAGGAACAAGGGCTTGGAGACCGGGGGGGGGCTTACTTGCCTCTCTGCCCCCTCCCCTGCCCACAGATCGAGCTGCAACGCGCAGAGCTACAGTCCCTGAGGGAGGAGCTGCAAAGGCAGAAGGAACTGCGAGAGCAGGAGGACCCCGAGGAGGCCCTAAACAGCGCCCTCTCAGACAGGGAGGAGGCCGTAAACAAGTGAGCCTGTCTCTGCCACCTCCCCAGTGGGGCTGTAGGCCTCCAGGGCACTCTGGTCCTTCTAGGCCTCACTTGTGATTTGGGCTATAATTATCCCCATTCTGACCCAGGGACCCGCTGACTTCCTTGGTTTTGTTGTTAGCGGTCCCACTCCCGCCCTGGTCCAGGAGCGCCCCCCCCCCAACCCCACCCAGGTCACTGAAGCCCCAGCACCCTCGTACCTGCTCTCTGTCCCTCTCTTACAGGGTTTTGGAACTGTCCCTGGAGCTCAGCCGCGTCTCTCTGGAACGGGACTCCCTCTCCCGGGAGCTGCTTCGCACCATCCGCCAGAAGGTGGCGCTGACGCAAGAGCTGGAGGCCTGGCAGGTGAGGGGGCGGGGCCAGATGGGCGGGGCCTACAGGGGGCGAGGCCTGTGCGCTGACCCACACCCCCCCGCCCCCGACTTGCCCGCAGGACGACATGCAAGTGGTGATTGGGCAGCAACTGCGTTCCCAACGCCAGAAAGAGATGAGCGCTGCCGGATCAGTTCCTCATCGCCCCGCGCCCCGCTTCTCGTTGCGCCGGGCCCCTGGGCCCGCCGGCGGCTTTTTCAGCAACCTCTTCCGAAGGACCTGAGGGCCGGGCTATGGGACCTGCCCTTGCTCTCTGTGGCTCACTTTCCCTTTCTGGCCAATAGAGTGACTGACGGGGTGGGTCCTGGTTGTCTTCCCGAGGGGGCTGCTGCCCTCCCAGCCCCGGGAGGCTGAGCAGGGGCTCATCGGGAGCAGGGACCAGCTTTGGGGGCCAGGGTCCCCAGGTGGGTGGCAGGGGCAGGTGGGGAAGAGCTACCTATTTTTTGAATCTATTAGAGGTCTTATCTTTTCTAAGCACTAGGCCCCCTGGCCCTGGCATGCTCCAAGGTGGGGGTAGGTATTTATGCATCAGGATCAGACAGAGTAATATATAAATCATTACACCGACTTGGTCTCCATTCTTGGGAAGAAAGTGCATGGAAGAAAAGCCTGAAATTTTATTTGTAAAAAATACAAAACCAGATCCCTGGGTTGGGGGGGCGAGGGTTTTGCTGGATGTCAGAAGGACAGGGAGAAGGCACGGTAGCCCAGATTGGTGAAGACATCCACCCGGCAGCTGTTGCCTGCAGCTGTCAGCACCTGGAAGCAAGAGGTGGAGGTGACTGACCTGTCCACACATCCCTGGCCTCCCTGGACCCCCACAGCTCCATGCAGGACCCACCTTGCACTCAGGTGCCGCTGGCTGCTGGTTGAGGCTAAGGCTGAGCAGCCCTGGGGAGGAGCCAGGCACCTGGGCCTTAAGCTCCCCACTCAGCTGCCACTGGTTGACGCAGGGGCCCTGGCCAGCTGACAGAATCTGTGGAAGGCACGGAGGTGACTCAGGAGTCACAGCTAGTGAGAGGAGCTAGGCAGGGGTGGCAAAATGGAGACAGAGGGCCTCACCAGGTCCTGGTAGAAGGTGACGTGCTTCTGTGGTGCCCGTAAGGGGAAGATGGTGGTGGGCGTTGAGGAGCGGAGGTGCCAGAGGGTGAGTGCTGGGCCCCCTCCACAGACCTGGGCAGAAAGGTGGGATCCCCAGCCACAGTGAGCCACAGGACCTCAGCTGGTAGGGTCTGGAGCTTGCCACCCCAATCTGCACTTAGCCCGGCTCACCATCCAGTCTGAGTCAGTTGCCAAACATCCAATCCAGCGCCCATTGTGGGGCCTTGAGCACTCCTGAGAGGGAGGAGGAGAAGTGAGGAGGAGGTGAAGATGCAGAAGATGCCCAGGGAGAAGGCAGGACGGGGCATGGGGAGTGCCCTCACCTCCTGCTTATAGACCTCAATCGTCTGGACCTCCTTGGCAGTACGGAGATCTGTGGGGGAAGAACCATGAGAGGCACCCTACTTACCACAGCCTCCCTCAACCACCATCTTTCCCTCTAACCAGACAGTCCCTTACCCCAAAGCCGCACAGCCCCATCCTCGCCACCTGACAGCACCTCAGGGCTCCGCTCCCGCAGTGCCAGGCAGTGGATATAGTCTGTGTGGCCCCGGAGGGCCCTCTGCAGGAAAGGAACAGTGTCAGGACGAGATCCAGAAGAATGCCTCCCCCACCCCAGTGACTGCCCCAGCTCCACAGCCCTCTCACTGTGAAGCTCCCCGTCTCAAGGTCCATTGTATGCAACTGGCAGTCTCCCCCTGCCAGGATAAGGGAATTCTCCTGCAGAGGAAGACAGGGTGGGGTCAGTAGTCAATGTCAAATCAGAACAGGGACAGGGAAGGATCAAGGTTTGGGCCAAGAACAGGGCAGGGTAGAGACCTAGTTACAAAAGGTTCAGACCTTGGGGACAAGAAGCAAAGCATTGATTTCTGGTACTTCCAGGCTGGTCCTTGGAAAGGGAAAGCGGGATCAGTTCTGGTGAGGCAGCACCTGCACCCCGACGTGCCCTCTGCCCACATGGCCCTGGCTCACCTGTATGGGGGCTGACGACGCCACAGCTCCTTACAGCCCTTTGTGGAGGGAAACAATGCGTGACCTCAAAGGTTCTCTCTGGAGCTGGGTGCCCCAGTACCCCTCCTCCAGCTCCACACTTCTTACCTTCTTGAGGATCTCTGCCCAAAGCCAGGCCTTCACCTCCCCATCCCCAGCGCTGAACATATGTCGATCAGTGGAGACCATGCTGTAGACTGGCCCATCGTGGGCTAAACGGAAATGCAGAACCTAAGTGACCTCATCCTGCTCCCCTCCTCCACCCTAGGGTCCTCTAAGCTAGACTCAATGGCCACACCCACCTTGGAAGGTCACTACGGGTTTTTTACTTTCCTCTTTGGCCTCAGAGCTCAAAGCAGCAGACAAGCTGAAAGGAGAGGGGAAGAGAGTCTGAGTCAGAGGCAGGGGACATCACTCCTGGCACAGCCAAGTGCTATATGGGTGGTGGGGAGCAGAGGCGAGGGTACCTGAAGATGGCTATCTGCCCATA
This sequence comes from Hipposideros armiger, assembly GCF_001890085.2. Lineage (NCBI taxonomy): Eukaryota > Metazoa > Chordata > Mammalia > Chiroptera > Hipposideridae > Hipposideros > Hipposideros armiger. The sequence continues at coordinate 134,317 of NW_017732926.1, read as the reverse complement.
ATTGTTGCCAGCCGCCAGGAACTTCCCACAGGGTGAGACACTCTGGGAGAAAATAGTCATGTGCAGCCGCTGTAGGGCCTGAAACACTTCCATCTGTGGGGAAAGAGACTGAATGAAGACTGTCTGGGACCTCTGACCCACAGAGTCCTTCCTAGTTCCCGTGCCGCCAGTTCAGCCACTGCCCAGACTTCTCAGCCCTCCTCTGAGGCCCACCAAGGTGGGCACCTGGCCACACAGTCCCAGGGATGGTTCCAAAAAGAGGGTGAGGAAGAGGGGAGTTGAGGCAAGGACTTGGAGCAAGCACCCAGCCTCTCCTCAAAGTTTATTCAATTGTCAAATGAAGTTCACAGGAGAATGTGTCATGATTGGATGAGCTACTGTATATAAAGAGCTTCGCACAGGGATGCCTCGGACAAAGCGCATAAACAGTGGCTCTATTACCCCAATAGAGAAAAACGTACTGCCTTTTAATTACTACTCTCTGACTTTGACGTTAGGCCCTGAGGTATTTCTGGGTTACTCTTCCACCCCAGGGTCAGAGTCCGAGTCCCACCAACAGCCCACGCAAAACAGGGGTCAGGGCACGAGTAGCTTGCCCGCTCCTTTTGAGCCGGGCATGGACTGCAAACCCCAGAAGGCACCGCGAACAACGCCTGTCTCACCTGACCCAGAGGCACAGCGTGCGGCACAGCTCGCTCCATCTCGAGAACTACAAGTCCCAGACTGCTCCGCGTGCAACGCAACCTCACGAGTCCGGACGTGCCTCTAAGCGGATCACCGTCACTGAGCTTCACCGGTCCAATACCGCAGGTCGGCTCAGCGCGAAGGCGGCCGCCGCGTACCACCAGAGCCCCAAGAGCCGAGGTGACCGCCACGAGGATCCCCGACACTAAGAGGACGCGCCCACCGCAGTTCCGCCACGCCGGATCCCTTCCCCCACCCTGCCGAGTAGGCCCCCCTTCCAGTCGGTCGCCGCCCGTCTTCCGCGCCTGCGCGAATCTCGCTGCTGCGCGCTCCAAAAGTCACGCCTCTCGCGTTGGGCCACGCCCTCGGAGGCTCCGCCTGTCGCCCGGATCCCACCCCTCTGTCCGCAGGACCCCGAACCCCAATGATCCTTCAGCAGCATCTGGAGCGAGGCCCCCCAGGTCGGGCGCAGCGTGACCCGCGGGTCGCCTCGGGGGCGGCTCGAGGCCTGGACGCGAGGTGTGTGTGTGGGCCCTGGGTGGGCCTGGCCCAGGGACGCAGGAGCTTTGGCTGGGGGCTCAAGGCTGGTCTGCAGGATGACACGCGATGGGGCAAATCAGCAGGGCTTGGGCATGAGCTGAGACGAGTTTGGAGACTAATGAGGCAAGCTGTTGAATGGCCCGGGAGAGTGGGGGTGACTTAGGTATCAGCTGAGAGGAATTGGCTGGGGGTTCCTGGCTGACGCTGCAGGCTCAAGCGGGCAGATCTTGGGGATGGGGGCCAAGAGGGTGGGGTGCACCTGGTTCTTTTTTCTTCCCAGCTCCCCTCTCCGAGGAGCTGTGCCCATGAGCACCAAACGGCGCCTGGAGGAGGAGCAGTGAGTTTAGGGGCAGGGAGGGACTCCCAACAAGACCTGTCACCTCATGTCCCCATCAGCCTGCTTGCCTCCTGGTCTCTCCCTAGGGAGCCCCTGCGCAAGCAGTTCCTGTCTGAGGAGAACATGGCCACCCACTTCTCTCGACTCAGCCTGCACAATGACCATCCTTACTGCAGCCCCCCTGTGGTTTTCCCCACAGCTCTTCCCCCACTCAGGTAGGCACCATCTACTATCTACCCGCTAGGCCTTCTGGAGAATCATGCATGGTCTGGGAGCCAAACTTCAGGCCCTGCCTCATCCTGCTATTTTTAGCTTCTAGCCAATCTCTGTTGTTTCTCATCTTAGCTCCTTAGAAGGTGCCTGCAGCCCAGTAACCCCTGGGGACCTGAACCTGGTGGGGGGTGGCTCTGTCAGGCCAGCTTCAATCCTGTGCGTCATTTCCTTTTCCAGGAGCCCTGGCTCTGAGCTGCTTCTCTGGCGATACCCTGGAAACCTGATCCCTGAGGCTCTCCGGATGCTGAGGCTGGGGGACACCCCTGCCCCCCACTACCCTGTAACCCCAGTTGGGGACGTAATGGAGCTCTAAGTTCTGTCAGGCAGTACCCCTGCCCACCCTCCTTCTCTCCAGTAGGGGAGACCAACAACCCCATGAAGGGACCAGCTGCCCTGCTTTTCCTCCAGACCAGGTCTCTGGGCACCAGGACCGTCCCCCAAAAGAGGACACTAAGCCCAACAGAACCCTGGGGTGGGAGGGGCAGGAGGGACAGCAGCATAGGAATGGAGGCATCCCCCCTTCCCCCCCTCCCCAAGAACTGAATAAAGATTGTTGCGCAGAGGAAGGCTTTAGTCTGAAACTTGGGGCCTTTGGGAAGAGGGGGCAGAGCTAGGGCACTGGATGCTGAGGTTTCTCCTCAAGATCTTCCCTGGAATATGGTCAGGGCCTGGCCAGGTCCTGGCAGGCGAGGCTCAGACATTGAGAATGTGTGAGTCAGAGCCTCACCCCCGCCCCCGCGGCTGACTCACTCCTCCTTCCAGCTCTGGGAAGTCAGACTGGGGATCATGTCACTCTCCGAACCATTTAAAGTTAAAGATTCTTTTATTAATAAATTCTCCCCCCTCCAAACTTTCTCCCCAAAATAAATATCTCCCCCCTTTGAGGGTTGGGGGGGCAGTGTCTTAGGGCCAGCCCCCCTAGAGGGCCAGCCCCCTAGTGTTAGGAACAGGTCCTTAACCCCCCAGGCTGAGACCCCAGTGTTGGAATTTCAGCACATCTGAGTGGGTGGAGCCTGGTGCTGTGTCTGTCAGGTCAGACTGGCCCCCAGGCCATGGGGTGGGGGACCCTTGTGCAAATGTTGCAGTTCCTTAGTGTCAGCTGTCTGGTGTGAGCCAGCTTAGGTCTCATTTTCTGTCCTGGAGCCAGAGACAGGGCAGTCAGACACCTTGATGGCTCCTCTGAAGCCTGGGTCCAGGCCTCAGAGAAATGATTCACCCGTCCCCCATGCCTGCACACCCCTGTGGTTGGAGCACCCTGGCTCAGGCTGTGTCTGGGAGGCAGGGGCTGGCTCTAGAATGAATGAATGAATGATGAGTGGGCGTGGCCTCCTGCTGGCAGGGGATGTTCATTGTCACTGGATCAGTGCCACACCAGGACATCCCTCCCCACCGGTCTCCTCTATGGGAGCTGCAAGATAAAAAGAGGGGTCGTCAAGAGCAGGGAAGATGGTGAAGATTGATAGTGGGGGACAGGCAGGCGAGCAGGGCACACTTACTGGTAAATTTCTCTCTCCTGCGGCACCGTCTCCAGACCAGGAAACCGGAAAGTAGCCCCAGTACAAGGGCCAGGCTCAGGGCTCCCCCCAAGATGGGCCACAACAGCCGAAAGGTGGCTGGAGGGGCCGCAGCACCTGGGGGCAGGACTCAGTCACACCTCGCCCCTCTCCGGACCAGCCCCACCCCTATCGAGACCCCTACCCAGATTGGAGGCCCTTCCCCACTCCCGCCCCCTCCACATTAATTCCCCAGATCTGAAGTCCCATGCTCCCTCTACCCCAGCAACTTCTCTCCCCCAGGCCCCGCCCCCCACTCACAGCCCAGGCAGAAGTCGCTGTGCGGTCGCGCCGGGCACGACGCGCAGTCCATGCACTTGTCGAGGTCTGCACTCCAGGAGCTACCGCGAGAGCAGGGGGTGGTGCCTGAGGAGGGGGCCGCGGGTCAGAGGCTGGGGGCGGGGCGGGGCTATTCTGGGGGCTGAGGTCAGGGTCGGCAGGCTCGAATAACGTGAGTCACCGGCGCCCTCCTCCCGCATTCCTCACAGGTGACCGCACGGCCCGACCGGGACACGGCAGCGCAGGGAGTCGGGGGGAAAGGGGGGGGGGCGTAGCGCGGGAGGTCAGGTCCCCACAAACCCACCCCCCCGCCGCCGCCGGCGGGTGACTCATTCCTGGGCATCGGGCCCGACCCCGGTCCCTCCCCCCCGCATAGCTGGGCACTGAAGTCACCGGATGGAAGGGGGCACCCCACATGTTATGGGGCACAGACCCCCGTGCCTCTCGACATCCCCTCCCGATTATTCGGTCACTGGGGCTGGGCACACCCGGTAGTGACCAGGCTGGGGGCATGCCCCCTTCACCGGACGAGACATCCCGCCCTCAAACTTTCTCCACTTCCGAGTCCGGACTTTAAAGACAGATTCCCCTCGTTGGACTGGCGGGAAACTGAAGCCCGGAATGAGGATGAAGCTCGGAGCGAGATGGGATCTCCCCTGGCCAGAGAGCGCGGTGTCTGGAGACCTGACCCCGGATCCCATGTCCCCCCAGTTCTGCCCGCTCCTCTAAGCCCCAAAGCCGGTTCCCCGTTCCCGGGCCGAGGGTTCCCCGGCCCCCACGCCCTTCCGCCCAGTCCCTGTTTGGCGCCCGGTGTACCTGGCACCCGCTCCCCCGCCGCAGGGCACAGCAGCGCCAGCCCGAGCCACAGCACCAGGAGCCGCAGCAACGGGCACAGCAGACCAGGAGCCATGGTGAGCGTCCCGCGGGCGCAGCAGTCTGCTACCGCCGCGGGCCTCAGAGACCAATAGCGTCAGCCCCGCCCCCGCCCCCGCCTTCCGGGGCAGACCCCTCGCGTGGGCCCGCCCAGCGGCCCGCCCCGCCTGGCCCGCTAAGTTCAATCGTTCGCTCTGCAAACGCCGTCCTTATGCGCGATCTGCTAGGACCCGGCAAGGACGCCGACGTGCTGCCCACTAGGTGCTCAGGTCCGGGAGGCGTGTATGTGTGAGTTGGGGGTGGGGGAAGGGGAACAGACGCGAAACCACCCATTGACCCATTTTAAAGATAAGTGCAGCTCTGTTAAGGGCCCTGGGGATATAATAATAAACGTAACAAAAATGATAACGTGTCCTGTAATTTCTACCTTAGGACTTAGCTACCTAGTAAAACGCAGGCTTGTTGTCTCCATTTTGCAGAATATGAAACTTAGGCTCGGGAAGGTTAGGTTAATTCCCGAGGTCACAGCACTAGCACTAGTAAGTGGCGGAGCCCAGACCCAAGTTCCACGCCCTGCACCAAGACCTACTGTGGGCCCCGACGCCAGCCCCTGATGTCCCCGCACCCGGGTCAGCCGCAGACGTTGCAGCCCCAATCTCGAGCGCCCCCGACTGACAAAGTTGGGATTCGCGCGCCCGCCGCGGTCTGGACTGGGGTCCCTGCCCCTCCCCGGGGCGGTGGTCCAGTGACGTCAGTGCCTCTTTAAGACCCTGCCCCCGCCCCATCCCCACACTCCGCAGACTCTTAGGAATCTCCGCGGACTCCTTCCTTCTCAGGTGAGCCTGGGGGCAGTGTGCGTGTCGGGGTGAGGGAAGAGATGGATGCCTCCAGGAGTGGGGTGCTGGGGGTGTGGACTGCTGGAGAACTTGGACTGATCTGACTGCGGCCACCGGGCCGACGAACCCCCGGGCGCGTGGCTGCACGGAAGCCGCCGAGCAGATCGAGTCCTTCTGCGACTCGAGAAGGGTTAAATGCTCCTCCTCTCCTCCCCTGGGACAAAGGCACCGAAACCTGGTCTCCCCTCCCCCACCTACACTGCTCTCAGGGGCGGGCGCCCCTCCCCCTCACCTGCAGGGACGGACCCTTGGCGAGCGCCGCCATTAAACTACCTCGGGCTAGCGCCTCCCTGGTTGGGGCGGGGGGCGGCTGAGGACATCCACCTTCGGGCCGGACTCCGAAGGCAGGTAGGGATCGAGAGCAAGAAGGGGATCCCTCGGACCGAGCCTAGCCCATAATGTGTGGAAAGGGAATAGGGTCGAGGGCAGCGGAGAGGCGCAGGGTGCCTAGGCCGGCGTGGCCCAGGCCCTAACCCGGCCAGACCCCTCTCAGACACTCTCAGACACCTGGAGAGTGGACAGGCGAGTGTAACCCACGAGGGCTGGCCTGCCCTCCCGAGCTCTTCAGCTCGGCCCAGGTAAGGGCCGGGCGCAAATGAGAAGTGGGTGGGGAGTCTGTCCTCTGGTCACACTGCTGGGCTGGTGCTATGTTTAGGTCTAAGCCATGCACGCGGGGAACCTTTGGGCAATGGAGAACCATAACAGGACCCTGAATAGAACTGACCCCCGTGGAGACCTCCAACACTAAGTGGGATGTAAGGAGAGACAGGTGGGGGGAGGGCTGCCCAGAGGAGCTGGTTCACTGGATAGACACCAAGGATTTTAGCTCCTTTTAGTGTTGTGTCTTGAGAGGATGGCATTTTGGGTAAGAATACACAAGAAAAATGCCCCCAACCTTGAGGTTATGCTCTCTGGTCCCTAGGAGAAGGAAGCAGGACCTAAGGAGGCAACTGGTGGCCTTAGGGAAAGAAGTGTTTTCAGGTTGGAGGTTTTTTTTTCTTCATCTCTCCTCCCCCCACCCTACCCCCAGAGATTGGCTGGGGTTGGGCTGGGCTGGGCTGGGCTGGGGCAAGCCAGGCCAGGTAGGGACTGGTGGACCATCCAGGACACAAGATCTTTAAGATCAAACTGGCAATCACCTGCCTGGGGTAGGGACAATATTGGGGTGAAGAGTTTGGACACTTGTTGGGTGATGGGAAGAGGCTTGGAATTTTGGTGTTGAAACTGACAAGTTTTGAGTCTGAAACTTGTGGCTGAGTCCAACCTCCCATCCATGTGCCCTGTGGAAAACAGCTGTAAACTGTGCTGTGTCCCTTCATCCCCTTTTTGCAACTTTGTTGTTTGATGCAATATATCCAAAGTGGTTGAGGGACTAACACTTGCATAGGATTAATATTATCTTTCATTTGCACTCAAAACAGCCAGAACCAGGTGATTCCTTATTCACTATTGTAAGCCAGTGCCACAGAACCAGAGACAAAGAAATGCTAAAGCAGGGGCTGGCCAAGTGGCTCAGTTAGTTAAGAGTTGGCTTAAGATTGCGAGCTCTGAGCAACAGGGCTGCCAGTTCGATTCTCACATGGGCCAGTGACGCTGCGCCCGAGCTGAGCTGTTGCTGAGCTGCCAACAGGTGGNTGAGTTTAGAAAGCACAGAGAGGGCCTGAACAGCTGAGGCAGCCTGGGAATATGGGCAGCGGGGGAGTGACCCTGATCTGGCATGGGGACAGAGGCAGACAAACTCACACCTGCTTTCTGAGGTTTCAGTCCCCACTGGATGGCTGGAGTCGGTGCTAGGAAGAAAGCCATGGGACAGGAGTGAGCCCAGGACCCAGTGAGTTAGGAATGCTGCAGCCTGGAATGGGGGCAGGGGCTGGGGGGGGGGCTGCCATATTGGGGGTTACATGGAGTCTCAGGGCCAGAACTCAGGCTTTTCCTCAGCTGGCTCACTGTGACAAGCCCCAGTCTCAGCTGGAGAATTGGGCATGGGGGCCTTCTGAGCAGCTCAGCCAGGCCCAGCCCCGCCAGGGACCAGGTACGCTCCACCCTGTGCCCCCCACTCCACACTAACCTGGGAACTTGCCATTCTGTACTGGCGGAGGGGGCTGGGATTTTGGGCCCCAGCCACCTGCTTTATCAGAAGGGACCCCTGGAGTGGGAAGCCTGGGGAGAAGCAACGGGGGAACCCTCCCATTGCAGGGACCTAGATGGGAGAGGAAGGGAGAGGGCAGTGAGCCCAGGCCGGCGCCTACTCCAGGCTGCCCTCCTGGCGTTGGACTGGCCAAGCCACCAGGCTGCGGTGGCTTCTAGGGCAGACACAGTTTTCAAGGGGAGTCATTGTCCAGGCCAGAAAAAGCCCATTTCCTGTGGGTCACAACCTGCTCTGGGGACCAGGTGACCCACCCACCTGACCTGGTTCCTGCTGTTTGCCCATCCAGCCCCTCTGCCTTCCAGCAACATCCTTCCTACCTCCCTCTTGCCCCCCCCCAAGCCCCTGGGGCATCACCTGGCTGGGCCCCCAGCCCATTTCCATTGCCATATCCTGGAAAGGAAAAGCAGGGGTTTGAGGGGCAGTATTGGGGGGGGAAGTCTGGAGGGAGAGGCAGAAGAAAGTACAGGACAGAGATAGGGGAGCCTCTCACTTGCCTGGCTTCTGAGGTTTCACACCCGCTCCTAGACCTCAAGGAGAAACAGAGAGACAGCTCAGAGGGGACCAGCTCTAGGACTGAGCCCTCTGTCCTCTCTATTGAGACCCGCATTGTACTCACCTGGTGGGAGCCCATTCCCTGGCATGTATCCTGGGAGGAAAAGCAAAAATGAGGACAGGAGCTGGGGTGGGAGAGATTTCAGAGGGAGGCAGGAGAGGGGCAGGGATGAGCTCACCTGGCTTTGGAGGGCTCACACCCCCTCCTAGGCCTAGGGAGAAACAGAGGGAGGCTGAGTGACAGATGGACCCCACTCTGCTCCTTCTCTTCCCCAGGCCCCAACTCTTTGGTCCATGGGCTCTGTACCCTCTTCTTCTCTCCCCCTACCTGCCCTGCCTCCCTTACCTGGCTGGGCCCCTTCACCAGGGAAGGCTCCAGCTCCCAGCCCATTCCTGTAAACTGGGGAGCCAGGGTGGGCGTTGCGAAGGGGAAAGGGGTGGAGGGAGTAGACAGTTTCTGGGGTAGAGAGGAGTGAGGTGTCCAATTCTGATACCAATTCCAATTCTGGGGGATTTCAAACACCCTCAAGCAATTCTCAGATACCAGCTGGGTGTCCTCCAATTTAACTCAATTCTGACACTTTCTACCTGGAGATACTACCAGGTCCCACAGGTTAAGGGCTCAGTCCCACAATACTGTTCCCTCCTCCCACTTCCAATCCAGGGCATCTGTGCTTCTAACCAATCAGCTATATAAATCAGAGGTTCCCATGACCCCCTCTTTGGGTTCAATTATTTTTCTAGAGTGGCTCACAGAACTCGGGAAAACAGTTCACTTGCTAGATCACAGGTTTATTATAAAGGACACAACTCGGAGACATCCAGGTGAATGAGATGCTTAGGACAGGTGTACAGGAAGGTGCTTGGAGCTTGCGTGTTCTCCACACACGTGCACGGACCTCCCTTCAACTCTCCTCCCTGGTTTACCAACCAGGAAAGAAGCTCTCCCAACCTGGTTCTTTGGGTGTTTATTGGGCTTCCTTACACAGGAACGAGAGATGAAATCATTGGCCACTGCTGACTGAACTCATCTCCAGCCCTGCCCCCTCCCCAGAGGTCAGGGTTGGGACTGAAAGTTGCAACCTTCCAATCACAAAGTAGGTCCCCTGGCAATCAGCCCACTCTTAGTTAACCTAGGGGCTTTTAAAATGCAACAAAAGGCACCTTTATCGTGCTCATCACCTAGGAAATTCCCAGTTTTTAGGAGCTAGTTCTGTGCTAGGAATAAAAGACCAAATATTTATTATAAATCACAGTATCACTAGGAGGAAGAGAGAAAGGGTTTACCTGGCTTCTGAGGCTTCATGCCTTCGCTAATGCCTGGAAAAGAGGGGGGACCAGGTGAGGGACCCATTACCTACCCATCCAGACTCTCCTCCAGAGCCTGGCATCTGACACCCAGCGCCCACACCAACACCGGCTCATTTCATTACCTGGTCCTTGGTCCATTGGAACAGCAGAGCCTGTGGGGACAGAAGAGGGAGAAGCAACAGAACGCTGGGAGCTGGGTACCTTTTCTCCCAGTTTAGGAATGAGCTACCCAGGGCCTTCCTCTATCTTGGCCACCAATTCCATTGAATCACCACACAAGCTCTCCAAGTCAAGCAGGAGCTCACCAGGGGACCCTCAAACTAGGGTCTGGGTGAAGATCCCACCCATGTCCAGGGACCCCTACTCTCTTCCCACTCCTCAGCTTGTGTGAGCACCTCAGTACCTGCTCTGTAGCCATTCTGACCTGGGACCAGTGGGAGGGAGGGGTTAGCAGGGGATTGGAGCCCGGGCAAGGTGGGGTGAAGGCCCGGCCCATGGTCTCCCCTCAGGCCAAGCCAGAAGAACCACATGGGGGTCGTGCAGGCTCTCCGCCAGCCTCTCTAAATCATTTGCCAATCCTGCCCCTCAAACACCTGGTGGAAGGCGGAACAGGACACCCAGACACAGACGTCTCCCCAGACTCCATCAGTCTCACCTGGCTGGGCTCCCAGCCCGTTCCCGAATCCTGGGGGTGACAGATGACGTGGGGTGTGAATTGATGAGTGGGAGCTCCGAGTTTTTGGGAGGAAGAGAGAGGGCATGTAGGGGAGAGGCTCACCTGGCTTCTGGGGNCTGGATCTTTCTCCACTCTGGACATTGCCATCTTAGAGGCCAGCCTGGAGCTGTGGCCCCAGGGTGAAGGCCGCTTGCTGGCCAGGTGTTTTTGTGACAAGATGCTTTGTCTGGCCCACCTTGCTGGTCACGCCTCTGGAACCAGGGCTCCAGAGCCTCAAATAGCCTCGAGAAGACCAGGTGATAAGTGACCAAAGAACCATCTACTTCCAAGGCTTCTGACCTCTGGCTCTTCTATCCTCAGTTGCATCCCAGCCATGCTATAGACCCCTGACCCTCTCACCTCCAGCCCCTGCACACTTCTGCTATGCCCCTCCCACACTCACAAGTTTTTATTAAAATAAAGTGTTTTGTTACTTGCCATTGGTGTTGCTGGGGGTGCTGCTGAGTTCAGCCTGGTGTGAGGAGGTGAACACCAGCAGCTCTCCTCCTTTGTTTGCCCCACTGCCTTGCATGGCCTGAGTGAGGTTACCCACAGAGCAGGACCTGGAGCAGGCCTGACAGCCCTGGGGAGTACACCTGGCTTTCCCTGCCCAATCACAGATCAAAGCAGCCTGGAGGTACAAATTCTGCATTTATTCCAGGGAGGGGGACAGGGGGGCTGGGCTGGGCCTCTGGATATAGTGGTGGCGAGACTGGAAGGGACCAACTCCAGGGCAGGCAGAGCATGATCCTCTCTTTGTTTTAAGCCAAGGAGCTACTGCTCTTTGGGTGAGGCCCAGGTTCCAGGTGCAGGGGAGGCCTCAGAGGAAGAGGAGGAGGGCTAGCCTAAGTCTTGAGCTGCAGAAGAAAGCAACTGGTCAGGAAAAGCTGGGGGAGACCAGGAGGTGGGAAGCCCCACTGAGGAGGGTCTGGGCTCAGCCGGGTCTGGCTGGAGCTCCGTGGAAAGTGGGTTTCACCTGGGGGAGGGGTTGATGGTAGAAGGCAGAGGTTAGAGGGTATCCATTACAAGGTCAAGGCTCTGAGCAGCAGGCTTCCGGGGATATGCTCCACCTCACACATAGTCCCTCTTGTCCATTCCAGACGTCCCCGAGCGGGAGGGGATGGAGTAGCCCAGCCTGGGTCCACGGGGCCTTTCGATCTGGGGCGGGGGGCACGTGCAGCAGAGGAGGCCTCCACCCAGCATAAGCAGGGCAGCTGCCGCCCAGCCCAAGTAGAGGGAGGCCCCAAGCTCCCGCTTAAGGGCCTCGGCCACCAGAGGGTTGTAGAAGTCCTGGATGATGGCGTGGGCCGTCCAGCAGACAGGGATGAGAACCAGGATGCCCGAGAGGAGGAGGATGACCCCCGCTGTGAGCACGATCCGGGCTTTGGCGCCTTCGTCCTCCACACAGGTTGTGCACTGGGCGCCAGTGATGGCCACCAGGAGGCCGAGCAAGGCCAGCAGGAGGGCGATGACGCAGAGGGCGCGGGCAGCCTGCAGGTCCTGGGGCAGCGCCAGCATTGAGTCGTACACCTTACACTGCATCTGGCCTGTGCTCTGCACCACACAGGACATCCACAGCCCCTCCCACACCACCTGAGCCACCACAATGCTGTTGCCGATGAAAGCAGTCACCTTCCACAGGGGCAGAGCACAGGACACGAGGGTTCCCAGCCAGCCCAGCACGGCCAGGGTCATGCCCAGGAGTTCTAGGCCAGCTGAAGCCATCTGCCCTCTCTTTAGGCCTTTTCAACCTTCGGTGGCTTGGTTAACAGAGGAGTCAGTCAGACACTGCCAGGTAGGGATCTTGGTGCCTGGCAGGAAGGGGCAGTCAGTGTCCTCAGGCCAAGGCAGTCCTCACATCTGTAGGCCTCTTGCAGGGCACCTCCTCTCTCCGTGCCCCTCACAGGTGTGTCTCCAGCCCCCAACAAATACAAATCAATCTCACAGTCCTGCTCAACTGAGTGGCTAGTGTCCACTCCAGGGGTCTGTGGCCCATCAGTTGCCCAGTGGTTTCTGTTCCTGCCACTCTGCAGTCACGTCCCAGCCACTGTCTCAACAACTGCACGGAACCCTCCCTCCACCAACCCACCTTCAGGCTGAGGAGAGCTTCGTCACCTCTGGCTGGCACAGGTTCACGCTGAGCAGTACACCCTTGCCGGGTGCCACCTGGGGACTGCTGGCTCCTAGCTGCAGGCGGGGTTTTTAAGGCCTAGACAGGGGAGGAGCAGCGAGGCCGAGACTGGGGAAGCCAGCACTATGGCGAGGAGGCGGGGCTGGGGTGGGATTGGGGTGGGGGGGCCTCAGGGTCAATGGGGAGATACCATGACCAGGAAGGGACTGGGGAGGAAAGAACATCCATGCCTGGAGAACCCAGGAACAAAGGAACGAAGAGACTGAGAATCAGCTGGGGAGGATGGGGGGGGCAAAATGTAATTGGCTCGGGACAGAGAAACGCAGGGTATGGGGGCCTCAGCCTGCCTTCCTGAGCCGCCTCCTCCTCCTCCCCCAGACACCCTTCCCCTGCTGTCCTTGCTTTCCACCACCCCACCCCCGTTCATTTCATGATACAAACACACCCCAGTTCCCCCAGTATCGTGCACCCCGACCTGTACCCCGCCCACTGGGACTCTCCGGAATTCGATCTGTCTTCAGTCAGCCCAGTGGCTCTGGCAGCTCCCGAGGGAGGGACCCCGCCCGCACCGTTTCCCCGGCGACAGGTGCCTGGAGCCTAGCTCAGGTGGCATCGTCCAGGCAACGGCCTAGAAAACCACCCCCTCACTTCTACCTCAGCTCAGGTGTGCCCTCTCTGAAACTGGGGACTGAGCAGAGCTGCTGAAGGTCTGTAGAGGCCAGGGGATAAAGATCCTGTTGTGGAGGTGGGAGAGGGGCACTCAGGGCCTGGGGTGACAGGGGAAGAGTGGCAGGGGCAGGAGCCTTGCGTGGGGGTGACGCCCAGGACCCTGTTGTCTCGTCCATGGGGAGTGAGTCCACTCAGGACCGGGACGAGACACTGAGCCCTGCCTCAGTCCTCAGGAAAGACCCTTGGAGCCCTGTGACTCCCCTCATGGGGGGCAGCCTGGAAGTCACACAGACCGTGGCTCAAATCCTGCCCCCCACCTGGGACAGGTCATGGAACGTCATGAGCCTTAACCACCTTGAGAAATCCCAGGGACCCATAAACATGAGCCCCTCATTTTTGGAGAGGGGTCATGAATTCCCTCAAGCCCCTCCCTGGGTGCTAAGAGCTGAGGACTATTGTGTGAAAATGGAGGGAGGTGCTGATGAAATTTCCACTTTCCAGGGTGGTTGGAAGGATTCTCAAAAGCAGTGTCGGGCCCTCACCCGGGAGAGCCTTTCACCTCCAGCCTCCTGAAGAAGACCAGAGGCCTGGCTGCCCTGGGAGGAGGGGTCCCTGGACAGGTGCCCAGGAGGGCTGGGAGGACCCCACACACACATCTGGTCACTGCACCACTCTACTGCCCTGGGGGAGGGGAGAGCACTAAGTGCTTCCTCACCTGTTCAGTGGGGCTTTATTTATAAATGATTCTAACTTCAGTTGGGTGCATTGCTCTGGGAATGGGTTTTAGGATATTTTTGTAAGAGAGGTTTATACTTCCATCAGGTTTGCAAAGGGGTGGGTGGCTCCAAAAGCTTGAGAAACTCTCCCCTTAAAATGGGGGGACTGAGGCCAAAGCCAAGCAGCAGGTCTGCAAGACGAACTCCAGTGGTTGGGGCTTCCTTCATGCCTGGTGCCTCCCCATAGGGCCACGGGGCAGTGCTGTCTAGTATGAAGCAGACCTGGGGGCTCCTTGATGCCTGAGGACAGGGATGGGGGTGACTATGACGGGGCTGCGATGGGCACCAGGAATCTTGGGGTCAGGTTTGTCCCACTCCTCCACCTCCTCCCCAACCAGGCCTCAGATTTCATGGGGGGGGGGGGGCGCTGAGAAGAAGGGCAAATAGAAGCAAGCCTTCAGTGAGCTCCTTCTATAGCTTTTGGGGCCGCCAGGAATCCAGCCCCACAGGTTTGGGCAGGTGTCAGGCCACTCAGGTCTCTGGAGGGGCCCACGGACCTGCCCACAAGGCCTCCCATCCTGGAGAACCCCAGCCCAGGGCCTCTTCTGTCCCCTAGACCCAGAGCAGAAACCCACCTCTTGCCTTGGACATAAGGTGACCCACTCATCCTGATGTCCTGACTTGCCCAGGATATTCCGTTTAAGAACTGAGTCTGGTGTCCTGGGGAAACCAGGACAGTTGGGCAGCCTGCAGTCAGGCCTTGCTTCAAGGGCCTGCCAGTTCCACAGGCAGCTCTAAATCCTCACCGTTGTGATGGAGCCGGTGAGGGGCTGCACCCATTGGGGAAGCTTCATGCCCCAAGATGGCACTAAGAGGACCCTAATTTGTTTACATCTCAGTTCTCTGGCTCAACATCTCTACTCTCAAGCAGAGGGAGACCCCACACTACCAGGGCCTGGCCAGCGACATGGGAGGTATGTGCTCAGAGTATGAAGACCCACCCCCACCCCCCTTTTACTTCCCACCTCCAGAGACCAACCCCTGCCAGACATGCCTCCAAGATGGCTGGGTGGCTTTGGCTTCCTCCCACCTGTCTCCCACTTCTCTCTTTGGTGGAAATTTGTCCGAAAACTAGGAGAGACTGGAAGGGAGTGCTCAGAGGAGCTACCCATTGCGGGAGTGTGCATAGAGGTCGGATTCCCAGGGCCCCTAGGCAGGAATGGACTTCCCGCCCTCAGCCCTCCTTAGAAGGAGGCCAGGAAGCCCCAAGCCCTCTCTTGGGTTCCCTGATCTACCTGAATTCAGTTGGATCTGGGAACTGAAGGGTTAAAGTTGGGGCTTAAGCAGGGACTGTGAAGGGGCTGGAATGCCTTTGATATGGAGAGGCAGGACCCCTCACCACAGTTAGCATCTCAATGGCACTTTAACAAGTCCCTTGCATCCCCACCCCCAACTGCCTCCACCCTAGAGATAAGGGAGAACCTCCCCCAACGTGCTACCCTGAGGGGAAACCCCAGCAGTGAACAGTCTCGCCCTCAGCCAGCCCCTTCAGGGAGTGACAGAATTGGACTGGGTCTTTGTTCTCTCTGGGAGGGCGCTGGGGCGGGAGGCTCGGGTGGGCAGAAGAAACTGGAGCTCAGCTTAGATAGGGGTAAGGTGGAAGTGGGTTAACCCCATCATCTACAATATCTCACTCTTTTATTGGGAAGTGTGGCCCAATGACAAAGGAGGGGAACTAATGGTCACCATATCCTCTGTGGAGCTAGGAAGGGTTGGTGGGGGGCCTTAGGGGCTGCACAACAACCCCAAGAGCAGCATTACCTGTTGCTTTGGGGAGGTGCCCGAGGCCTCCAGATTATAAATAGAAAAGCTGGTCCTGACTCCTGAACTGAAAGGTTTGGATCAAACCTTGATGTCCCGTAAAAGTTCTCACCGGTTTTACAACCCCTATTTTACAGACAAGGATACAAGTTCAAGGAGCTAAGGTAACGTGGCCAAGTGTACATGAGCAAAATAGGACAAACCTGATGCAACCCTAGACCCTGACTTCAAAGCCAGCTCCTTGGCCAGCGCTGCCCGCCGAATTTCCAGGGGGTAATCGGGGCCTCCCGGTGCATTTCTCTGAAGGCTGTAGCAAGGCCACCCCAGGGCTGACCCTCTCAGGGTCACCCCACCTGCATCCTGCCCCTTGCCTCTGGAGCCAGCCATCCCCTTCTTCCCCCAACTCCTCAAAAAACCTGGAAGAATCCCCACTGAGAGCGACATCTGCATCTTATTCCACAGGAAGCCACCCTCCACCCTGGCTCACTTTCGCGGAGTGTGGGAGTGTGTGTCCCTGATGCTGAGAGCACCGTGTTTGCTCACCACCCGCAGGGGCAGCTTACTGGACTCTGGGTCAGACCTGGTGTCAAGCCCACCCCAGGGCCTCTACGGGCAAGTCACAACTACCCTAATCTCAGGTGCCTCCTGGCTGTAAAACGGAGAAAGAAGTCTGCCCTGCCTACCTCCAGAGACGCCAAAGGCATTTGCCCAGACTGCCAGCACCTCATACACCTTGGGGATCACTATAGGTATAGATAAGTGCATTTTGTTAAGAACATAATGGCATTTCACTTATAAACCTGGGCAGACTCCATTGATTGGGTAGCAGTTAACTTTATTATCAATCATAATTGTCAGCTTTGAACCAGCAGCAGTTACCTATCTGGAGTTTTTTTTTTTTTTACTTTATTGGGGAACAGTGTTTTTCCCAGGACCCATCAGCTCCAAGTCAAGTTGTTGTCCTTCAATCTTAGTTGTGGAGGGCACAGCTCAGCTCCAAGTCCAGTCGCCGTTTTCAATCTAGTTGAGAGAGGTGCAGCCCACCATCCCATGCAGGAGTCCAACGGGCAACCTTCTTGTTAAGAGCATGCGCTCTAACCAACTGAGCCATCTGGCCACCCACCGGCAGCTCATCTTAAGTCATTGTCCTCAATCTAGTTGCGGAGGGTGCAACTCACTGGTCCATGTGGGAATCGAACCAGCAACCCTATTGCTCAGAGCTTGAGCTCTAACCAAGCCACCTGGCTGCTCCCCCATCTGGAGTTTTGAGGGTGGGGTTGCCCCCTCCTCGACTTTGTCTTCTTAAAACATACACATTGTGTTGTCCTTCCTGTTTATTGTCTGATCCTTAGCTGAAAGGGGAGGGAGGCTATAGGGCCTAAAGAGGGTAGAGGAAGCAGCAGGCCAGCCAGAATGGGAACTTGGCCATAATTCAGCCAAGGGGAAAGACCATCACTCTATTTTCTCCCTAGACCAGTGAGAGCTTCACCAAGGTACCGGTGCCTTTGGCTCCTGCCCAGGGACTCCAAGGGTACCAAAGGCTCCGGGTCAGCGAGGGGATAGGGCCTAAAACACAGTAAGGGAAGCTGGGAAGTCAGCTCAGGAGTTGGGCCAGTCCTAAAGGGGAGAGAACGCTGCCAATATGGATTAGATGGTGGTCC
>NW_017732926.1:114349-116222 GCF_001890085.2 Hipposideros armiger | reverse complement strand
AGAAAATGGGATATATTGGGCACCCTAATTAAAGCATTTTAATCTTTTGTTTTCATTTTCTCAAGCCAAGTGCCGTGAGTCCCCCAGCCTTACCCGTCCTGATGACCAGCCAGCTTATCAGCACAGGGGATTAGCTACATTCTCAAATAACCAAGCAAGCGGCTTACTATAGGGCAGGAAAAGAAAACGGAATAAAGACCCTAAATGTTAACATGAGTTTCCTTTCGGACTTGCTCCTTCCTCCCCCAAACGTGGGCTGCTCTCCTGACACCCCCTACTTCTTCCCCAGGCCGGTTTCTGACCCACGCCTTCTGAACCTGCCAGTTGGGAAGGCGATAAGGAGCACGGTTCTGTGTCCAGGGAGTAGGAGGGCTGCCTACTCACCGGCCCGCAGGAGGGCCAGGGGGTCAATAGGGCGGCCACAAGAAGAAGTAGTGCGGGGGCGGCAGCGGCGAAGGCAGAGGCGGGGGAAAGACCGGCAGTGGCCAGGGGTCGCTGGGCGCCGGCGGCGCCACCAGGGTGAAGGACGAGGGCCGTGCGGGCAGCGGCGGCAGTGGCAGCGGGGGCGCCTCGGCCATGAGGGGCGGGCGGCCGCGCGCGCCCACGGGCCCAGGCGTGGCGGCGACAGCGGCCTCGGGCAGCGGTGGCAGCGGCAAGTGCCCAGATGGTGGCGCGGGCGCGGGCAGGCGCGGCAGGTCCTGCAGGGCGAGAGCGGCGGCGGGTAGCGCGGGCGCGCAGGCTTCAGACGGTAGCTCAGGCAGCGACTGGTGGACGATGGGGCCCCAGGGCGCCAGCGGCTCGGGTCGCAGCGGGAGCGCGGGTAGCGGGGGCAGCTCGGCCAGGGCGAGCGCCGAGGCCGGCGGCGGCCCGGGTATCAGGTCGGGAGGCAGGCCCGGCAGCGGTGGGTGCGGCAGGGTCGGCGGGGGTGGCGGGGTCAGCGACAGCGAGGCGCGGGCCCGCCCCAGCCGCGACTGAGCGCGGGCGAGCCGCGGGTGCGAGCGGGAGCGGGAGAGCCGCGTAGCCAGCTTGGCAGCTACCGCCGCGCCAGGGCCCTGCGCGAGCTGCGGGCCACTGCCTCATCCCTTCGCAGGTGTCCACGCGCCGCAGGGCGGACGGCCGGGCCAATCGGAGCCGCACGTCCCAGCCAATCAAGAGCCAGTGCGCTGGACGCGTCTCTCCGCCGGCTGATTCGAACTACCCCTTACAGCCAATCAGAGGAAGCAGCGTTCTTTGTCACGGTCTTTTGCTCGCTGTCCCCCGATCACTGTATCCCCCGGTGCCGCAGGCCCCACTGCCTGCAGTTCCAAAGACCAGGGCTGCACACGCGCAGTGGGCGCCCCCACCTGGCCTGAGCTGAGCCTCTGCAACCCCCTCGGCCGCCCCGCCCCAAGCCCGAGGCGGTCAATGAGAAGAGAGTGTGTTGTTCTCCTTTGGGTTTGCTCTTCGTGATTCCGAACTGATGTGCCTACCTGTGGGTCAAGATCTACGCAGATTTCCATTCAGTTATCGTATAGAAAAGATAAAACAATATCAAGTCAAAAGCAAAGTTTGACATGTAGCATTTGTTAACGTTAAAAAGTACAGTTGGAAATGACAGGTGAGAATCAGAAAAAAAGTATGGTCAATTTATTTACATTGGAATATAGAAACCTTTACTAGAACAATATTAGCACAATTCTAGGTGGGTTAGGAAGGTATCGCCCACTGCCCTCACTGAGGCAGTCTGCTCTGTGGCCCCTATGCCTGGATGTTGGCTCTTAACCCTATTCTCCAGTAAAGAGATGATGTAGTTTATTCCATGCCTCGGGGAAGAGAAATACAAGATGAGACACTATGGATATTTTTAAAGAATCAGTAGTTCTATGAAAAAAGC
>NW_017732926.1:110479-113159 GCF_001890085.2 Hipposideros armiger | reverse complement strand
GTCCTGTTCTCATGGTCTCTCCCATTGGGGCAATGGGAGACAGCCACACTGGCACACAGCCACACTGTTTGTTGAATGAATGAATAAGGTGCAGGGTGGAGGCTGTAGGCCCAGTCCCCGCTCCCTCCCAGGCAAACAGAGGCAAATAGGAATGCACAATGCTTTTATTAATACTCCCAGCCTGCGGGAGACCGCAGGCGAGAGGTCAAGCCCGAGGATCTGGTCGTCCTTGCCCAGCAGACTAGGCTCTGGTACAGAAGCGCTCAGGATGGGCAGTAGATTGGCTTGGATGCTCAGCATTTCCCAAGAGGGCAATGGCCTGGGAAGAGGTAGAGCAGGGCCTTGTGGTCTGGCACCCCCTCACCTTCTGGGAGGTGGAGCTGAGCCCTTTCCCTTTTCTGGCCTCTGAGGTTAGTCACTTAGCAGACACCTACAGGTGGCCTGAGAGTCTGCCATCCCTCCTCCCAAGGGCTGAGGGGCATCCATCCCCCAGTGAGCCTGGAGGGGTGACAATGGTGGCACGGGGAGAGTGGGGGACGGGGTCAGCCACTGTGCTCCCTCTCACCTCCATAACCATTTTCCAGTGGGCTGCTGCTGCCTCTCTTCACCTCAGAGCCCCCTACGGTACACACAGACAAGCCAGGAGACCCAGGTCACAGGGAGGACTTTGGAGTGTCCCTGCTCCCCCCAGCTTCACCCCAGGCCCTGGAAGACCTCCACTCACCAAAGGGCTCAGGGCCCAGCTCTGGCCTCAGCTGCCCATAGGGCCCTGAGGGGAGGGACAGAAGGTGGGAGCACTGAGTTCTCAATGGCCCTTGCTCTGGTCCATCACCTTCCCATGTTGGTCCAGGTTCCAGGCTCATGCTCAGGGCCCCCTCCTCTACTGGCCTCTCCTCCAGCCCCATCCATTCCGGCCTATCCCATCTCGGGCCCTTCCCACTCCCTCCACCACAAATGCCCCCTCCATCTCTGTAGGGCTATGGGCGGGCTTGCGTCCAGGACCCAGCTCCCTAAAGCCACCCCTCAACCTCCCCTACAATGCTCTTGCACACACCCCATTACCTGGCTGGCTCCTGATCCCTGGATATGCACCTCTGGCCCCATATCTAGGCTTCAAGGAGGTCCCCCAGGTCTGGAGGGAGGGCCAAGGAGAGCCCCTCAGGGCCCCGGGCTGACCTGCAGAAGGAGAGCTGGTATGGGCACCCCTGCCTGCTGGAGCTGGACATCCAGCATGCCTCATTCCTCCTAGGGCCCCAGAGCCCCCCACCCACTCAGCCTGGTCCCCACAGTTCCTGCCAAGGTTCACTCTGCTCCCTGAACTCTCATTTCTTACCATTTTCTTCAGGGGCTGGAGCTTCCACTTTGGGGTACAACAGCACTTCCTCGCCATACCCTGCAAGAAATCCACATGATTCCTGCCCAGCCCCTGGATGTCCCTGCTCTTCACCCCCGGACTCTGCCCCCTTGGTCTGACTCACCGTTCCTAAAGCCATTGGCCCCAGGGAACCCTGGAGGAGGAAAGAGGTGAGAGGCAGAAACAGCCCCTGGTCCTGGAACCTCCCACTCCACCACCATCCCCAGGTACCTGGCTGCAGGAGGGCCTCGGGGAAGAGCCCAGCTCCCAGGCCACCATTCCTGTAACTAAAACCTGCAGGAGAGAGATTGGAGAGGGGCTGGGGGTGGGGGTGGGTAGCACTAGGAGGGCCAGGGTAACCGGCTCACGGACAGACAGACAGACTGACTGACACAGGCCACCTAGAGAGGGCCTGTCACATCCCCCCACCTTCAGCAAGCTAACCTTATGCAAATTTGGGGCCCCACCTTCTGGAAGCCTTTCCTGACCTCCCTCTGGGCAGCTTCCCTTTCCACCTGGCCTCAGTCTGTCACTCTACCCTCACCTGTGACAGGATCACACCTGGTTCTGGCCACCATTATGGCCAATGCATAGTAAATATATGCCGGGAGAATAAGGAAAGAGACAGACAGACAGGACGAAAGACAGCAACCAGAAGGGTTCGCCATGAGGGAGGTGCCAGTTCATGTCCAAGATGAGGGCCCTCGGGGCTCACCGACTTTCTGGGGTTTGAGGCCACCACCAAAGCCTGGGGCAGAGGAAATGGGGGTCAGAGAAGGGGGTGTCAGAGATAGCCAAGAGAGGGGAGGGGAGAGGAGGGAGAAGAACTCAGACGAAGGGCCTCCTCACCC
The DNA here is from genome assembly GCF_001890085.2 of Hipposideros armiger. Lineage (NCBI taxonomy): Eukaryota > Metazoa > Chordata > Mammalia > Chiroptera > Hipposideridae > Hipposideros > Hipposideros armiger. Next base: position 110,954 of record NW_017732926.1, on the reverse strand, counting down.
AGTCCTGCTCCTGGTCCATAGCCATTCGAAGGCTGGTACCCTGTGAGGAGAACGGAGATCAGTGGGGAGGACTCAGATTTTCCCTTAGGAACTCTGGGCCGTAGGGACTCTGAGGAGGAAGAAGGGACTCTCCCTATTCACAGGGAAAGGGACCAGCATAAATGAGTTTAGAAAGCACAGAGAGGGCCTGAACAGCTGAGGCAGCCTGGGAATATGGGCAACGGGGGAGTGACCCTGATCTGGCATGGGGACAGAGGCAGACAAACTCACACCTGCTTTCTGAGGTTTCAGTCCCCACTGGATGGCTGGAGTCGGTGCTAGGAAGAAAGCCATGGGACAGGAGTGAGCCCAGGACCCAGTGAGTTAGGAATGCTGCAGCCTGGAATGGGGGCAGGGGCTGGGGGGGGGGCTGCCATATTGGGGGTTACATGGAGTCTCAGGGCCAGAACTCAGGCTTTTCCTCAGCTGGCTCACT
>NW_017732926.1:101578-107074 GCF_001890085.2 Hipposideros armiger | reverse complement strand
CAGCTTCTACCTTCAAACCAGCCATCCCCCCCTCTATGTAGTCCAAAGCCATTGTGCACTGTGAGACCTGTATTTTTTTTGGGGGGGTGACACAGGAAAGCTGGGTGCTGAAGCGGAAATGGCCCCCAGCCTCTCCCACCCTGCTCCACAGACCCCTGCCTTCTCCTCAGACATCCCTCCATTCAGCCTAGCTAGATTCACCAAGGTAGGGAGGTGACTGTGGGGACCTGGGTCAGGAAAGGAGCTGGGGAGACTGAGCCAGCGAGGTACTGGATCCCTGGACCCCTTCCCACAGCTGCCCTCCCTCTCTGGCCTATGAGACTTACAGGTAGTCTAACTCCCGGGGCTCCTGCCTGCCCCCACACTGGCCACCAGTGAATCCAGTCCTGGAAGCATCAGCTTCCAGAAACTAGGATTTTTCACTCTCTACTTAAACTCTCAAGGGTGTGTCCCCAAGCCTCCAGCCCCCTCTCAACCTCAGGCTCTGCCCTCTCACTTTCCACCTCCTGTGGGTCCCTCTGCCCCCAGCCCTGACCACAGTCCTCAATGGCACTGGGCTTGTGTGGTCCTGGGCTTGTGGGCTGAGCCCGGCGAGTTGTCAGCCATGTCAGGGTTGGCCAGCATGGTGTCGGCAGTGCCCAGCCAAGGCTTGGCTCAGGGCAGGCTCAGAGCCCCTCTGCTAGGAACCAGGGTTGGGGGTTGCCGGGGACCCTGGCCTCTTCCGCTGAGCCCCTCCCGCAGCCACTCCCACCCCGCTGGGCCACCAGGCCATTGCCAAAGGAGAGGAACTGCAGTGTGAGAAGCTGGTTTGGGGAGAACTTGGCAGGGGACAAGGACAGGGATGGGAGAGGATAGAGTTAAGCTGGGGGGACAGAAAGGCAGAGTCTTAGGCTCACCTGGTGTTGGCGGTTCACACCCCCACCCCAAGCCAGGAAAAGACCAAGTGCTACTGAGACACATGTGGACCACCCCCTACCCCTATTCTTCGCATAGAAATCAATGTTTTGCCCTCCTGATCCCCTAGCTCTTCCTCTGCCCTCCTTCCTTGAACTCCACCTTGGCCCAGGTATCCTCACCTGGTTGGGCTCCAACTCTCGGGAAGGCCTTGCCTCCAATCCCATTCCCATTGCCAAATCCTGGGGAGACAGAGCAGGAAAGAGTCAAGAGAGGCCATGTGACAGGGGTGGATAGGTATGGATAGAAGAAGAGGACAGCGACATAGGAACAGGGTAGGGCGCACCTGGCTTTTGAGGTTTCACACCCCCTCCAATTCCTGTGAAAGAGACAGGGACCAGATGAAGGAGCCTGGACCTCCTTTGAACACCAAACCCAAGCATATGATGTCCCCAGCTCTCACCCTCTTCCCCTACCTGGTCCCTGGCCACCGTTCTGAGTAGCAGGGCCTGTGGAGAGAAGGAGGTCAGAGGCTGGAGCTGGGCCAGTGTGGGCACAAACCTCCTGTGCTGTCTTCACCCCAAGACCTCTGTGCACCCCCCTCCCATCCACCACCCAATAGTTCTTCTCAGGGTCATGAGAAAGGGCCTGGAAGTCTGTGAGACCCTTCCCAAGATCACCGCGAAAGGCATAGGAGTGGCCACAGCAGCCCAATGAAGGAAGCAGTCCCTGGGAGGGTAACACAGTGCCAGAGGTGGGGACAGGGCGGGAGGGATGGGCTCTCCCCTCACCTGGCTTCTGAGGCTTCATTCCCCCTCCCAGGCCTAGGGAGAGACAGAGAGGTTGACACTGACCCCAACGAACCCCCCCAACCAAGAATTCGGTCATGACTTTGACTCTTCTCTCCCTTGTCCTCCCCTCCCTGTGGCACCTGCTCCAGCCACCCTCACGTGGCAGGGCTCTTGCCCCTGGAAAAGTACTGACTCCTAAACCATTTTTGCTCCCAAATCCTGGGGACACAGATGTAGGGGCTACAAGCCCTGGGGTGGGCAGGTTTGGGGCACACAGAGGGTCTAGGATGGAAATGGGCTGGGAGTGTTCATGGATAGGGGCGAGCTCTCTGCTTACCCGGCTTTGAAGGTTTCACTCCCCCTCCTAGGACTAGGGAGAGCCAGAGAGGCTGAGCCCCCTGTCTTCCCCCAAGAACTCAACTCTCTCCCCTTAAGGTTCCCTGATCCCAGCTCTGCCCCCCACCTTCTCCCTCCCTGAATCCCAGGGTGGTGCTACAGGTGTCCTCACCTGGCTGGGCTCCCAGCCCTGGGACGGCACTGGCTCCCAGCCCATTTCCGTATCCTGGGGACACAGAGCCAGAGGGAAAGATAAGGAGGAGGAGGAGGCTGGGCCTTCACAGGGAGCCAGGCAGATGGCGATGTGGGCAGAGGGGCAGGCATGGAGAGCAGGGCTCACCTGGCTTCTGGGGTTTCATCCCCCCTCCAAAGCCTGGAGAGAGAGATGCAGTAGATGAGGGGACCCCAGGAGGCCAGCCTCTTCCTGGGATCCCATAGCCATGATGAACTAAGGGGCGAGGCAGGAGGCATTTGGGGTCCCAGCTGAGGTGGGGTTGAAGCAGGGGTGACCTGGTCTCCCATGCCCAAACCAGCTATCAGGAACCCTTATGGTCCTTCCCTCTACCTCTAGTAAGTCACCAGTTCTGCCCTTGAGGAGCCTGGGAGAAGTCCCTCCCAATGCTGACCCAGCCCTTTCCCCCCACCTCATATCCCTCTCTTCCCCACCTCACCTGGATGGGCTGCTGCACCTGGAAAGGCCCCTGCTCCCAGTCCGTTCCCATTCCCAAACCCTGGGGAGACAGGGCAGGAGGGGGTCANTGGGGCAGGAGGGGTGAGCAGGGGTTTTGGGACCCTTTCTAAGGTGGGGTGAAGGGCCGGCCCATGGTCTCCGCTCAGGCCAATCCCGAATCAGGGGTCTCGCAGGCCTCCCCAGCCTCTCTAAACCATTCTCCAATCCTGCACCTCAAAGGCCCGGTGAAGGCGGGACAGGACACCCAGACACGATCCCCACCCAAGCCCCATCAGTCTCACCTGGCTGGGCTCCCAGCCCGTTCCGAAATCCTAAAGGGGGATAGATGAAGTGGGGTGTTAATGGGGGGAGGGAGCTCTGACTTTTGGGGAGCAGGAGAGAGGACAGGTAAAGGTGAAGCTCACCTGGCTTCTGGGGTTTCAAACCTGCTCCAAAGCCTGCTGGAGAGACAGGCAACAGCAGATGAGGAACTCGGCCCCTCATCCCTGTGCTACCCCAGAACCCTGGCCAGCCCCTACCTGGTCCGAAGCCATTTTGAGGTGCAGGACCTGCAGGAAAGAGGTGGAGTCTGCGTACTTACCTCTTTGGGTGTTTATCCAAAGTGTGGCCCCTTTAGTTCTAATTCCACCCTGGCCCCGCCCCACCCAGCTGGGTCGTAGACCCTTCCCTAGGGACCTAGATTCTCTCCAGAGCCTTAATGCCATACCTAGCTTCCTGTGTCCCCCCTGGTTGGGTGTCACGCCCTGCAGCCATGTCAACTGGCCAGGAAGGTGGACTCCTTGATGCCCCTCCTCACCAGCCACGTGCTATGAGCACTAGATCCTGCCCCCTTGGCTTCTTAGCCATTTCCACAGCCTGCACTGTTCCTTGTTCTGTTTTCAGTGGGCTGTGCCCTCTAGTGGGCAGCGTGGCTGCTTGTTGCATTCCGGTGCCTTACCTGTTTGCCTCAGCCTGCCCACATGCCACAGGCTCTGGGGGGGCCCTGTCTCTAGCACCTGGCTCGTCTCTGGGTGTTTGTTGAATGAGCGTTTCTTTTGGGACATCAAATGGGAGAGACAGAGGGCTGATCTTACCTGCCTTCTGGGGTTTTAGTGCTCCAAGGCCTGGGGAAGAGAAGCCAGCTGTCCCTGAGTCACCTGGCTCCTTCTGTTCCCTCAGAACTGGGGTCGGTCCCCATAGCAGCTACCTCCCTCTGTGACCCCCATGCTTCTGAACTCTAGGGCCTCACCTGGCTGGGCTCCTGCTCCTGGGAAGGCCCCAGCTCCTGGCCCGTTCCTGATCCCGAATCCTGGGGAGACAGTGCAAGAGGAAGGAAGGAGAGATCTGGGAAGTGGGAGGAATAGACAGGTAAGTAGATACTGGACAGGGTGGGGCTTACCTGGCTTCTGGGGTTTTCCACCCCCTCCATAGCCTGGGAAAGAAATGAGCAGGTGAGGGATCGAGAAGCCCCCATCTCTGGGCCTGCTCCAGAAAATCAGCTGGGGGCTCCCAGCTTCTACCTTCAAACCAGCCATCCCCCCCTCTATGTAGTCCAAAGCCATTGTGCACTGTGAGACCTGTATTTTTTTTGGGGGGGTGACACAGGAAAGCTGGGTGCTGAAGCGGAAATGGCCCCCAGCCTCTCCCACCCTGCTCCACAGACCCCTGCCTTCTCCTCAGACATCCCTCCATTCAGCCTAGCTAGATTCACCAAGGTAGGGAGGTGACTGTGGGGACCTGGGTCAGGAAAGGAGCTGGGGAGACTGAGCCAGCGAGGTACTGGATCCCTGGACCCCTTCCCACAGCTGCCCTCCCTCTCTGGCCTATGAGACTTACAGGTAGTCTAACTCCCGGGGCTCCTGCCTGCCCCCACACTGGCCACCAGTGAATCCAGTCCTGGAAGCATCAGCTTCCAGAAACTAGGATTTTTCACTCTCTACTTAAACTCTCAAGGGTGTGTCCCCAAGCCTCCAGCCCCCTCTCAACCTCAGGCTCTGCCCTCTCACTTTCCACCTCCTGTGGGTCCCTCTGCCCCCAGCCCTGACCACAGTCCTCAATGGCACTGGGCTTGTGTGGTCCTGGGCTTGTGGGCTGAGCCCGGCGAGTTGTCAGCCATGTCAGGGTTGGCCAGCATGGTGTCGGCAGTGCCCAGCCAAGGCTTGGCTCAGGGCAGGCTCAGAGCCCCTCTGCTAGGAACCAGGGTTGGGGGTTGCCGGGGACCCTGGCCTCTTCCGCTGAGCCCCTCCCGCAGCCACTCCCACCCCGCTGGGCCACCAGGCCATTGCCAAAGGAGAGGAACTGCAGTGTGAGAAGCTGGTTTGGGGAGAACTTGGCAGGGGACAAGGACAGGGATGGGAGAGGATAGAGTTAAGCTGGGGGGACAGAAAGGCAGAGTCTTAGGCTCACCTGGTGTTGGCGGTTCACACCCCCACCCCAAGCCAGGAAAAGACCAAGTGCTACTGAGACACATGTGGACCACCCCCTACCCCTATTCTTCGCATAGAAATCAATGTTTTGCCCTCCTGATCCCCTAGCTCTTCCTCTGCCCTCCTTCCTTGAACTCCACCTTGGCCCAGGTATCCTCACCTGGTTGGGCTCCAACTCTCGGGAAGGCCTTGCCTCCAATCCCATTCCCATTGCCAAATCCTGGGGAGACAGAGCAGGAAAGAGTCAAGAGAGGCCATGTGACAGGGGTGGATAGGTATGGATAGAAGAAGAGGACAGCGACATAGGAACAGGGTAGGGCGCACCTGGCTTTTGAGGTTTCACACCCCCTCCAATTCCTGTGAAAGAGACAGGGACCAG
>NW_017732926.1:97025-99788 GCF_001890085.2 Hipposideros armiger | reverse complement strand
ATTTCAGGGATGCCCCTAGGATCCTGGCTCCAGTGCCCCCACCCCCAGCCCACTTCTACCTGTCCCATAGTCAGAGAGCCTGTGGGGAGAGGGAGGGATGAACTGGGAGGTTTAGGGTCCCAGCTGGGGTGCATGTGCAGGACCCTTGTACCCAGCTAGAAACAGCAAACCTGAAGGCTCCCAATCCACCCTCCCTCACCCCCAGAATCATTCACCAATCCTGCCTCTCCCCTCTGAGGCCTAGAAAGGAGGCAGGGAGAGGACCAACCCCAGACCTCCACCACTCTCAACTGGCTGGGCTCCCAGGCCATTCCCGTTCCCAAATCCTGGAGGGTCAGGAGGTGTGAGAGTAAGATGGAGAGGAGAGAGAGAGAGAGAGAGAGAGAGAGAGAGAGAGAGAGAGAGAGAGAGAGAGAGAGCACTGGGGCTGGGCAATGCTCACTTGGCTTCTGAAGTTTAACACCCCCTTGGAAGCCTGGGGGAGACCCAGGGAGCAGGTGAGGAACCCAGGGACTCCCCCCAACCCTGCCAGTCTAGCCTAGGAAACAAGTGAGCCAGGCTTGCCCACCCTGGAGCAGGGCTTAGTGGGATGACATGAGGAACAAGCAGAGACAGGAAAGAGTGGGGGGGATGCCCAGGGCAGGCTACACAGGTGAGATGACACCAGAAAAGTCTTGATAGATTCCAGGGGGTGAGGGGAAGTGTGTGCAGGAGGGAAAAGAGGACACCTGCCAGAAGGGTCAAAGGTGGGCTTCTCCACCTGGGGGGTGTCAGTGCTGTCCCCATGTATTCCGGAGATAGCTGCCCCCCCAACCCATGAACCCCGTTTGCCCACCCCTTACCTGCTCCCAGGCCACTGGGGGAGCCGAAGCCTGGGGGGAAATGAGATATTGAGCATAATGGGGAGGACCAGGAGCTAGAGGGCCCCACCCTCATTTGGAGGACAAAGAGCTGCCCTGGCCCTGCCCACCCCCTCTGCCAGCTTTACCTGATCTGTAGCCATTCAGCCTCCCTAAGCCTGCGGGGTCAGGGAGAAGGGGGGTGATTTAGGAGGGTCAAAGAAGACCAAATCTTGATGCTCCCCCCCCTCCACTCTGCAGAGCAAGAGTACACCCTCTTCTCTGGGTCTCTGTTTCCCCTCTGGTGACAGGTGAGGGCAAGGACAGGACCAGGTGAGCAGACTGTGGCAAGTATTCAACAGCAGGGTGTCTGGGCTGTGCCGCTGGAAGCAGGTCCCCCACCCCCTCTTCCTCAGGCGTGTGTGCACCTCTCCCCTCCATTCTTACTTCGCAGAGTCTTTGCACCCCTCCCTTTCTGGCAATCTCATCCTCCTCAACCCCCCTCCCCAATCTTTCTCTACAGCAGCTTAGATGCATAAGGCCTCAGGAGGGTGCCCCTGCTCCCACCCTTACAACCCCGCAAGTCCCTGGAGTAAAGACCCTTCTGTGAAACTCAGCCTCCTCTCCCCCTTCCCCTGCTCCAGGCTTGTCTCTTCCCTTCCAGGCCTTTGACACTCTTGCTTCCAGGGATGTCCTTCCCTTTTCCCTCCTCCCATTAAAGACCCAGCTCTAGGCCCCCCTCTTGGCCCCAATATTCTAATGCCCAGAGTTGAGATTCTGCCCCATATCACTCTTTTCCAGGGGTGCAGGTCTGTGCTCCCCACACTTGAGCTGACCATGCACAAGACTGCCTGCCTGGAAGACAGGGAGGAACACTGTGCTCTCCTGGGCCTCACATCTGGATCCCAGAGCTGGAGAACATCTGGGGCTCTCCCCCAGAGAGCTCCCAGACCCCTCGCGGGAGAGACTAGGTCCTCTTCCTGGGCCCCAAGCCCAGGAGGGTCCACTCACCTTTCCCTAGGCCAGGAGATAAACCAGGCAGCCCTGGGGAGCAGGGGTGTGCTGACTCAGGACAGGGACCCCAGAGACAGAGAGGAGCAGGACCCAGCCTCCCCAAACCCTACCCAGCCCAGATTTCACACACCCAATCCTCCCTCTCTCTGACCCAATGCTCTGCTGAGACCTCCAGCCTCAACCCCAGGTGCCCAGACCCTGCAGCTGCCAGCCGCCTGCCCTCACCGCCTTGCAGGCTTTCAGAAGTCAGGCAGAGCAGGAAAAGGGCTATGGGGAAGGCCCAGGTGCCCATGATGCCTGGAAGAGTGGGAGGGCACACAGCCTTCCAGCCTTTAAACACCTCTGCTGGGTGGGGGCCCTCACCCAGGCCCCCAGCTGTGAGTAGCAGAGGCTCTGCCGTCAGATCCCAGGGGGCCAGCCCCCACCTCCCTCTACAGCAGGAATCCAGTCCCTGGCCTTCTCCATGCCCCACCCCTCATCCATCATGGGTGCTGACAGCCAGGACAGGCCCCCACCTGGCCCCTGAGGCTCCTCCACCCGTCAGTGACTGGGGCCCTGGCGCCAGGCCTGGAGGGCTCAGCTGGTGAGGGGCAGGCAGGCACCAGGGGGCACTCCTGGCCCAGCCCAAACACAGCTGGGGAGAGTGGGGAGATAGGCCCAGAAATGTGGGTGTGACTGGCAGGGGAGACTCAGAATGAGTTACTGTGTTACACAGAGAGAGAGAGAGAGAGAGAGAGAGAGAGAGAGAGACAAAGGAGGCACAGGCCACAGAGTGTTACAAAGGCCTGTGGCGAGGTAACTGTAGTGCATTGTATCTGACAGGTAGACTTGCCCACAACAAGAGAGACTATTAACCCCGAAGGCCACAGTACGACTCAGGGAGATGGACCTTTGTTCCCACCTGAGGCTG
>NW_017732926.1:86490-92745 GCF_001890085.2 Hipposideros armiger | reverse complement strand
CGGCGACGCGCACGCAGGGACGTGAGGGGCGGAGCCCCAGATCGCTGGGCGCCTCTGATGGGCTGTATCGGGAAGGGGGCAGGGTAAGAGGTGCTCTTGGGCGGGGCCTCAATTCCGGTTTGGAATTTTTGGCGCGAGTCAGTTCGCCGCGCGTTCAGGGGCCGTTCCTCCTCTAGAGAGTCCTCTTGCCCCGGCGTAGTGAGCTGTCGACGGCAGACCCCAGCCCTCCTGACCGCTCCGAGGTCTCCCGTGACCTCTGCTGACCCAGAATCTGGGACCTTGCGGAGCTGCTCCCTGCCCACCCGTCCCAGGTAAGCCCAGGCCCGGCCCTGAGGGTTCTCGAGCCGGACAGCCCTCCCCTCCGCTCCTCCTTCCTCTCGTCAGCTTCACCTTCCTCCATCCCTCTTCCTCATCCCCCTCCTACAGCCCCCCTCCCGTCGAGTTGGGTCCCGCCCTGCCCCTCTGCTAGCCCCTTTCTGAGCTAGCCCTACCCTGGGCGGCCCCTCCCACTTTCTCTTTAGCCTCTGTGGTGACTGCCCTTGCCCCAGCCCTTCCCCAGCCTCCCTGTCTCCTTTCATCTGGTAGCTCCTTCCCCCAGCTACTGCCCTCCCCTTACTTGTCCCTCCCCAGGAAAAGCCCCACCCACGTTCCATCTATAGCCCCTCCCCCGTGACAGTCAGTCTACTCTGTTCGCCAGGGTTTCCTCACACCCACGGAGGTGAATCAGCTGTGGGCCTGCCCGCGAGGAACTCAGTCTAGCGTGGTAGACCGTGGTCAGCAGATGTGTCCAGCCCAGTGAGAGGGTGAGGCCCGTGGAAGCTGCAGAGGTCACCTGGGCCGTCCTCTGCTCGGAGCCACCCTGGATTCACTCAGGATCCCCAGCTCCTTCTTCCTACCCTGTCCCGCCCCCAAAGCTGTTTGGCCAGGCCAGTGGTGCTAGAACGTAAATGAAATTGGGATAGTCTGAGAACTGGTTTAAGATGCAGATCTTAAAAGATTTAAGTGCCAGGACTGGGCCTGGAGGCTATATTTCTAACCAGTGTCCTAGGGGACCTGACATTCCAGTTCTTCACTTTGAGAAACCCTGGGGTGGGATTCCTGAGGTAAAAGAGGCAGAGGAAAGGTCCTTATCGGTATTTAGGGTGAGCCTTCTAGGCAGGCACGGTTGGGAGTCCCTCCCTGAGCCCTCACTCTCCCAGGGACAGGAGGGCACACTTCAGATGACTGCTCCCCCTGATTCAGTTACTGACTCACCCCTTGTTGGGTATGGCATCTTTTGATACACCGACTTCCTATCAAAATTAAACTCCTCTCCCTTTTGTTTTCTTGTTTTTGTTTCCATTACAATATTATAGCAACACAGCAGCCCTCTCAGCTCCAATACACAAAGTCACTTACACCTGTGGGACCATTGCAACTTTGTTCTTTCAGTGACTCCTCAGAGCCTTATTTATTATATATTATTTATTATAGAACAGCATTTATTGAGGAATCTGCATGCCAGACGCTGGACTGAGCCTTCCCTGAGGTGAGCATTACAGGTCCACAAACCCCTGAGGCCAGGGGTGTTTCAGAATTCAAAATGTGTCAGATTTTAGGAAGCTAATAGGATGCATATAGCATTTATATGTAACACCACCCATGAGTCTGGGACATCATCCAATAATTAAACACATTAATATTTCTGTCAAGGAATATATGCATATTCACACTTAGNCCCAGACACTTCGTTGCACTTTGCCTGCCCCATGCTAGTCTGGGCCCAAGGTGTCTGTTTCAGACCTGGGATAGCTTAGGGCCCCCTACACAGACCCAGACACACAGACACTCAGCTCACCCTGCAGGGTGCCAGGGAAACTTGGCACAAGAGGAGGCAGGCGTGAAGACCAGGAGGGGCCATGCAGGAGGTACAGGCTGGATGCCTACTTGGCCACTGCTAGAGGGAGGGAATGCTGGTGCCCGCCACCACTGCCAGGTTGCCTCGGTGCTGGCATGGGCCTGTGGGAAATGCCAGCTAGCCAGCCAGGGGTCTTGGGCCAATTTGATGCTGCTCAGGACCAGGGCTGGGCCCAGTTGGGCACCCGCAGCCCCTGCATTGCCGACACCTCCGCCGCCAGCACAGCCAATCCCCTCAACTCAGCCCCAGCCAAGACAAGGAGGGCCTGAGAGCACATCAACTACTTGGGGGCCAAGAGAACCCCTGATGGACCCTGGGCCTGAGTTACCCTTTGCCCCCAGGCATGAGGGGACATGGCCCAGGCTCTGGCTACAGGAGCAACATTGAGGGCCAGAGCTAGAAGCCCAGGGCAAAGTGACAGCTGGGGTGTTAAAAGTGCAAGATGGAGGCCCAGGAAGTACATTGCCTAAAATGGCACAGCCTGTGTCAATAGACTCCCAGCCAGCTGCTCATGGTAGCAGCACCTGCCAGGGTGGGAATTCAGGGAGGACAGCTGGAGGGGTGGCCAGGCGCCTGCAGGGCAGACACCTTCTGAACCCGCAGCTATACTAAAGGCCCCTCAGGTCACCCCCTTGGCCATGTATCTGGCAGCTCTTCAGCCCCAATCGCAGGATCAGTGTCTCTGAGGCACTTTTCCAGGCATCCCCAAGCACTGTGCAAAGCTGACCTCTATTAACTTCCTCACCCCACCCACTTGTCAGTTTATTAAAACCTTATGCCAGTGTAAAATATGGCATACATTCCGAAGTGTGCATAAGACAGAAATGTACAATCTAATAAATATCTATTAAAGCGAACACCTATACAGCTGGCACCAAGGTAAAAAAATAGAACACGGCCAGATCCCCAGAAGTATCCATCACAATCTCCTCTTTCCTGCTAGGTTAGCCATGTTTGTACTCGTGGCCGTCATTTCTTTGCCTTTCTTATCTCACGTTATCTTGTTTTGTGGCCCTATCCCTGGAGGGACTTCCCGGTGAAAGTCTGGGCGGGGCCGCGGTGCTGTGGCGGCGACGGGACACACGGGGGCGTGCGCGGCCCAAGCAGGCTCTCACCTGGGTGTGCGGCCGGACCCCGGGAATCCCACGCCTGGGTCGGGGTTGGGGGTTTCCTCCTGGCCTGATCCCCAGCCAAACTCTTTGGTTTTGAATCCTGTGAGTCCGTGCCTCTGTCCCTGTGACCCCGAGATGGGTGTGTAAGTCCTGGCCCCTCTCCTCTAGGTTCCTCCTTTTGGACCAGGCAGCTGCTTTGAAAACTGCAAAACACTATACAAATGAGAGAGTGTTACTGTTATTATTAAACAGTGAGTAAGCTCCTTCTGTGTGCTAGGCCCTTTACTACACATTTCACATGCCTTTTCTCATTTAATGCTCATATCCCCCAAGGATGTAGAAGCTATTATTATTATTGTCCTCTTTTTATAAATGTGGAAACAGGCCCAGAGACATAAGGCAGCTTGGCCATGATTGCACAGCTTCTGTGTGGCAGAGGAGCCCTAATTGCCCTGACTCTATGGCCCATGCTCTTAACCTGCTATCTGTACTTAACTGTACATTATAGCCCTTCCACAGTGAAATGTCCATTGGAAGCATGTTTTTGAATTAAAAAAATATATATATATTTAAAGTCATTGTGAATTACTTTCGAGAATGAGCAGTTGGAAAGGGCCTGAGTCCAGGACTCCTGGAGATGGGGCTGGCAGAGGGGATGGTAGCTGGAGAGGGGCCTGCCTTCTTCCCAGGCTTCCCAGGGACAAGTCTGGGGTCTTTAACAGGGATTCAGCCTGAGTCACAGGGGCTGTGGCTGCCAGAGGTACTAATGCAAAGGAAGAGTGCATGGGGGGAGGGGGGGCTGCAGTCCCCAGAGAAGTTCTGGGCCTAACCTGGGATGCCAGGCTGGTCCATGCACTGGAGAACGTTCGCTGAAGGGCAGGCACTGCAATGGGCCGGGAGCCCGGCAGTCCATGACTTTTCAGACGTGGCAGAGGGGTGGCCAACAAGTAAACCAATAGAGGATAGAATTTCAGATAGAGGTAAGTGCAACGAAAATGAAAGGATATGTGATGAGATGTGGAGTGTTCTAGGGAGGGTGGCCTGGAAGCGTGACACCCCTCCACCCTGTTAAACCGATAAAAGGTGCCCTGCGTGAAGGAGCAACTCCAGCAGCACTAATGTTAGGAATCAGCGCTTGCTCTGTGCTGGTCCCCTGCTAAGAACTTTAAGGGGACCATTCCATTTGAACCTCCAGCTCCGTGAGGTAACCTTCATCAGCTGTTTTTACAGGAGAGGAGGCTAATCTGAATCTCAGGCCCAAGTACGTTCCCAAGTTGATTCAGCCAGGAAGGAGCTGAGGTAAGTGTGAGCTGAACTGAAGTCTCAATTCCAAACAATAGTAAGGGCTGCCTCGGAGGTGGCTGAGTCCTGGAGCAGGGCGGATCCGGCCGGGCTGTCTGGAGGGCTTCCTGAAAGAGGCAGAATTTTCTGGATACCGAAGCAAAAGCCGCGCGTTCCGCGGGTCGGGGGAATGTCTATCTGGCATCCCCATCACATCCCCGGTGTGGCGCGCGGCAGGTGTGGAGGGGGAGCCAGAGAGCCCAGGGAACTCCGCCCCGTCAGGATCCCAGAGGCCGCAGGGACTTCCAGTTCTACTCTGAGGTGATTACTGCTTCCTGGGGCTACACCTCTGGGGCGAAATGCGGTGACCGCTCCTTTTATAGACGCGAATACTGTCAGCCCAGCGAGAGCCGTGGGTTTTGGGACCGGGGGTCAGTGGTCGGTCGACGTTCCAGGAACCAAGCTGGAGAGGCTGAAAGCCGGTTCAGGCCCGGGGCAGGCCAGGCCCAGCCTTGTAGCCACTCCCACCCCGGGCCAGCGCCAAGGAGGTTTTGCGCCTGCGCAATGAGAGCGCACGGACGAGGGAGCTTGGGGGGCGGGGTCGGCGACGCGCACGCAGGGACGTGAGGGGCGGAGCCCCAGATCGCTGGGCGCCTCTGATGGGCTGTATCGGGAAGGGGGCAGGGTAAGAGGTGCTCTTGGGCGGGGCCTCAATTCCGGTTTGGAATTTTTGGCGCGAGTCAGTTCGCCGCGCGTTCAGGGGCCGTTCCTCCTCTAGAGAGTCCTCTTGCCCCGGCGTAGTGAGCTGTCGACGGCCGACCCCAGCCCTCCTGACCGCTCCGAGGTCTCCCGTGACCTCTGCTGACCCAGAATCTGGGACCTTGCGGAGCTGCTCCCTGCCCACCCGTCCCAGGTAAGCCCAGGCCCGGCCCTGAGGGTTCTCGAGCCGGACAGCCCTCCCCTCCGCTCCTCCTTCCTCTCGTCAGCTTCACCTTCCTCCATCCCTCTTCCTCATCCCCCTCCTACAGCCCCCCTCCCGTCGAGTTGGGTCCCGCCCTGCCCCTCTGCTAGCCCCTTTCTGAGCTAGCCCTNCAACTTGTCTGTTCCCCTTCCCACAATTCCACAGCACTGTTCCCACCCCACCCCCAATTCCCCAATAAAAAAAATCTTAAAAAAAAATAATAAGAGTGGGCCTGAAGCCTCCCTTTCATTAGGGATAGTAACCACAGGGATGGGTCACCCAATGCTCAACCTGTCCAAGGGTCCTCGCTTTTCTTAAAGGCTCCACCATGGCCCACTATAGCAGGAGGCCCTCCCAGCTTCACCTCCAACTGCTGCTGAACTCCAGCAGCACTGACTAATTTTGGGGGGCAGACTCTCAGGGGGCCATTGCTCAGGGTGTGGTGGGGCAGGATTGCAAGAAGGGTGCCTGGAGGGCTAGTAACTGCTGTCCATTCCTAGAGGGTGAGTAAATGAAGGTGAACCAGGCATAGGGGGCTTGGTGGGGAGCCAAGTATGGGAGGACAAGAGAGTCAGGCTTGGGAAATGCCAGGGGTTGGGGGTCTGGATACCAGCCTTCACCTCCTCCAGTGAGTCTGTGGATCCCACTGGGCTGGCTGGGGACAGCAATGACTCAGGCCCCTGGACCTGAGTCAGGAAGGCCCAACACCCTGTGTATCTTCTGGCCTGCCCCTGCCCTGTCAGCCTCTCCTGGCACCTTGGCTAAGAAGTCCAGCCTGCCAAACCAGGCAGCCTGGCAGGGTGGGGGCCTAGAGAGGGGCTTCAATGAGGCGTGGGCAGTGGAGGAAGGGTGTTGCTTCTTGTGTGAGGCCTCTGAGCCCATAATACCTATGGGGGCAGGTGCAGCCTCCAGTGGCTACAGGGCTTTTCCCTGGTACCCCCTCACCTATAGTTCCCCCAACACTGAGCTGTGCCTGCACCTCCCCTCCTACCCACCATGGGCTG
>NW_017732926.1:61497-78785 GCF_001890085.2 Hipposideros armiger | reverse complement strand
AGGTTGAGCTGTTGTTCAGCATCTTAGCTGTAGAGGGCAGTGTCACTGGCCCTCATATGTGGGATCCGAACTGGGGCCCTCTGGCATCCCAAGCTAGCTCTTAACCAATGCGCCATGCGGACGGCCAGGGGAGTTTTTATCCATTATTTTTTAGCATATATTTCCTGTGCCTTCTCTTCTTTCTGGTGCATTCATTATGCCTATGTTGGTACACTTAATGGTGTCCTACATTTCTCTGAGGCTCTGTTCTCTTCATTCTTTTTCCTCTCTTCTTCAGTTTGCATAATCTCTATTAACCTACCTTCAAGTTCACTAGTTATTTCTTCTGCCAGTTCAAATCTACTGTTGAACCCCTCCAGTGAATTTTTTCATTTCAGTTATTGCACTTTTTAGCTCCACAATTTCCATTTGGTTCTTTTAATAATTTCTGTCTCATTATTGATATTCCCTATTTGGTGAGATGTTGTCATTAAGCTTCCTTTACTTTAAGCATGGTTTCCTGTAGTTCTTTGAACATACTTATAGTGGCTACTTTGAAGTCTATTTGTTAAACCTGACACCTGGTCCCTCTTACAGGCAGTTTCTTCTGTCTATTTTTATTCCTGTGTGTGGGACACACTTGCCTGTGTCTTTGCAGATCTTCTAGTTTTTTTTTGTTGAAAACTGGACATTATAGATAATACATTTTAGCAGCTGTGGATACTGGTTCCTCACCCCCCTCTGGGGCTTGTGACTGTTGTTTGCTTGTCTATTTGTTTAGTGACTAGCTGAATTGTTGTAATGACATATCTTTCTGCAGTATAAAGCCTCTGACATTGCTCTTCAGAGGGCCCAGCCTGAGGCCTGTGCAGTTACTCTGGGACACCAGTGGTTTTAGGGGGGCTCTCTTTGACTGTCCTTTCCCTGATCATTTCCAACTGTAAGGCTCCCGCAGTTGCTCTGTCTGCTCTATTGTTTTTGCCCTGGGGCATCAATTGCTCCATAGACAGATCCAATTAAATTTGGGCTTCTTTAAATTGTAGCTTTTGAGTTCAATGTTTGAGGTTTGTTCTGACTCCTGAAAGGCTCGTCTTAGCTATCTCTTTCCCTGGTTCTCTCTGGTAACCTAGCTGGCCCATGGTTTAGCTTGTTGAACTAATGGAGGCACCAACTTCCTCCTATTTGCTTACCACACAACCTCCATTGATTTTGAAAGCACCTTTGAACTTGAACTTCCCACACTGTTTCAAATAAAGTCAGTTTTTTGGAGGGAGAGCTTTGGAGCTGTCTGTTTTATGACCTTCCTCTCCCCCAGTCAGGATCTCTGAGCTGCAGCTCTGGAGGTAGAGTCAGGGACAGTGAGGCCATCTCTCTGAGTGACATTGCTGCCTTAGGATGGGGTGGCAGCTTGCCTCTCCCAATGTGGAACCTCCTTCCTAGGAATGAGCTGGGGTTTGAGTGATTGGGCTGCAGTATTCCCAGCCTGCTGGACCTAAGGCAGAGCTCCCACCCAGTTAGTAGGGGCTGGTGGAAGGAGGGAGAACCAGCTTCTCTGCCACACCCAGCTGGAATTTAGCCTCTGCAGCACGGAACTGGAGGTGGAACTCCATTCCATGAGGGTTTTTTTGTGTGTTTTTTTGTTTTTTTAATTGGGGAATTGGGGGAGGGGAACAGTGTTGGGGAATTGGGGAGGGGGACCAGCCAATTTGTTGTTCTTCAATCTTAATTGTGGAGGGCACCAGTCTCCATCTGGCTGCCCATCGGCAGCTTGTGGCCTCTAAGCTCAAGATGCTGTGTTACAATCTTAGTTGCGTGTGGGCATAGCCACCATTCCATGCGGGAGTCGAACCAGCAGCCTCGTTGTTAAGAGCATGTGCTCTATCCACTGAGCCATCCGGGCGGCAGCTCAGCTCAAGGTGCCAAGTTCAGTCTTAGTTGCGGGCAGGCATAGCCCACTATCGAACAGGCAGTCTTGTTGTTAGGCGCATGTGCTCTCACCAGCTGAGCTATCCTACCACCTGTTGGCAGCTCAGCGGCAGTTCAGCTCAGGCGTAGTGTCATTGGCCCATGTGGGAATCGAACCGGTGGCCCTGTTGCTCAGAGCTCATACTCTTAAGCTAACGTTTAACCAACTGAGCCTGGCCCCCGTTCCATGAGTTTTAACATCACAACTATGACAAAGAAAGCAAGAAAGAAAATTCTGGAATCAGACCTTTTTTACTTTGGAATTAAAGATAAGGAAGTGTGGACCTGTGTGAATATATCCACCTTACAGTCTTGGAAGAGGTTGCATATCTTAAGGTCAAATAGAGGTTGTGACAAGGCAGAGATGTATGCGTGGGTGGTCTAGCTCTAGAACCTGCCTTAGTGTAACATCTGCTGGACTGTGGGAGCCTCCAGGATACGGCCTCGTGCTTTTCAGTTTATGTTTCTCTGACCTCCAGGTACAGATGACTGTGTGCAGGCGTGTATATATTTGTCCTCTGCCTTTTCCCGGCAGGTGCTCATGTCCCCCACGGCCTCCATGTTTAAAGCAGAACATGTGTGTGGAATAGACGCGGCTTTCTTCCACAGCCTTTCTGGGGCCACAGGACAAGGCGCTATTTGAGTGGACACACTGTTCTGTGTTATACCTCTCAGGATCTCCTGTGTTGGCCATGCCTGTGCCCACAGAGGGCACCCCAACATCCCTGAGTGGCACCCCCATCCCAGTCCCGGCCTACTTCCACCACGCAGAACCTGGTTTCTCCCTCAAGAGGCCCAGGGGGCTTAGTCGGAGCCTCCCACCCCGGCCCCCTGCCAAGGGCAGCATTCCCATCAGCCGCCTCTTCCCTCCTCGGACCCCATGCTGGCAGCAGCCCCAGCCCCGGAGGGTATCGTTCCGAGGCGAAGCCTCTGAGACCCTGCAGAGCCCTGGTTATGACCCAAGCCGGCCAGAGTCCTTTTTCCAGCAGAGTTTCCAGAGGCTCGGCCGCCTGGGCCATGGCTCTTATGGAGAAGTCTTCAAGGTGAGTGGGGTGACAATTCTCTGGGCCTGTCTGGGAGTGCCCTTGCCTCCCTCGCCCTGCCTGGATGGGACAGTGTTCTGGGCAGCCTGTTCCCCTTGTCTTCTGACAGCCCGTCTCTCCTGGGCTGACAGGCTCCCCTCCTCAGTGCTTGATTTGGCTGCTTTCTTATAACCCCCTACGCAGGGCCCTCCACAGGCCCCCTCAGTGCACACTTTCCCTTTACCCAGAGCCTGGCGGTGGCTCCCAGCTGCCATCTCCTCCTTCCCTGGAGCCAGCTGTGCTGGGGTTCTTGGAAAGCTCTGCCTGGCCCCCAGACTCAGCCCCCCAAGTGCAGTGCACACCCTGCCCCCAGCCACCCCCAGGCTTGCAGTCGCTTAGGCTACACCCTCCATGCCACCTTTTTAGAAAAAATATATTTTTCAATAATTTATATTTCCTTTAAAATGGTAGTTTTCCATACTACATAAAGACATTTTTGTTGTTATTAAGTACAAACAACATAGGCCCCTAGATCAGCCTCTCCTTCCCTTAGGAAACCACTGGGCTTCTCAGGTGGGCATCCTTCTTTCCAGAGCTTTCTCTATACATCTCTAGAGTTGACCCTATAGAGACAAACCCATTTCTATTCTACACAGTGGATCACACTGTCTGTATTGTTCTGTTGCTGGCTTTTTCTTCATTTTCTTATGGTCTGAGAGCCCCTCTGGGTTAGTACTTAGAGGTCCGCCCTGTCTCTTCCTCCCTGGGCCTCCAGCAAACCAGTGCCGGGGGTGGAGGTCTATCTGGTTTTGTTATTGCACATGCAGGGGTGTCTCTAAGGTAGATGCCATGCTGCACCTTCTGCACATGTGAAATCTTTATAGAATCCGCTGGATTGTTCTGCTAAATGGTTGTGCCACCTCCCACCCTGCTTGTGGCACCATCTCCCTTCCAGGTGCGCTCCAAGGAAGACGGCCAGCTCTATGCAGTAAAGCGTGCCATGTCACCATTCCGGGGCCCCAAGGACCGGGCCCGCAAGCTGGCCGAGGTCAGCGGCCATGAGAAGGTGGGGCAGCACCCGTGCTGTGTGCGGCTGGAACGAGCCTGGGAGGAGGGTGGCATCCTGTACCTGCAGACAGAGCTGTGTGGGTCTAACCTGCAGCAGCACTGTGAGGCCTGGGGCACCAGCTTGCCTGAGGCCCAGGTCTGGGGCTACCTGCGGGACATCCTGCTCGCTCTGGCCCACCTGCATGGCCAAGGCCTGGTCCACCTTGACATCAAGCCTGCCAACATCTTCCTGGGGCCCCGAGGCCACTGCAAGCTGGGTGACTTTGGGCTGTTGGTGGAGTTGGGTGCTTCCGGAGCCAGTGAGGCCCAGGAGGGAGACCCCCGCTACATGGCTCCCGAGCTGCTGCAGGGCTCCTACGGGACAGCGGCTGACGTGTTCAGGTGAAGGCTGGGCCCGGGAGGCCCTTCCTGGGTGGCATACAGTCAGCAGAGGGAGGGAAATGCCATTCTATCCCAAAGTCAGGAGGATTTGGCCTCAGGTTGGGAGGCCCTGCCCTAAGAGAGTGGAGGCCCCACCCTCTAGTTAAGGGGGTTCTGTCAGGCTGTCTAAGCAGCAAGCCCCTTGGAGCTGTTCGATTGGATTCACTCATCTCCTTATCACATCTCCAGGGAGGGACTATTATTATGCCATTTATAGAGGAACGGACACAGCATGATTAAGGGACTTGCCTGAAGTCCACAGTTAGCAAGTGGTGAAGGTGGGACTGGACCAGATGCTGGGTTTCATGGTCTATGCTAGGAACCACCACTCTGCCTCTAATAGTCTATCCATCCATATCCACAGGACCATGATAGTAACACTATTAACTATAGTACCTGTCTGGTGGGGGCACCAACAGGACTTACCACAGTGACTTGTGGGCTGCGCTGGGCACTGGGTTCATGCTTCATGACATGGTCCCATCATTGGCCCTTCTGGGGTCTTCTCAGGACCGCTAGCCCCTCCTTCCCCATCTCTCTGGCTCATGGTGAAAGATAGCCGCCCTTTCCCATCCTTTTCTCAGGGGCAGCCTGGGGTTCTGGGGTCTGTGGCCTAAGGCCAATCCTGCTCCTCTTCTGTCCCTGTCCCCCCTAGTCTGGGTCTCACCATCCTAGAAGTGGCATGCAACATGGAGCTGCCCCATGGCGGGGAGGGCTGGCAGCAGCTGCGCCAGGGCTACCTGCCCCCTGAGTTCACTGCCGGTGAGTGGGGGGTACCAAGTCCACCATGAGAGGGGACATGGTGCCATGGGGAGGGAACACTTGTGTAGGAGGGAATGGCTGGCAGTGGGGACTTCTGGGCTCAGGGACCAATTACCCCTGACTTGGCCTTGCCCTGTGGACAGGCATGTCTTCTGAGCTGCGGTCTGTCCTCATCATGATGCTAGAGCCCGACCCCAACCTGCGGGCCACGGCTGAGGCCCTGCTGGCCCTGCCTATGCTCAGGCAGTCGCGACCATGCAGCATCCTGTGGTACATGGCTGCTGAAGCCCTGAGTCGAGGGTGGGCCCTGTGGCAGGTAAGCCTGGTGACAGTGACAGGCTATTCTGCCCTGCTCCCTGGCCCTGGGTCTGCCCAGCCTCCCTCGGCTCCCCCTCCCTGTCTCCACAGGCCCTGCTTGCCCTGCTTTGCTGGCTCTGGCATGGGCTGGCTCACCCTTCCAGCTGGCTGCAGCCCCCAGGCCCGCCAGCTACCCCGCCCGGCTCGCCACCCTACAGCCTCCTCTTGGACAGCAGCCACTCAAGCAACTGGGATGATGACAGCATAGGGTGGGTGAGCGCTCAGGATGGATGGGTGGGGGTGGGGAAATGGGCTGTCATTGTGGCCAACCCCCACATTGAGGTCCAGGCCCCATGGGAATTAGTGGTGAACTGGGACCCCTCCCACAAACTTGGCCCCGTCATACCCCAGGAAGAGCGCCAAGGCTAGTGGGGGTGCAGCCTGGCTTAGTTTGAATGCATCTTTCTTCTGCACTCAGTGTGTGGAACGGTTGCTGAGCAAAGCACAGCAGAACTGGCAGCTTCACGCTTAGGGCGCTGACACACTAGCAAGCAGTGCAAGGGCCACGGCCCCCACTGGGATTGGTAGGCAGTGTAGCCCCCGCTTTTGTTGAGGCTGCCAGTGTCTAAGGACAGTGCACTCTCGGGAGACGATGCCCCCAGAACCTGGCGAGTCCCTGCCCTGGGATGAATTCCTTAGTCCCAGGTGCCTGGTGGCCAAGTAAGAAGCTGTAATTAAGACACTGCTGCAAAGGAAAACCACATACTCCGGCACAGACAGTTCTCAGGAGGAATCACGCCATTAATCCCTTCCTTAAGAAAACGTCATCCCATTGCCACAGGGACACTTTATAGTAGAAACGAAGTGCCAGAAAAACTTCATTTACCATAGGTTCACTTCAAAGCCAGCTCAGTTGAAGCCCATCTTCTGAAAAGGGACAGAGGTGGCCTTTGAATGTGGTCAGGTGGACTTTAAATGTGAAAGTGCTTCTTTCAAAGGGTACCACACATTCATTGTCCCCGACTGTGGTCCCTGCCTCTGTCCAGTGGGAGCCTGCACAGGGACAGGGTTGGTCTTGCTGCTCCCAAGACCTCCTCACCGTGCATTCCCGCCCCCCCCCGACACCCTGTGCAGGCCCTCGCTTTCTCCAGAGGCCATCCGGGCCAGGGCTGCCAGGAGCACCTCCACTCCCCGGAGCACACACACACTCAGGTAAGTAGGCCCAGGGTCAGGGGGAGGGGATGGAAGGCGCAGCTTTCGGATCCTGAGTCATTTATCTCGCTTTCTTTCCACCAGGGATGCCCTAGACCTAAGTGACATTGACTCTGAGCCCCCTCAGGGCTCCTTCCCCTCCTTTGAGCCACGGAACCTCCTCAGCATGTTTGAGGACTCGCTGGGCCCAACCTGAGCTCCAGCCTAGCCTTGGTGCTTTTAACCTTTTAGCCTATCCCCACCTCCTCTTGGAAGCTGGGGTCCCTCTGGGAACGCCAGTGGACCCTTCTGCCTGGCCATGTCTAATAAAAGGTATCTGAAACTTGGGAGCACCCAAGCTTGCTTGCGTGGCAACACAGTGCTTCTTGCCCCTTTTATTGACGCCGCCTAGGGCCCCAGGCCAGCCGACGAGCTGGGAACCCCACACTGGGTGGAGCAGAGATTTCCTGAGCAGATACATCCCCAAAGGGCAGGTGGAGTTGTCAGAGCATGGCACTCATGGTGGAGAATGGGCCCCCAGCCCAATGGGGCCTGGGTCCAGGGCTACTCAGCTCTTTATATCTCTGTCAGTTGCCTGGAGAAAGCAGCAGCAGCACTCCTGCCCCTTGGTCCTGGGATATGGGTTAGTCCTGCTGCCCAAACCCCTCACTCCACAGTCTGGACAGAAGGGAGAAGGGGTGGGCGAGCCTCAGGCTGCTGGGAGGGCTGGCATGCAGGGCCCAAAGACAAGTCAGGAATCGTAGGCTGGTGGCTGGGTCAGGCACCCACAAAGTACCTTGCATGAAGGTGTGAAGAGGGGCCTGGTGGGGTGATGGCTTTGGGCTGGCAGGATTCCAACTGTCAGCAAGACTTGACCCCAGAGCCCCTCTGGCCCAACCTTCACAGGTCACAGAGGGCAAACTGAGGCTCTGAGAAGGAGTGCTTTCCTTTCAGCCTGCACAGGAAGATTGCCCTGGAAAAAGGCAAGGAGGGATGCTGGAGCTCCGAGGTGTGGGTAGGAGAGGTTTGTCCCAAGGGAAGAATGGGTGTACAGGCAAGGGCTCCCAGCTGGGAAGCATCCAGGGAGCCAGCTCCTTGCAGACCAACAGGAAGGAAGCCTGGTGGTGTTGGCCCTAGAAGACTGTGGGCAGGCCAGCACAGCAGGTGGCTCAGTCTGGTGGGCAGGCGTGGTGGGCAGCCCAGAGCAGGTCAGGCACGACGCCAGCATGCAGCTGCAGGATGGAGCCCACACTGAGCAGGTGCATGATCTGGTGTGAGTTGCCCCAGTAGTCGAAGCGGCCTGGTCCCCAGCGCTCTGGCAGACGGGCCACGTTCACTAGCCCCCCAAGCAGTGCCAGCGCATCCATGCGCAGGTAGCAGGGCAGGGAGCCTGGGGCCCCAGAGCCCAGTCCTACTCCCCGGGCCCCAAACACCAGGAGGCGGGCACCAGCCTGCCAACCAAAAGCACGGAGCCGAGCACTGGTGGAGGGGGCGGTGAGGGCCCTCCAACCAGCCACACCCGACAGCATGGTGTAGCCCACCAGGGCAGCTGGGCGAAGCCAGGGCCTGCAGGCCAGGGTGCAGTGGATGATGGGCAGGGCCCCTGCATAGAGAAGAGAGTCAGGAGAGGGCACATTAGTCTGCAGGTCTGCCTGCCCTTTCTACCCAGGGCTCATGTAAGTGTCCCCTGCCTTCCCCTCCCCAGTTGCCCCCCCCAGCTCCCATCCTTCGAGCCTCCCCCTTCCCTTGACTCACCAAGGGTGTTGACAAGGCAGACTCCACACATATCCAGGGCAAGGAGCCGGGTGTACACAG
The DNA here is from genome assembly GCF_001890085.2 of Hipposideros armiger. Taxonomy (NCBI): domain Eukaryota; kingdom Metazoa; phylum Chordata; class Mammalia; order Chiroptera; family Hipposideridae; genus Hipposideros; species Hipposideros armiger. The sequence continues at coordinate 70,266 of NW_017732926.1, read as the reverse complement.
GACTGCCCCCTTGGTGGCACATGAAGAGGTGGTAAAGCACAGAGCCTGCGGGTGGTGCCAGGCAGGCCACACAGTGTGTGCCCCCCAGCCAGCCATCCTTGCCCAACTGACCCCAGGGCATGGTCATTGGCAACAGCACCAGGAAGCCCAGCAGGGCCAGCCCTAGGGGAGGGAGACAGTTATCCATCACACAGCTTCAGCAGAGAGGACCAGGTCATGTCCTCAGAGAGTCCACAGTCTAGAGATGACATGAGGGATGAGAGCAAGACAGATCTTGACAGTGCTGATAGCCAGCCAGCTATCGCCAGACCTGGGACAGAGGCAGGCCCTGGGCTTTCAGGAACTTAATTCAGAAGAGCTCACAATGGTTCTGGAAGTAGAACCCATTATCCCCACTTCCCATTATCCCCACTTTGCAGATGAAGAAACAGTAACCCGTCCCCAGGCGACCCCAGCAAGTAATAGAGAGCCTTCCCTGCAGCCACATCACCTCCCCTAAAAGCAGGGGGCCCCACACCCCCAACCTGGCCACCTCAGTGTGTCAGCAGAAGCCAGAAGTAGGCATGACCTCAAGCTGAGTTCTAAATAGGACATGTGGGCAATGACACCAGATCCAGGGCCATCCAGCTTGCTCATCCCAACTCTATGTCCTCTCTCCTCCATAAGTGACCAGCCAAAGGAAGGCTTTGGGCCTTTCTGTCTTCCATAAGGGGGCGAGGCCAGGCAGAAGGGGGCTGAAAGGAGCTTGTTCCATCTGCCCAGGTACCTCCTCAGTGAGCTCCATTTCTCCTCCCAACCTTGGCATCCTACCCCTCCCTCCCCGCTGGCTGCCCACTCTTGCAGGGTCTGGCCAGGCCATAGTCCTCTAGGAAGGCAGGTACCAAGGCTGGGCCCAGCCTGCTCAGGGCCCCTCTTGCTGGACAGGGCAGGCCAAGGACGGACAGGGCTGTGTCAGCAGAGCTCAACCGGGCCGCGGAGGAGGGGCCTGGCGCCTGCGGGGAGGAGGGTGGGGGGAGGAAGGAGTCGCCACCAGGCGGAGCCCCAAGACTGGGCTGCCCAGGAGGGGGGTGTTAGGGCTGCTCGCGTGGGGAGAGGCTGGGTCCTGGCTTTCCCTCCTGGGCCTCTCCTCGCCTAAGTAAACACCTATCTCCGGGACTGGTGCTGGCGGGGGAGGGTGAGCAGGGCGCCGGGATTACGAAGGGGCCGGACACCAGGCTTCTCCCCAGGGCTTAGGGGGATTAAGCAACTCAGTCCCCCATTCTGCTTTCCTCGCCTGTCCCCGGGGCCCTGCCGAGGGAGCGGAAGCGGGCAGCACCGTCTGGGACAATGGCAGCTTTGTCACCGCGGCTCCTGGCCGTGCCAGAGCCCGGGCAACCCAGGACCTGAGAGCTAGGGCAGTCCTCGGCCTTCCGGCTCCCGGCCCAATGCGGGCAGGGCTGCCGCGGGTGTAGGATGTGGGGCGCGGCTCACCGTGTGTGTAGATGTTGCCCAGCTCGTTGTGCAGGTAGAAGAGACTACGCAGGCAGCCCGAGCCGCTGCTGGCTGGCCGGTAGCCGGTCAGCACGAACTTGTTGAACTGCAGGTGCGGCGGCGAGCTGGCCCAGTCCAGCAGGCGCGGCCCAGCCAGGAACGCCATGGCCCAGCCGGGCGCGGGCTGTCTGCGTTCCTCTTGTCCCCGGGCCTCCTCCTCAGTGGGGCTGCAGCAGCGGGAGGTTCATCGCGACGCCAGCCCACCATGTAGTGCACAGTTCGCGCAAGCGCCGGCCCTGGGGTCCCGGCTCGCGTCCCCTCCGCGCTGCGCACGCGCGGGCCTGGCGCCCCCGCGCCGGGTGGGAGGCTGGGGACGCACCGGGCGATGGAGCGCAGTGCGGCTCGCTCCGCTGGGGCGGGCGCGCCGCAGGGAAAGCTCGCCTCGGCGGCAGTGGCCAGCTGTCTCTGCAGCCGGGAGGACGGGCGCGGCCGGACGCGGGCGGGGATGCCAGGCTCCGCCCCAGCTGACCGCCCCCTACTATCCCGCTAGCGTTTCGCGCGCTGGGCCCCTGACGTAGATGCTATGAGGGCCAATGGGCGCGACTGGCGGGGAGGCCCCGCCCCGAGACCTCCCAGGCCTTCATCTTAGTATAATATATGCGAACCCAGCCTCATTTGCATGGGGTGGCTGTGGACTTGGGACCCGACGTTCTGGTTCCCGTGACTCTGCCAGAGTGACCCCGGCATCTCGCGTTCTCCCGCAGTGCGTGCCTGGGCTTTCTGCGCGACCCCCAGGTCAACGCACCTTTGGGGACCCACCCTTTCCAGCATAGCCCCACCCCGCAGCCCAGGCTCTGTCCAAGGTACTACTGGCCCGGGATGTTCGGACGGGTCAGGTCTAGAGCCGGGGCACCCCTACTCCAGGGGTGATCTCCCAAGGTACTACTGGCCCGGCTCCCCGGGAGCGCTGCAAGGCGCCCTGAGATGCCCAGGCCTCTATGGGTGTGCGTGACGCGCCCGGCGCCCTGGTAGAGGCCCTACCCTTCGGGTCAGGCTTCTTCGAGCTTGGGCTCCACCAAACTTGCTCCCTGTTATGGCCCATAGATGCACCTTTGGCCTCGCCCAAGACTGGCAGGAAACGGAGGGGAAAAGAAAGGGCAGGAGGGCAGGGGAGAAAGGTCGGTCCCCGCCCTTCAAACTAAGGCGGGCCCAGGAAGGTATCCCTTCTGCTTAACCTGATTCACAGCCAGCCTCCTCCTCCTCCCCATCTCCGGGACTCCGCCCACCCATCCTTCCGCCTGGGCATTTCAGGCGGTTCCCAGAAACTTTGCGTAGAACGCCCTTAATTTGTATGGACACACCCAGCCCTTGGCTCCAGTGTCTTCATCATCAACATAACTCTTCCCACCACGTTAGAATTTACAGAGCCCTGTACCAAAACAGGTCCTTTATTCAAAGTCTATGGATAGTCTTTTGGCTACTTTTGTTGATCTCTCACATTTCACTTAGGGCAGCAGTCCAGGACCATCCCAAGAGGGGCTCAAAGACTCCTGAAATCAGAGATGCCGTATCAAGGTCTATGAGGAGGGGAGCTGATTCCTCCTGTCCTTTGGCTTCCACCATCTGGACACCTAGAATCAGGCCAAGTTCCCAATAATAGCATTAGATGCTTTCTGTCCGACATCCGGCCTGTGAGAAATGACCAGAGACCGAGCTGCCCTTTAAAAAAGTGGAAGGCCAAGGTAGAGTGTGGCACAGCGTCTCAAGTGTCCATTCCACTGTAGGAGGGTCCAGAGGACCTTGGAGGTCCCAAGTCAGAGAGCAGAGATGAGCGAACGCAGGGAACTCTGGCTGGAGGTGCTCATGGGGCGGTAACTCGAGGCTAGACCCTCAGCCTGGGGGACCCCGGGGGAGCAGGGCAGGGCGACACCTCGAGGACGGCGGTACCACACGGCCCAGCTTCTCCAGGAGCCCCGGGAATGCTCCAACGCTGGAGGACCTTTCCCCGGAGCCAGCAGACAGCTCCTAGACAGAGAATAGACGTCAGCTGAATCCCCAACTAATCTCACCCCCAGCATCCTGCTTCACCAGCGATCCCAGGCTCGATTTCCTGTGTGGACCCAAGGCCTTGTCCCTCAAGAACCCATGAATTCCTCCCAGCTCCGTTCCCTTCCTGGGTCCCCAGCTTCCCACCAGGGTCCCCGCGCCCCAGCGCGCGCACCGTTGGCGCAGCAAGCGCAGCAGAGACAGCAGCAGCAGCAGCAGCACTGAGACAGCCATCACCATTGAGAAGACCCGGGCTGCGGGAACACGGGTGCGGTGAGGACAGGGCTCGGAAGAATATGCTCCCCAAATTCCCTCTCGCCTCGAATGCCCTCCTCACCCCCCATCGCAGCTTCCGGAGCCCCAGGCCGGGGGCTGCAGCTCACGTTGGTCCCGTCGGGAAACGCTGCAGGGGTCTGGGCCGAGCCTTTGGGGGGCGCCCGGTCCTCGGTGGCGTCCTGCAGCCCTGCGGAGAGGGGTGTGAGGCAGAGTGGTGGGGGATCAGACCTAGGGGGGACTCGGCGGGGACTCACCGCGGTAGGTGAGCGCAAAGCCCTGTGCATGGCCGCGCGCGTCGCTGTGGAAGGTGAGCAGCAGCGCGGCGGCGCGCAGACGCAGCGGCCCCGGCGGCGGTGGGAGAGTGCCGTCGAAGACGCGGAGCAGACTGCCGGAGGCGGCGTCGCGCAGCTCTAGCCTGTCGCGCGGGTCCGCCAGGTCGAAGAGGCGGAAGGTGAGCTCCAGGGATGCGCCCGGCGGGCCAAGAGCCCAGCTGCAGTTCCGGTCCGGCCCGTACTCATCCGGAAAGTCCGGGGAATAGATGACGCCCTGAGGTGCAGTCCAGTTCCCCTGGCAGGAGCCCACTGACACTGTGGACCGGGCTGGTGGTCAGAACCCGGAGGCTCGCCGGCTTCACCTTCACGGGACTGGGCTCCATTCCTCCCAAGTCCCGCTGCTTCCCAACCAGCCCCCGCCCCTAGGCCGGCTCACCCGCACCCTCCTGCCCCCTCTATAGGTTTACATTGATCCCCTCCTCAAATCCCGCTCTCAACCCCAGACCCCGCCCTAGGCCTGGAGGTTCAGCCCTGTTCTCTCTTCAGACCCCAGTCCTCTTCTCAGGCCTCGCCTCCAGCCTACCGCCTCTCCTTCCCACGTTTCGCCCCCTAACAGGACTTAGTTAGCATTCTGTGTCCCACCCACACTCCTCCTTTCACCCAGGCCCCTCAGCCCCGTCCACTCCTCACCTTCGTAGATGCCCAGGCGCCCATCGCCACCGCACAGCTGGCCCGGGTGGCCGAAGCAGATCTGGTCACAGTCAGTGGCCGGCGCTGGGCGTCCCCGGGCCAGGTCGCTTTCAGAGCCACAAAAGCAGGCGTAGCCAGCCTCCACACCCGCGAGCTGGGAGCATAGACTGGGTGACTCCAAGGGCAGGGTCTGGGGTAGGGGTAAGTTAGTGGGAGCCAGGGGTCGGGCTTAGAAGTGGGAATTGGGCTGGAGGTTCAGAAATCAGTGTCAAGGTTTGGCGTCAGAGTTGGGAGTTGATTTGGGTCCTGAGGTTAAGGTCAGGGGTCACTGGTCTGGGCCGGTGGGCAGTACCTGGTAGCCCTTCATGCGGCAGAAGCGAAGGCACACCTGGACCGTGAGCTTCGTTGAGGTGCCACTGGGGCCACTGAGAGCCGGGGGTGCCCCTGAGTCCACGAAGCAGCCCAGATAACCTGGCACTGGAGGGGCCGGGGAGTCAGGCTCTGTCCGGTGCCTCCAAAAGTAAACTTGACTCAGGCAGTCCAGAGCTCCCACCGTTGTCCAGCTTGGCCTACTCACTGTGACACGTGGGGATGTCGCAGTAGCGCCAGTAAATGCCCTCCTCCGTCTCAGCGACGTAGCACCACGGCTGCACATCACCATCTGGGTTCCTGTGGATGGGAAAGAAGTGGTCCGGATCCTACCACCCCAACGGCCACAAATCCAAGGCCCCACCCCAGGGCCTATTCGCAAAATGGCCAGCGTGTGTAATAGAGCTCCTCTCCGTTCTGCGTGTGGACTTCTGAGTGGGAAGTTATTAAAAGGTCCTAATGGTCTTCAGCTGTTGCTAGGACGTGACCTCACATATGTGGACCTTGAGGCCATCTGTAGTGTTTGCCCCCAACTCCGCCAAGGGCCTCTGCCAAGTGCTTTGCTTTAGACCCCTGCTTTAAAGCAGAAGTGGTGACTCCTATCAGCCTAGAAGTGTTCTCCCAACTCAGCTCGGTCCCTGCTGCTCCAGACAGCTGCTGTGGCTCTGAACCCCCAATTCCTCCGTCACTGCTAGTGGATGCCCCTCAGAGAAGTTGTATGGCATGAACCCGGCCACCCAAACTGGCCGCGGGAATGCCCCGGCCTGATCTGAGGCTCTGCAGGAGTTGATCGCCTTAGTCCGGACACACGTCAGAAAATGTTCTGAGCGCCCAGCCCTGCCTCCAGCACAGGCTGGACCCAGTACCCGCCCAGCGGAAACCTCCGCTCAGTCCACACAGAGCCCCTGCCGCAGGCCTACGCCGGCAATAGTGCACCCAGCCCCTACCCCAGCACAGGCCCCGCCCCCAAAGGTCCCTTCTCAGGCCGACCACGCCCGTGGCCCTCACCGGCAGAAGTTGTGCGCGCCCAGCCCCCAGCGGCCCTGGGGGTCGCTGGCGCTGCTGTAGCTATGCTGCTGCGTCTGGTCCCAGAAGAGGCATGGGCGACCGGCCCCCCTCGGGCCGGTGCGGTTCTGGTGGCCACGGTAGTCGGCGCCGTTCACTTGGAAGCACTCGGACAGGCCTGCAAGGCGACGACGGGGCCTGGGGAGGTCCGGAGCCTCACCCGACATCACCCCCTGACGCCAACTCCAGCCCGGCTCCCCAGCCAGAGCCCCCGGCGCCCGCGGTGCCCTGAGGCTGCTCAGCTGCTCACGCCACATGCTCTGCCCCCTCCCCAGGCTCAGGGTCCTAGGCGCGGAGGCGAAGGAGGGAGTGGTAGTCAAGGCCCAGTTGCCCGGCCAAGACTCACCTGGGTTATGCAGGCTCCCGGCAGAAGCCCCGCGTGGCGGCAGCATCGGGAGGAAGTGGAGGAGAAGGAGGAGGCCGTGCGAGGCCGGCGTCCTCATCGCCCCCAACCTAGCAGAGGTCTCTCTGGCCCGAGTACGACCAGTGCTGCCCCAGGGGTGGCTCCGGGGTCTCCCAGGAGACCTGGGGGGCGTTGTCCTCTGACAGTGCCTCTTGGTCCCACTCTGGACAACGCACTCCGTCCGGGGCGGGAAAATATCTCTCGGGGGTATTTGCCTTCCAGGATTTCTGCCCCTGGAGGTGTCTCTCTCCCCCAGTCTCTAACTGAGGGGGAGGTGTGTGTGTCTCTGACCAGGGGCGTTCTCCGTCTCTGCCTCACTGTGGTCCGGGTCTTGCCTTGACATTCACACCCACCCCCTCCCGCTGCGCCTTGCTCTCTGAGTCTCCCTAGCCCAGGTCTCTAACACGCTGGCTCCTACCCGCTTCGCGTCCCTCTGTGGGTCCCTCCCCCTGGGTCCCTCCCTCTCCCCCCAGGCCGGGAAGCCCCGCCCGAGACCAAAGCAGAGGCAGCAGGTCCAGACGCCTTCCACGCCCGCCCCAGGACCCTCGGCGTCCCGGCGCGGCGCGCGCCTCTCCGCTCCCTTCTCCTCTCAGGACCGGTTCAGGCTCTAGTGGGACTGTGTGGAGGAGGACCCTAATGGGGGAGATACAGGACCCTCTCCCGAGGCCACATGCCCCCGGGACACCCCTTCACGGGCACAACGGAATGAAATGTACGCACGCGCTCCCTCTCAGTCAACCATTCATTGTCAGACGGTCACACGCACACCCTCTTTCGGATCCTCACGCCCTTTCAGAGGTCCCGACGCCTCTGGCCTGACGGAGGAAGTGCCGCTCCGTCACCCCCCCGCACACTCGAAAGAGGCGGGAATGGTGGACGCTCAGTCCCGGACAGGCACTGGCAGCTGGTGTCTGGAGAGGAAGGCAGCTGCGCCCTTGGTCCCAGCCTGTCCCCTTCTTTTCTCCCCCTTTTCTCCCTGGGACCCCCCTAGCCCAGGCTCGCCGGAGCCATCGCCACACGGTGGAATTCCCCCAGTGGTGCCCCCCCACACACACACCTGGCGGGGGAGGGGGAGGAGAGCAGGCCCAGGCAGGCGTGGGGGGAAATTCCCCACCCCCTCCCCCTGGGCCCGAGTCCTCTGATCTCCCAGCGCCGCCCGCCGGCTGCCCTCAGGGCTTGGGGGGAGGCCAGCGCAGGTGCGTGGGAGGACGGGGGCGGGGGCATGAGGAGGAGATGGGTGGTGGCTGGGGGCCCAGAGTGCCACCGCTTCGCCCTGACCCCTTGCCCCTTAGCCCAGCCTTCCTACCCCTCACCAGACCCACATCAGGTTGTCCACCCTGGGAGGATAGGTTCCTGCCTTGTCAGTAACACCCCTGCCTGCAAGATGGGGGATGCAGGAAGGATTCTAGAAAGGCCGCTGATGGTTATGAGACTAGAGACCTCGCGGTTAGTGCCTCACACACAGGCTCTTGGGTCTGGGAGCAGGTGGCGCACAGGGGAGCATTCGAAGGAGGTGGGCCTGCTGAGACTAGAGGCTGGTGCCTGAGTCGCCTCCTGGTGGGGAAGAGGGGGGAACCGGGGCACAGGGGTGGAGACCAGGCTGGTCAAGGCTCACCTCCCAGTTTCCTGGCCCCACGGAGCACTTGACTGGGATTTTCACCTGGAAACTGGGAACTGGTGACTGGGCGGCCACCCTTTGATCTTTGTTCCTCCCTCCCAAGAGCACCATGGCTTGGGAGGCTCGGTGGCATGGTCCCAGACTCTCACCAATGGACAGCATCCTAGGGCTGCAGGCCTAGGCCATGGTCTGGGCGATGGGGGTGTATGGGGAGCCTCACCTCCGACGGTCACAACTTGCCAAGGAAAAGTGAAGTGAGAGACAGGGACAACTAGGACCCTACATGCAGAATGGGGATCAGTGGGGGTGGGGGGAGTGGAGGAGGAATTGGCCCCTTCCCTGATGGGAGTGTGGACCAAAAAGGACTGTCCATTTTGTCCACAGTATTTTGACCCCTCACACCCCACTGCCTCAGTCTCCTGCAAAGGGGGTGTCAGATGAGAGGGAGGGGGTTCTCAGTTCCAGAACTGGGGCTGAGATGAGGGGCAGTGTCCCCACTGCAAGCTCTAATCCCAGATGGCTCACAGAACCTCCAACTAAGGAAGGCCTGGGCTCTCACT
>NW_017732926.1:58700-60682 GCF_001890085.2 Hipposideros armiger | reverse complement strand
GCCACTTGGCCGGCCCTCCAACTCCATCTTCACATGTCATTCTCCCCATGTGTGTGTGTGTCCAAATTTCCCCTTTCTAGAAGGATGCTACTCATATTGGATTAGGGCTCACCCTATTCCAGTATGTCTTCATCTTAACTAATTATATCTGTGACAACCTATTGGGTGAGTTGTATGATGTGTGCATTACATCTCAGTAAAGCTTATGCTAAAAAAGAAAGAAGTAGGCAGGGTGGTACCGGAGAGCACTGACAACTGATGTAATGAATAGGGACAGGCAGAGTAGTGTCGAGGATGTCTCTGGGTTTCTACTTGTTTGGTAGGACCATCAGAAGAGGACAACAGATAGACACTCCATTTTGCTGCCTGTATCCGGTGGCCACAGACACCCAGGGCCAGAGTTCTGGAGGCAGCTGGACACACAGGTTTATGGTTGCAGAAGGGAGGGCCAGGCTGGTGCTGTGGATTGACAAACCATGAACCCTGAAAGTGGCTGGGCAGGAAAGGGCTGAGGCCCAATCTCTAGAACACCAACTACCAGGTTTATAGGTCAGAGGAGCCCTTGAGGGATGCTGGGAGGGGATGCAGGGAGGGGGCTGGGGAACCCAGAGGAGGGATCAGGGAGGGGGTGGTCAGGGCTGGAGGGCGAGATCTGAGAAGCATCTGCAGACTTTAGTGACAAGGAGGTCCTTAGTGCCACCCTGCAGAAGTCTTTCTGACAGAGGGAGGGCATGGGGACAGGAGGCTGGGCTGGGGCCAGGAGGCGTGGTGCCATGAGTATTTCTTTTCTTTCTTTCTTTTTAAAAAAGATTTTATTGGGGAATTGGGGAAGGGGAACAGCCAGGTTGTTGTCCTTCAATCTTAGTTGTGGAGGGCGCAGCTAGCTCAGCTCCAAGTCCAGTCTCCATCCGGCCACCATGGGCAGCTAGCGGCCGCTCAGCTCAAGGTGCTGTGTTCAATCTTAGTTGCGGGTGGCATAGCCCAAAACCCCATGTGGGAGTCGAACCAGAAACCATGTTGTTAAGAGCGCACACCACTCTAACCACTGAGCAATCCGGCCGCCTGTCGGCAGCTCAGGGCAGCTCAGCTTGGGTGCAGCTCACTGGCCCACGTGGGAATCAAACCGGTGACCCTGTTGCTCAGAGCTCGTGCTCTTAACCAACTGAGCCACTCGGCTGGCCCATGAGAAGTATTTCTATGATGCTCAACTTATAACCTTTGGGGACAGGGATTGGGGGATGGGGCTCCTACAGCCAGCCACTGTTCCCCATTTTAAAAATTTGAGCTCCTTGTTGATACTTTTGCTAATTCTTGTGAACTTTTTATTTTAAATTTACTGAGATGTTACTCACTGTCATGCAAAGGGGCACAGAGATAACATCCATGCTACTGGTGCAGACATAATAAAATAAGGTTTACTGGGGGAAACTAGCAGCAGAGTAGGAGCAGGGAAGTAGGAAATGGCCCCTCTAAGATGCCACTGTCTGTAGAGGGGGCCAGCTTCCAAAAGAGGGATCTGCCCCATGCACTTTGCTCTGTGACAGTGACGGGGCAAGGGACATCTCTTTGGCTCTGAAATCGTGGAGGAAGTAGACTTAGGAGAGGAACACTTCTGGAATTCAGTGGTTGAGTGGCAGCAGGGCCACCCAAGGCAACAGCAGTATCCAAATTCATGTCTCTTTGGGCGTCCTCAGTCTAAGCAACATGGATCATTCATCTGTTCTCTAAGGTCAAGGTAGGTGAATAGGGAGAGTATACGGGCCCTTCAACGGTAATGTCCAGGAGGGAAGAAGTCTGTGTCCTTCTCCGATCCTTTTGGCACCACACCCCAACTTCTGGGTGCCTAGGACCCAGCCAAGGTGATGGCTGGGGGACTTGGGGCTAGGGACGTCACTGGCTCTGCAGAGGCCCTACTGGGGAGGCTGCAGAGCGGGCAGACAGTGGAGGCTCTGCAGGTAGCAATGGCTGCAACTCTGCTTCTC
>NW_017732926.1:49218-52510 GCF_001890085.2 Hipposideros armiger | reverse complement strand
CACAATGCTTTCTAAAGACTGGTTTTATATTCTGTGTATGTGATGGGAACCCATTTCAGGTCAATACAGTTAATTATTTGCAAAGCTTTATATGCATATGTGTGCATATGCCACACGCATTGGTACATTCTTCTGGGTGGTCTATATTTTTTCACAACATTTTCAAAAGAGACAACAATTGTAATAAGTTAAGACCTCTTAGAATAAAACAGAAAATGGTAGTTTGTTTTTAAGGATGGGACAGGTTCAGAAGAAGGAGCCAGTAGAGATGACAGGTAGAAGACTCTAGAGATGCAGAAAGGCCAGGGCACAAAGCTCCCCAGATGGTGTCTGTCCCCAGAGGTGTCTGAACCTTGGGCTGGCCGAGACCAAGATCCCACAGCTCTTTTGTACCCCACCGCTGCCTCCCATCCAGTCTGTACCTGGGTCCTCCTGCTGGGTTGTGCTGGGGAGCCGTTCCCGCTGTCTCAGGGCCTCCAGGCCTGCCAGGTCAGGCAGGTGGCAGTGGTTACGCATCACCGTCACCTGCTGGCCCTGGGTAATGGCCCGGCTGCGGCAGCCCAGCCGGGCCTGGTCCCGGCACATCCAGTATACCTTCTCGCCGGCAGCCTTCTCCTTTCTGTACAGGAAGGACTCGAACACCAGGAACCTCCCCCCAAGGGAAGTTCTCAGGAACTCCAGAGGCTGGAGGGTTCCTGGAAGGAACGCAAAGCTGTGAGTGGGGTGCCTGGGCCAGGCCCTTGAAGCAGGGATGGAGCCTGGGTACCTGGGATGCTAGCCTGCTACAGCCAGGAAATGTGATCCCTTACCACCACCCTACCCCCAACCCCACCCAAGAATTCACTCTGGTCCTTGCCCTCCAGCCCTGCCTGTGTCACAGGGCCCTGGGGACTAAAGCACAGGTCACCAGCCCAGGGCCCACAGCCCTGATACCCTAAATGAAGAATGGCTGTCTCTAAGGTCTCTGGTGTTGTCTGGGGAGGCTGGCCCTGCAGCCACCCAAACCCCGAGTTTCCTGTAGGCCTCTTCTGACTCAGCAGGGACTCCACACTTGCTAGCAAGTTCCCCAGGGCAGTGGCTGGGCTGGAACATTCTGGGAGGCCTATGACTGGTCTGGATCTTTTGCATCAAGGGCTTCCCAGCTCCCTGTCCACCCTCCCATTGGCCAACTGGCAACCAATCAACTCTCTCTTGAGACTTTAAAGAACCTTAACTGGAAAGTCACGCAATGTTGGGATTGGGGTGGCCATTGAGAACTGGGTGGGTTCGGCAGGGACGGAGAGAGAAGACAGAGGAAAACAGACATGAGAGAGACCTAGAGAGGAAAGACAGAGGGTCCCCAAGCTCCAGGCACATTGCCCCATAAATGGGTGCTGAGCACTTTCTATAGCTGCCAATAATGCCACTCCAGTCACCACCCCCTTTTCTCCAGGAGTCTGAGTGGGTTTCTCCCATTGACAGCCCATCTCAGACTGGGACCAGTGCACGCGTGTCCTCAGTGGCCTCTGTCCTCAGGAAGCTCACAGCCCAGGTGGACAGACTGATGTGCAAAGCTGGACCCCACTGGACGTAGGCCATGGATGGAAGGTCCTAGCAGGCAGCTTCCAGCCTGTGCTCTGGAGTGGGTCTGGGGGCTGCCAGGTCAGCAGGGAGACCAGGGCCCAGCGCCCGTGCACACCTGAACCTTCCCTCTGGGCCGGGCTGGGGAACTGCTCGCGCTGCCTCAGGGCCTCCAGGCCCCCAAGGTCGGGTGGGTGGCAATGCCTACGCATCACCATCACCCGCTGGCCCTGGGTGATGGCCCTGCTGCGGCAGCCCATGCGGGCCTGGTCCCGGCACGTCCAGTACACCTTCTCGCCAGCGGCCTTCTCCCGCCTGTAGAGAAAGGACTCATGCACCAGGAAGCTGCCCCCCAGAGGGGTCCTCAGGAACTCAGGGCCTCCTGGGGAGAAACGGGGAAAGTGGTTAGGGATGGGAGAGCCTGGAGCACAGGCCTTGGTGCAGAACAGTGAGGTGGGTGGGGGCCCTGTTCTCACAGCCAGAGCAGCATGGCTCTCAGAGTGATCCCCATGGCCCCCACCTCATACTGAACCCACCTCCTTACAGCAAGATGGCCCTGGAGCCCAGGACACAGAGCCCCAGCCCCAAACCCAGCCTAGCCTCAGCTCCTGGGGGCTCCTTTCCTGAGTCTGGCAGGGAAGGGCAGCGGGAGACTTGTGAGGTCAAGACCTCTGAAGGAGGAGGGCCGTTCCGCCGCCTCGTGGTGCCTGCAGGAAGGCGGCGTCTTTGCTACATCTACTTGCTTATCCCAGGTACCTGCAACGGGGCACACACAGGCCAAGTGNATTCAATCTCTTGTTATAGGTCTGTTCAGATTTTTTATATCTCCTTCAATCAGTTTTGGTAGCTTGTCTTTCTAGGAATTTTTTCACTTCATCTAAGTTATCTAATTTGTTGGCATGCTATTGTTCCCTTATAATCCTCCCCCCAACCTTGCGTGAGGTAGGTAGTAACGTCTCATCTTCCATTCTTGATTTTAATAATTTGAGTCTTTATCTTTAAAAAGTTTTTGGGGGCCAGCCGAGTGGCTCATTGGTTAAAAGTTGGCCTGGGAGTGCGGGCTCTGAGTGGCGGGGCTGCCGGTTCAGATCCCACTTGGGCCAGTGACGCTGCGCCCTCTGCACCTGGGATGGTGAACTGCAGCTCGACCTGGAGCTGGGCTGCCGTGGGCTGCCGTGGGCAGCTGGCGGCTGGTGTGAGCTCCCATGAGCCACTGTGAGCGGCCATCCAATGGCCGGCGACCGACTGCCTCACCCGGGAAGAGCGCAATGATCACAATACCAACATGGACCAGTGGGGCGATATCCTCAACCACTGGACTGGGGAATGGGGGGACAGCAACTTGTCTGTTCCCCTTCCCTGATTCCCCAGTGCTGTTCCCCTCCCCCAATTCCCCAATAAAATCTTTAAAAAAATGTTTTGGGTCAATCTAACTAAAGGTTTGTCAATTGTGTTGATCCTTTCAAAGAACCAACTTTTGATTTTGTTGATTTTTCTCTTCACTATTTCACTAATTTCTAGTCTTATCTTTATCATTTCCTTCCTTCTACTTGCTTTAATTTACTTTTTTCTTTTTCTAGTGTCTTAACATGTATATTTAAGTTATTTATTTGAGATCTTTCTTCTTTTTAAATGTAAGTACTTACAGCTATAAATTTCCCTCTAAGTACTGCTTGGCTGCATCCCATAAGTTTTGGAATGCTGTATATCCATTTTGTTCATTTCAATGTGT
>NW_017732926.1:8621-45303 GCF_001890085.2 Hipposideros armiger | reverse complement strand
AGAGCAATGAGATGAGGATGTCTACACTTGGGGGAGGAAGAGTCTTCGGGGTGGGGGAGGAGGAAGTGGAAGTCTTAGACCACTATGGGAGGTTTCTGTGCGCACCAACCAGCCCAGCTACTGAGACGTAGCCCTAAAACTTCAAGCCATGACCCATCACATGCATAGGATAAGTCTTCAGAAAGCTGCAGGTCATTCAAGAACAGAGACCAGGCAACCATGGAAGCAGGATTTACAATCTGGAGCTCCACAAACAGCCATGCTCTCCATCAAGACACCGTCAGACATGCATGATCTCAACAGTGTGGCCTCCAGGGACTCTGGCTCATGGAGTGGCTAGAGGAGGGACTTTGCAAGATAAGGGGGGGGGTAAACCAAGCAAGAGAAACAGAGGCTCAAAGACATGGGTTCCAGCCAGGGGACCCTGGGGAGATGGGGAGGCGGGAGCAAAGCCTGGGGTTGCAGCTGCTGGGTTGACTTGATGTGTGAGGAAAAGAAGTGATGGACACACAGAATGTTAGGCCAACAAATCAAGTGGCTGCTGGACTGCACAGGAAACAAATAGCTGTGTGAGGACGAAACAATTGCAGTGTATTCCCAGCTTAGCCGTGAGCAGATTTATGTAATAAAACAAAACCTAAAAAACTGCAGTAACTGCACAGAGAGGATGGGGGCAGCAGGTAACAGCTGCATCTGTCCTTTCACTGCAAGTCGACAAGAGATTAAAGAGCCAGTTGGTAGCAGTAGAACCACGTTTTAAGAAATAGGGCAGCCGGGGTGGCCCGGTGGCTCAGCTGGTTAGCAGGCATGCTCTGAACAACAAGGTTGCCGGTTTGATTCCCACATGGGGTGGTGGGGTGCGCCCCCCGCAACTAGATTGAAAACGGCGGCTGGACTTGGAGCTGAGCTGCGCCCTCCACAATTAGATTGAAGGACAACATGATTTGGAGCTGATGGGTCCTCGGAAGAACACACTGTTACCCAATAATAAAAAAAAAGGTAATAGGGCAGCAGATACCCCAAGAAACAAGGGAAGGAGTTCAGAGTGGTTATTTGGGGTGGGAGTTGGGGGTGAGTATGGGGCAGAGCTGCCGTATGCCTTGTAGCTTCATCTCCACGTACACAGAAGTTACATGGAAATGGAATAAAAAGAGTCAGAAGGAAATAAAATCAAGATCTCGATTTGAGAGAATGTTGGGCCAAAAGGACTCTAAGGTGATGCAGATGACTCAGAAAATGGTAGGACTGGGACCCCTGAAGGAGAGGCAGGTGTCTCGTGGACATAAATGAAGAGCTGGGTAAGTAGAAAAGGCTGGGCCAAAGCTGCTCTTCTTAGCAAGATGAGCACATGATCATTTACATTACTGTGACCTTGAGAGTCCAAACCAGGCACTGTGGGGCTGACCAAGTGGACAAAGGTGAAAGGAGGGGGGCTGTGACCCTCCTTTAGGGACGATGATAAATATTTATGGAGAAAAGTTGGAGGAGAGAGGTAGCTGACTGATTACATGAAAATATCACCCTCCGTCCTGCAACCACTTGGTCTGTAGGATGTGCTTGTTACTAGGCACTGTATTATCCATTCACACTGTAAAAATGAGAAACTTGCTGTGCCCAGTTCACTTCCTCTATGAACCCTATATTCTTAAGAAAAAGAAGGGAGGAGGAGGAAGAAAGGGAGCCTGAGTTGATCATGTGCTGCAGAGATCTGGGGGCAGCTCGGGCTGGTCTGAGCAGGAGGAGAAGGACCGCCACCTGAGTGAACAGGAGTGTCCAGCTATCCAGAGGCCAGTCAGGGAAGGTGGGTAAGGAGGAGAGGGCTGTAACCTCTCCCAGAGTGTTCCTAGTAAGGAAGGGTAGGCTGCTTGCTGGGAGACATGGAGGGGTCAAGAGGGAAAGGATGGCTGACTGCGTCTCCTGTCCCCGAGACCCACGCCCTGTCTGTCCTACCTGAACTCTCCTTCTGGGTCGTGCCAGGGTGTTTCTCCCGCTGCCTCAGGGCCTCCAGGCCCCCAAGGTCAGGTGGGTGACAGTGGCCGCGCATCACGGTCACCCGCTGGCCCTGGGTGATGGCCCGGCTGCGGCAGCCCATACGGGCCTGGTCCCGGCACGTCCAGTACACCTTCTCGCCGGCAGCCTTCTCCCGCCTGTAGAGGAAGGACTCGTGCACCAGGAAGCTGCCCCCCAGAGGGGTCCTCAGGAACTCAGGGCCTCCTGGGGAGAAATGAGCCAGGCCTAATGCTACCCCCTCCTGCTTCCCAGGTCCTCAGGAAATGAGACTTGAGGTCCCTTCCTCCCTTGGACTCCCTCTGGCCAATGGGTATGGAAGACTCACCCAGATCCTCATTCTGGTCCTCGGTGGTGGATCCCTGCAGGGCCTGGGGCTTTGCACGTTTTCTGGGCCGGGGCCTGGTGAGAGTCAGGGTGCTTGGCCCTCTGCGGTAGAGGAGGCTGTCCACACCTTGGAGCAGCTTGTCCACTTGGCCCCCAGGGCCACCTGACCTGGCCTTCAGTGTCTCCATGGCCTTCTCCTGCTGTCGCCGAGCCTGTAGGCCCTCCATGTCGGGTGGGTGGCAGTGGCCACGCATCACGGTCACTCGCTCGCCCTGGGTGATGGCTCGGCTGCGGCAGCTGTGCAGCACATGGTCCCGGCACGTCCAGTACACCTTGTCCCCCACAGCCTTCTCCCGCTTGTACAGGAATGACTTGTGCACCAGGAAGTTGCCCCCATAGCAGGTCCTCAGGAACTCCAGGGACGGACGCTCTCCTAAAGGAGGAAGCGGGCAGTCACGCTGGCCAAGGGGCGGCCAGGCGGTGTGACTAGCAGAACATGTGGCTAGGCGTGCACAGTCCAAATGCATCCTACTGACCTCCCCACCCCCCGACCAAGCGACTCAAGGGGAGGTGCGTTTCCTTTCCTGGTGGTCAGTGAGGAGGCCACGTCCAAGGTCACACACCTGGAAGGGCCAAGCTAGCTCTGACTCCCAGACTATGGGCTCAGTCACTCCTGGCCATACTTCTTTCTTAGGGTATGTTTGAAAATTGTATCTAATTTTTGAGTAATATACACACATGCCATAAAATACAAATGGTACCAGAAGATACACAGTGTAAAACAAGTCCCTCTCCCTAGTCCCGCCTCAGTGCCTGCCTTAAACCCTTGAGTCCTTGAGTTCCTGAATCCTTTCCGGGTCAGGAGGCACTCGGCCTTTGGGGCCAAGCCCACCTCCCAGTTACTGGTAATAAAAACTGCATGAAGATTCCATCTACCAGTTACTCAGTGCCACCACACACTGGGCCAGGGCTGAACGCGTCCCACGAGTCAAACGCCGAATCTCCCTGACACCTAGGCCATCACCCATCTTAGGATAAAGCTCCCAAAACTCCAGAAGTTCAGCAAATGTTCTGAGGTTACTCAACTACATGAGGTGGGACTGGAACTTGAACCTGGGACGCAAAGCTCAAGACTCTCCCACCAGGCCAAACTTCCCAAACTTTATGGGTTACCAGAATCACATGGAGCCAGTGAAAATTCGTATTTCTGGGCCCCACACCGAAATCTGCTGTGTCAGAAAATTCCAGGACTCAGAACCCCTGGTTCAGTTGTTCTACTTCTATCACATTGGGCTTAATGATGACTGGGACATGTTTATATTTTTAAGTCATTTTCACTTGGAGCACATTTAAAAAACCAGGTGGGAACCTACATTTCTATTTGGGCATAGGAAAAGGGCCTGCCGGTTCCTGCCTGCCTCTGAGTGGAGCCGAGGTGGGAGGCACTCACCAGTCCCCCGTGTTGGGCGTTTCTTGGGAGGCAAGCTTAGCAATGACAGTGTTCGCAGTCTCTCATCTTCTTCTGGGGCTGGCTTGCTCAGGACCAGCCCAGGAGCAGGCTCTGGCTCCTCAGGGCACAGCCACAGGCCCACCCCCTCGAGTGGCTCCTCCACCAGGTCTCCAGGGCCTGCAGGACCCCCCAAGCCTTCCGGCAGGGCTGGGTTGGGCAGCTTCTGTCTTTGGCGCCGGGCCTTCAGGCCCTCCTCGTCAGGTAGGTGGCAGTGATCCCGCATGACTGTGGCCCGTGGACCTCGGGTGATGGCCCGGCCCCGGCAGCCCAGCTCGGTGTGCTGTCGGCATTTCCAGTATACCTTGTTTCCCACGGCCTTCTCCTGCTTGTACAGGAAGGACTCAAGCACCAGGAGGCGGCCCCCGAATGGGGTCCTCAGGAACTCCAGGGGCTTGGGGGCTGCTGAGGGCAAGGAGAGGGCCGAGTTAGCTGACATGGAGCAAACTTGAGGCCAGGGACATGGACGGGAGCGATGCGGGGTGGACACAGATGAGGATCATCACATTAGCCTAGTACAAGGTCAAAATTAGAGACAAGGCTTGGCTCAGAGCAGAGATGGAACAGCCAAGGTCACCCCACTGGAAAGAGGGGTGCACAAGGGCCCCAATATGAGCATGCAGGGCCAGGGGTAGCAGGCCCAGAACTCACCTGTGTCTGGCTTGATGCTTCTCTGCTCAGAAGCCTGGGAGCTTGGCTGGATTGCCCCTCCCTGCTCCTCTGCCGGCAGGACTTGGAGGGTCCTGGCCAGGGTATCGGGGCCAGATATCCCCAGGGACATGACACACTGCATTCCTGTGGGCTGGGAGCCCACCCCATCCCTGTTCTCAGTGGAGGCCGTTAGCAGGACCAGATTGGAGAACTCCTTGGGCTTCGTGGGGCCTATGGGGACGACATCTGTGCCTGGCTCAGGGGACTCAGGGGACGGCTCCTGGCCGGCCTTCATGCTCTCGTCCTCCTGCTCACTGGGCTCAGGCAGGGGCATTTCGGGACCAATGGCCTGTCCCCAAGGCCACACTCAGACCCCAGCAGATGGATTTCTTCTCCTTCTCCCTGGCAAGGAACCTCGCGGTCCAGGGCTCTGTCCTGGGAGAGGAGGCAAAACCCCGTCAGTGGAGAAGCCCTGGGGCCTGGGGCTCAGGAGTATGGATCTGGGGTGCAGGTCGAGCAGATGGGGCACC
The DNA here is from genome assembly GCF_001890085.2 of Hipposideros armiger. Classification (NCBI taxonomy): domain Eukaryota; kingdom Metazoa; phylum Chordata; class Mammalia; order Chiroptera; family Hipposideridae; genus Hipposideros; species Hipposideros armiger. The sequence continues at coordinate 40,281 of NW_017732926.1, read as the reverse complement.
AGGCTGGGCAAGGACCTGAATGGAGCTGGAGAGCCCCGGGCCTGTGCTTCTGCTTCTGCTCAGCCAGTTCCTCTCCTGGAAGCCTTGGGTACGTTACCTCCCCCATCCAAACCTCAATTTCCCTGGATGTAAAATATGCCAAATATAGGGCTCTCAGGGGGCTGTTGGGGGACTAAGGTACTGATAACTGTGAGTTACTATGAATCGAGGCCTGTGGATGCTGAGTATGGGGCCAGATGTTTCACGGGTTTTTCCATTTAACCTCCCAGCCCCATGTTGTGCAGGTTCATCATTCTTATTGACCCAGTTTACAGATGAGGACACTGAGGTACGCCGGGATGACTGACACAGCCATGAAGCGGCAGAGCTGCAAGTCCAGTCCAGGTGGAACCAGAGCCCATCCCCACATGGCACCTGGTGTACCTGGTTCTGGATAACTGTCACTGGTGCTCCTGAGCACCAAGCATCTGAGACAGGCACTAGAGACATGTGCTGAGATCACTGACCCTTCCAGAATGTCCAGTGTCCTTCACCCTGACACTGCAGACCACAGAGGGGAAGGCTGGCTCTGGGAGGTGGGATTCTGGATTTACATCTAGACCCAGGCCCAATCCCAGAGGCCACCACCCCTCACCACACCCCACGCCTCAGCACTCAGGAGACGCCAGGGCCCCATGATGGCAGTGATCTTGTGCCTGAGCTGGTCCTGGCACAGCCTCAGCTGGGCCGGGACAGGGCTGTGGAGGTATCCGGAGAATCCACAATCACTGAGAGCTTCCTGGCTCCTGGCATAGAGAAGTGGAAAGGACAGACTACGGGGGCCAGGCCTGGAGACATGGGCCCAGGAGCACCAGCGTGGGGTGGTCTGTTAGGCCAGGAGCAGAAACCACCTTAGGCCTGGAGAAACCACCCAGAATGTGCTGAATAGAAACCATCTTATCTTAGAAGCCATCTTGTCTTGCTCCCTGCTTGCTTGTACCTGCTGGCTTGTATTTTTCTCACAGGAGCCCATGATCAATGGACCTGAACATTCCCCGTCAGCAGCATGGGATCCAGGCATGGGATCCAGGATACAGAGCAAGAGGACATAGTCATGGCCCGAAACCCTCAGTTGAGATGAACAATGCATCGAAAAGCCCCTGAAGCAGTGAAGAGGAACAGCCTTGTTTACATCCCCCATAAAACTCCATACCCCTCTTACTGGTCTTTTCTAACCTGTCCTACCACTGCTCAAACACGCCAAATGAATTCTAATAGAGCAATTTTGGTCTCCCGCAACTCATTTCTCCTGCCATGCCTAACAGTCTTTCTGTCTTCTTGTGGGACTGGGTGGTGAGTGAATTGTGGGGTCTTTCCCACCTCAGTAATAGCTCAGAAATAAGGCTGGCAGCCTCCTCTCACATTTCAGTATCCCCACTGTGAGCTGTCACCCCCATTCCAAGTTCTGCAGTTCCACTTCCTCCTGGTTTCCCATCCCCACTCGGAAGTTCCCTGGTCTGGGGCCCATATTCAGCTCCCCATGGCCTGGTCAGTCCAAATATGGGCCCCAGGGTCCCAGCGTCCCCAACATTGTTCCCCAAAGCCCGCCCAGCACTGGGCAGCAGCTGAGCTGTGTTCCAAGGGGACAGAGACACCCAGGGAAATCTGTCAGGTACCGGAACATCTGGTTGGGAGCCTGGGCCTGTCCTTCCACATCCTCACCATGGTCCAGCTCCCAGACAAGCCAACCCTTGCTCCTCTGGTGCAGTCCTTCCCGGCCCTGCCCATCCTGTCCCACAGGGTGATGTGATGGGGAGAGGATTCGGTGGACAAGGGGACCGGCAGCAGCAAGACACCCTCTGAGCCTCGAGCCTCTCAGGGGCAGAGCAACTCTGGGAAGGAAAGGGTTAAGGCTGAGGCCGCCCCCCAGCACTGATTAGCCCCAGGGCATGTCCCTCTGTCCACAGCCCGCCCCTCTGGCTGGCAGGCTCCAGGATCTGAGGTCCCAGGATGCAAGAAAGTGGCAGGTTCCAGACCCCTTGTCCTCCCCACGCCCTGCAAGCTGTCTGTGCTCCTGCCTTCCCCTGCCTTCCCTGTGGCTTTCATCAACAGGGTGAAAGGGCGCAGGCAAGCTGGCCCTCGCTTCCACAGAAAGCCTTTCAGACAACTCAGGTCACCCAAAGTGGTATGGTCACTGTCTAGCCAGCATGCACATTCCTACAGGACAGACAGTCAGACCCCGCCATGCAGCTGGACAGGTGGAGGCTGCAGGGCCGGCCCCCCACCCCCAACCCCCTCGGCCTCAGGCTATCTGACACCGAAGCCTGGCCTCTTTCAGGTCAGCAGGGTTCGGCATAACTAGGCATGACCAACCATGACCAGTGGGGGTTGGCATGGCAAAGAACCCCCCACATTCCCTTGGGAGTCATGGGACCCCGAGTCAGGAGACACTGAAATCCTCTCAACTAAAATTGCTGTTTAAATTCAAGACCCATGTGCCTCAAAAGATATGGAAAAAGTTCCAGTACAACAAAAGACGAACTATGGCTGACCATCCACCGTCTATGGAAAGGCGTGAGTATTGTAATGGACTAGAATTTGGATTTGATTCACAGTTCCCTTCTCAACCATTAAAGGGCCTTAAAAGTGTAGATCGCTTAATGACCACAAACTCCATAAAGTATGCAGGCCCCTTTGCACTGTGGCCTTGAATTTGGATTGGCCTCCAGCCCAGATCAGTCACTTGCTATGACTTGTCAGAGTGTGGCAGAAACACGCTGTGGGGGTTTGGAAGTCCTTGCCCTCATGGGACATGGCCCTGAGACTGCTAGCGAAGGAAGGAAGCTGTGTGAGAGGCCACATGCAGGCGACAGAGGCACTGCCCGGCATGGAGGAAGACCATCTTCAGCAGATCCTCCTGCTGTGTGTAGCCACATGAAGGAGCCCAAGGAAACCAGCAGAGGAACAGCCCCATGGAACCCTGATCGATAATACACTACTGTTATTTTAAGCTAGTAAGACCAGGGACCATTTGTTATGCAGCAACAGTAACTGCTATTCTTGGCAAGTGACTGAACTTTGTGGTTTTGGCTTTCTGATGGAAGGAATAATACTCATGGTTGTGAAATGTCCAACATCAAAGTGCTTTTGAACTCCAGGTGTCATGTTACACAAATGTTAAAATCCCTCAGCTTATCATGTTTACAAGGCTGGTAATCCAGTGAGAGGAACAAAGATATTAAGTATAAAGGATAGAAAGCGAAAATTGTTTCAAGTCTGTAATATGAAATAAGCCAGTAGCAGAAGGGCAAATGCTGTATGATTCCACTGATATGATGTAGCTAGAGTGATCAAACTCATAGAGACGGAAAGTCAAATGGTGGTTGCCAGGTGCCCGGAGGGCTGGGGGGCGGGGGCGGCGTGTAGGGAGTTATATAATGGATACAGAGTATCAGTTTGGTATGATGAAAGACAATGGTGGTGATGGTTGTACAACAATGTAAATGTATTTAATGTCACTGAACTGTACACTTAAAAATGATTAAAGTTGTAAATTTTTGTGTATATATTTTATCACGCATGCAAAAAAGAAATCTGTAACAAACTGTATGTAGTAATGCCCTATTTACCTAACATCAACGATGAAAGAGGTTCTCCAAAAAAGGGCAGATTTCTGATTAACTAAAGTTATCTCTCTCTGATTCAGAATTTTACAATTTTTATCTGTTTCACAATTTATCCACTGGAGATAATTACCTTCATAAGCTCTTAATCACTCTTCACTGTCTGGATAAAGAGGGCATACATATTTTATCTTAATTTGGAAAATTGTCTCCATCCATTTCCCTTGGCACATTTCCCTTTCCCCAGGGGGGCCCTTTCTCCACCATGCATGTCCTGCTCTCTCTGGTCACCAAACCTCTCTGCCTCTGCTGGTTCCTTGCATTTGGACCATCAAGGTTCTTAGGTCTCCTGTACCCTAAAACAAAACCTAACAACAGCCCCTCCTTCCCTTAACAGTTCAACTTTGCAAGAACAGCTCACACCCCTCCTTCTCACCCTGGCCCTCTGGCAGCATCTCCTGAACTCTGCAGACACCACTTTCTTCTTTGGCCACCATGCAGGACCAGCACCAGCTCTGTGGGTCCATAAACCATGCTCTCCCTCCGGAACGCCTGCTCAGGCTTGTATGTGGTCCATACAGTGGAATTTATTCAGCAAAAGAACACACGCTACAATGTGGATGAACCTTGAAAACTCGATGCTCAGTGAAAGAAGCCAGTCACAAAAGGTCACATATTGTGTGATTCATTCATAGGAAACATCCAGAACAGGCAAATCCATGGAGACAGAAAACAGATGAGTGGCTGCACAGGACTGGGGGGGCAGGGGGACAAGAGATTAGAGAGTGATCCTGAGAGGTGTTGGGGGTTCTTTTTGGGGTAATAATGAAAATGTAAAATTGACTGTGGTGATGGTTGCACAACTCTGTGAATGCACCAAAAACACTGAACTGTACACTTCAGATGGGGGAATTGTATGGTATGTAAATCATATCTCACTAAAGCTGTTTAAAAAAGTCCTTATAGGTATGACTCAGGACTCCAAGGTCACTTGGATGAAAACCGTTTTCTACACCATAAGCAGGCTTCTCACTCCTGGGCTTGGTTTCCTCATCAAAGGAGAGGGGTGGAATGAATTATATCCTGAGATATTTTGTGAGTTGTTAAAATTATATTGTAAAAACTACATAGGAAATATTTTTTAAATGTTAACAAAATATTAATAGTAAGTCATCCATAATCCTGCCACTCAAACGCACAGCTATTTCCATTCTTATATTTGTGCCTTTAACATACTTTCTTTTCTGTTGCACACACAGTATCCAATATGTTGTTTGCAGTTTATTCCACGTTAGAGTGAGAAGCCCCCACCTGCAGACTAGATAGAGCCCCTGGTTAAGGACCAAAGTATTACATCATGTAGACCTATAACAGTTGTGAAAACACCAAAATCCTTGGCAGCAATACTTGCGAAGACCACAAGATGGTGATGTTGCTCCTTAAAATGAACACACTGCATCCTTGGTAAAAATTAAATGGGCCGCACAATGTTTCCCAAACAAGAATTTGGGAGTTTGAAGGTGTCACAAAAATAATTCAAGAAGAATTCCCAAAATGTATGTATTTACAAAATTTATTAGTTAGAAAGCAGAATCCACTTAATAAATTCAGCAAAGACTATCTTTGCTAAGGTTTTTTGTTGTTTTCTTTTTTAAAGACCAAAGTAAATTATTACTTTGAACTCAATACTTTCCTTTTCTTCCATCTCTTCTTGATTCTGGTCATATTATTTATTTGTTGACTAATTTTATTTTATGTATTTGTGACTTAAAAAAATCTTAAATAACTAAGAAGAAATATCTCAAAATGTTCAAAGTATTGGGTTGTTGGAAAAGTCATGACGTATTTTTTCTATGTTTTTCGTTGCAAAAATGGGTCATGACTTTTCCGACAACCCAATAGTAAGTATAGTGATTAATTTTTTTCCTTACATTTCTTTTGCTTTTTTCAAAATTATTTACAATGTGCATAAACTTTGGGGAAAATTATTGTGGGAAAATATTAAACGCTTTAAAGATATAAGCTGTATCTCCTTGCTTTGTCTTTTTTTGTTTTTAATTCAGTAACTCTCAGAAAAAGCAGGGAACATTTCTATGCAATATGATGTCATACATGGAAATAAAGAGTAATATAAATGAAAGAACAGGGAAATGAATAAAAATCAAGCATATTAAAATCCTTGTTATTGGACTTAACATAGCCTCAAATATATTTCCCCTAAGGTATTTGTTAACTACAAAGGGAAAGATAGTAACTTGACAGTGGAGAAATCCCACAGACACCCCCTTAAGTGATCAAGGTCAATATCACCAGCAAAAAGACACACCAACTCCATTACCTCCTTGATAAGAGGTTCTGAGAAGGACACAACATCATTTCTGTTATATTCCTGCCCAAGACATGCACCCCCATTCTAATGTAAGCCACATGAAGGGACAGTCTACAAAACAAACAAGTGAGCAAGACACTTCAAAACTATCAAGGTCATCGAGGACAAGGAAGGGCTGAAGACCTGTCACAGGCTAGAAGAGGCTAAGGAGACATGATGACGAAATGCAATGTGGGATCCTGGAACAGAAAAAGGATTCTAGGGGGAAAGCTGGTGAAATCTGAGTCAGGTCAGTAGTTTATGTCAATAGTATTGCATCGATCTTGATTTCCTGGATTTGACATTAGGTAAGATGTTGACATTTAGGGAGACTGAGTATATGGGAATTCTTTGTACTATTTTTGCAATTTTTAAAAAGTCTAAAATTAATTAAAAATAAAAGGTTTTTGAAAACCCAAATTTCAAACTTATACACAATGGAAGTTGACAGAGAATACTAGTGACTCACAGACCTCTTAAGTGGAAGCGGGGGTGGGAGGAGGGAGAGAGAGAGAGAAAAGAGAGAGAAGCTGGGAACAAAAATCCTACAACATCAGCCCATACCTCCAATACCATAACCCAACAATCTCCATTCCAAGTGTCATCATCATCCCTGCTCTCCTTCTGGGGAAACTGAGGCTTGGGATCTGAAGTGAGTGGTCCAGGACTGCATAGCTACGGAGAGCCAGGACTTGAACCCAGGTCCAGTTGGCCCAGAGCTAATGAAGTGCCTCCCTCTGCCTTAAGCAGCTGAGGCTTGAAGTGAGAAAAAATCTGGTGCAGAGCTGCAGCCAGGCCTTCAGAGTAAGTTGTCAGCTGCACTGATGTGTCCCTATGAACCAGCTATTTTTGTAATGTATCATAGTGGCTTCCAGCCAATCTGGCCAGTGGGGGGCACCGTGGAAGACTGGAGGATAGAGGAAGGATGATGTCCCCATAGTTTCCTACCTGGTGAGGCCCCACCAGTGCTGTCTGCTCCAGCTTTGCAGGATCTCCTGCCTGCTGCCCTGGATTCCCAGCCTGGCCGTGGTGGCAGCACCTGGCTACCGCTAAGCTCCGGGGTGCTCACATTTCGTGTTTGGCTTCTCAGTTCTTCCACCACCAGGGAGAGCAATGAAATACCCAGTTGAAATCTTATAGTCGTTTCTGTCAAGCGATACATCCTTTAAGAGTCTAAAGGACTGTGATTTACCAAATAGCAGCTGTGTGCCCAGCACTACTCTAAGGACTTTGGGTTACCGTATTTGCCGGCATATAAGACGACTGGGCGTATAAGACGACCCCCTAACATTTCCACTCAAAATACAGGGTTTGTTATATACTCGCCGTATAAGACTACCCCCTCTTCCGCACACCTTCCACACACCAAATAAAAGGTAAAACAATATCAGATTTGATTTGGCCCACTGAAGTGCAAACAAGCGTATTGTATTTCGTGTCACCACATAACCGTTTTGGCGATGTTGAGCCACCATGTCTGCTACATGTTTTTCGAGTTCTGGCCAGTGTGGGGTGCCTCTTCTTAATGCACACTTACCCCTTGGCATACTCTTTAATGCTTTCTCATTTGATTTCCAGTCCCGAACCATCTTTTCTGTTACTCCATATTGTCTTGCAGCTGCACAATTATTATTTTCCTTAGCAAAGTTTATAACTTTCAGTTTAAAATTTGCATCATACTTCTTTCTTTTGGCTGGTGCCATGATAGGGATGATAGGGGTTTGACTGGTCGACATTTTCTATGCTGTACTGTACAATGGTGCAGTATTGTGGTTGGCTGTTGGCTGTATACAAAGCCTGATTTGATTGGTCCCTGCTCCCTGTTTGCCCGCCCTGTCACTATAGCAGTCTGGTCCACCCTTGCATCAGCATCTCCCTGGGACCTCACTAGTGCGCAAGTGCGAGCTCTTCAACATTCTAACAGGCACCATGATAGCGCAAAATCGCGAATCTTCAATGCATAAAGAAATATACGGTAACCCGAATTTACCACACTCGCAAAATCGCACACAGCCGACCATACACCCAGTATGGTATCGCAATTCGTGATTTTGCGCTATCATACTGGGTGTATGGTCGGCTGTGTGCGATTTTGCGAGTGTGGTAAAATCGCATAACAGCAAAATCGCATAACAGCCGAGCATACACCCAGCAGCGCTGCTGATGCCTGAACGGTATGTGGAATGAAGTGGGTGGGCATCGGGAGGCCACTATGGCACGGGGCAAGCACTATGGGCAGTCTATCTGAAGTGTACCTGGCGTATAAGACGACCCCCCACTTGGAGGCATATTTTTCAGGGCCAAAAAATCGTCTTATACGCCGGCAAATACGGTATTTCATTTTATCTTCCAAAGAGCCTCATCAGTTAGAGTCTACTGTTCTTCAATATTACAGAGGAGGAACATAAGGCTTAATCTTAGGACCCTGAGACCAAAAGCCAGGTCAATAAAAGACAGAGTCAGCATTCAAACCTCCCGGGTCTGTCTTCAGGGCCTAAACTCTTAAAATAATTTAAAACAGTTCTGACCATCGTGTCAGTGGGTTAAGACTCGTGCTTCTCAGTCAGGGTGATTTGTTCCCCAGGCAACATTTAGCAATGTCCAGAGACATTATTGGTTGTCACAACTGGGGGTGGCGGTGGGGCACAGGTAGGGGCAAAGAAGCTTCTCAACATCCCATAGTGCCCAGGGCAGCCTCTCCACCCAACCCCCCTCAAAGAAGGATCTGGTCTAAAATGCCAAAAGTGCAAAGGTTGAGAAGCCCTGCTTAAGACCAGTGTTTAAAAAATGAAATCGAATAGAAAGAATGCATTTAAGAGGTTAATTATAGTTTTCACAAAACTTTTATTTCAGTGATTTGTATAATTCTGGTCTCCTTAAGAATTACCCTGTGGCACGTGATAAAAATGCAGGTGTCTAGATTTTCCATCCAATATTCTGGAGAGGGATTCAAGAATCTGGATTTTTTGACAAGTACCCCAGGAGGCTCTGGTACTGGTGGGCCATGGACTGTGCTTTGAGAAACACTAGGGAATAGATACCCTTGAGAAACATTATAGGTGGCCCGCAGCTAAGTGACCAGCCGAAGAGGGATCTCAGGCTTTCTTGTTGCCGGGCGTCACATGAAATATTTCACATACATCATCTCATTTAAATCTGTCACATTGTACAGGTTCCCTTGTTCATGGCTTAAATAAAATCATTCACATCTGTGTATTTTATATCAGTGGGAGAATCAAGATTTCATCTTTTTTGGTAAAGATCCTATAAAAATTTAATAGGTTTCAGACGCCTTCGGGTATTTTGGGGACCTCAAGAAGAGAGGAACTTGCCCAAATGTGTAACTAGCACAGGTGAAATGTGGGGAGAGAGCTGCCTGGGCATTTCTGTACCTCAGGGGAGCAAATATTAGATTTTTAAAAATCCATTTTGAGATTCCATACAAAGACTCCCAGCAAAGCAAACTTAAGAAGGCCTATGTGGTAAATTAACACACTGCTGCATCTAGGAAAATGATCAGGCCAAATCTAATGAGACCAGTCTTATTTTGTGATCAAAAATATCTTTCATTGAGATTATGAGCCTGCAGGGAAAATTCTGTTCTTTAATGGGAAACTGCATTGTCTAGAACACACCCTTCCAGGTTATGATTCTAGCCTTTGGTTGCCTTTGAGCTATTTTTATAACTCTGTGTACTGTAGAGAATAATGAGAACTAAGAACTCTGAACAATGCAAAATAATATAGTCTCTAGACAATAAATCCTCTCTCTCTCCAGGTAAATAAATATAGATATGCAAATAAGTCTCCCCACTGTGGAAGAAGCCAGTTTTGCCTCCATCTGCACATTCATTTCAATATTCCTGAACTCCAGTCTTCTAGAATCTTCTTTGGGTTCTCTTGCAAACTGGCTGAAGAGCTTACTGGTTCCTTGATTACCGAGTTGAGTAAAACCTTTCACCCGTGTTCATTTTATATCTGTATGAAAGAGCTTTCTTTCCTTTGTTTTGGTCTAAGGCTCTGCTTTTCAAATTGCCTTTATCATTGGTTCTATTATCTTTGGGTTCTGGTAATTCAAAAACAATTACATAGCCTATATCCATCTGCACTGCACATAACAAAAGCGAGTATCACCATATGAAACTTTTATTTGTTATACATATTTATTCTAGGTGTATTTTAAGTTTTTACTTTGGATGGTCATTGTTTTAAGGTAAATACTTGGGTCCTGATGTGTTTATTTTGTAACATTCAATTTTTACTCAGTAAAAACTTATTGAGTATCTGGAGTGTTTTTAAGTCAGGCAAGTTCAAGAGCTACAGTTTATGGTTCGTCGCTCTCTTAGCTTCTCTCCCCTCCCTCAGAAGAGAGGTACAGAGCAACTTGAGGGCAGTACTCAAACTGCGTGCTCTGATGGTGCTGTCTTGTTGGTGGTCACAAAGGGCTCAGTATAAACCCAACACCCAAGAGACACACAATATTATGAACTGTTAGGTGGCTCTCAGGCACCCCTGAGTCCAAGCCCTCATCAGTAAGGTCTTGAAAGGCAGCGCCTGGCTTGGCAGCTGATGACGGATTAACAGAATTACCTTCATACACCAGAGCAACAACCACCATTGTCAGCTGCCAACACCTGGGTCCTTGGAGCTGGCTTGCTGGGTGGGAGAGCTGGGGCAAATCCCATCACTTCTCTGGGCCGGTTTCACCTGTGAAACAGGAAAAGCAAATGAGATACTGTATGTGAAATTCTTCTATAAACTGTAAATCATCACACAAGAACAAGGAATTTATTGTCCAGGCCCCAACAGGGGTCCTGAATAGTGTAAGGGGAGGAGAGGAGGTCCTGATGTTTGACAAAGCTCCTGGATGATCCCAATTGCTGTCCCCCTCTCCTCGCCCATTATTGAGCTTTGTGGGTTAGAGGTGCACACTGACTGACCCATGAACCCTCATATAATTATATGCACAGTCTCTGAGTGTGCATATAGGCAATTATTCCCAGGAGAGCGTGAAGCTGACAGTGATAAAGATTAAGAACTGCTATTCTAAAGCAGGGTTTCTCAACCTCAGCACCTCTGGCATGTTGCACCAGGTAATTTTTGTTGTGGGGCTGTTCTGTGCAATGAAGGATGTTTAACAGCATCTGTGGCCTCTGCCTGCTAGATGCCAGGAGCACCCCCCAAGTCCTGACAACCGACTTTGTGAATGTCCCCTGAGAACCACCGCTCCAAAACAACTTAGAGATGCAGAGACTACAGAAAGGGAGATTCCAGCCAATGGCACTCCCCGCCCCCAAATCCCCAATTCCCCATCAGAATCGTAACTATTTTTACTCCTCCCTTACCAGGCCTAATGTGTTCTCAAATCTCATTCTTTCTACACCTGATTCTGGCATCTTCTATGCTTTCCACTGTACATTACCTCAGGGCTTTGATCCCCATTGCCTCCCTAATAGTCTTCCCCTCTAGCTTCAGTCTTCCAATTCTCCCCACGTAGGGCAGTGCTGAGTGTTAATCTTCTAAAAGCTCAACTTGAATCATTTCTCTCCCCAGTAAAAATCGTCTCTATCTCTGCTATAAACAGTCCACAACCTAGCCCTAACCTCACACACTCTCTCTTCCTCCAGGCTAACTAGGGGCTTTTTGGAAGAGGAACAGGAGAAACCCGATTGAATCAAACCAGAAAATTCAAATAAAGTCCTGGAAATGGTTTTGGCCCTGAAAGCCAGAAATGTCAAAATAATAAAAATATACCCTTTTGAAGGTTACACATGATTCTCTGATTATTGGAGCTCAGCATCCTCCAAAGGCAAGGAATAAAGGAAGCAAAAGACGGATGGTTAAAGCTAGTGTTTCCAACTATGGTCACACCCATTAGCTCCTGAAATCAATTTCATGGGTTAGCAATAGTCTTTTGGAATGAAAAGAAGAGACTAGAAGAATAGGAGTGGAGTACGAGTATATGGGGATCATCATGTGAGGTTAAGGTAATATCTCCCTTTAAACTTATGTTTCAGTAATCTACATCTACAGGCACAAGGTTTGCATGTAAAATGTATTTCTCAGCGTAAGTTGAAAAAAAAAGTTTGAAAGCCACAGCGGGCAATCTACATAATCAGGAGTAAAAGCAGCGTTAACAACAACAAAAAGTGCAAGGTCACTGGGACCTGAGAGCCGCAAAGATGGGACCGGGGTGGAGTGGGTGAGAGGGTGGGGGCAGTACGCGATGGCGCGGACACCGCCAGGGGAGACAGGCTAAAGTGGGGCTCCCTAGGGTGTCAGGGCTCAGTCCCATGTTTGGGTGGGTTGGGGGAAGGAGGGGCCAAGAGAAAGGAGGCGAATCCCGGTGAAGAACAAGGAGGCGGCCTGAACACCGTGACGCAGAGCTCGGGGACAACCCTCCCCCCAGCTTCAGCAGCCCTTGGGACCCCCGGAAGAGCCCGGCCGGAGGCGCGTCCACGCCATGGACCCGCGATCCTACCCGACCCGCTGGGGCCCGTCCTCACCGGGCACCGGCCGGGCGGCGACGGCAGCGGGGCCCTTCCTCTCCGGATACCGAGAGGTGGCAGGTCCTTTGGCCTCCGCCGCTACAGCCACAGGCGTCAACCTCGCGGCCCAGGTCCCTCAGGCCACCACAACCCGGACGCCCGTTCCCCGCCCCCACCTGCACTCTCGGGAACGAGCCCGAGCCCGTGCCCCCGCGCGCCGTCCCGAAGGGTTGTCGGGAGCGCGCTCCATTCCGCTGGGGAGCACGCCTCTGGGAACGCCTAAACAGACTCCTGGTGAGCATGCGCAGCAGAGCCCATTTTGGGGGCGAACTCCGCTTTTCCGTGTCTTCCCGGCGCGGTGCCGAGCTGGCGACCCAACCAATCGGCGCCGGAGGTGGGGCTATGGCCCTCAAAAGACGCGTGGAAAGCCCAAGATTGGGTGGCGACGTACGGGAGCGGAGACCTGTGGCTTGGACCGGGGGTCTTGCTCCCGGAGCTCTAAGACAAGTGGGTGGGGGACTTAACTGGAACCCCCGGATTTCCCCCAGGGTTTGACTTCGTGCTCACAAAGCGGGAGCATTTGTTTAAATGCATCCGTAGGCCCGTCACTTTCCTTGGACAGCGGAAGGAAATTTCTTATGTCCCTCATTGAAACCTTCAAATGACCCCACCCCAAGCTGAGCCAATTTGAAATTCAAAATAAATAATGATAATAGATTATAACCTTGAATAAAATAAGAATCCATGAGCTGATACTGATGGAAATAAGTAAATGGGGGCCAAAACAAGCTCTTTCTTATAGCAGGGAGCCAAATAAAACATATAAGCTTATGATTGCCTTCATAATTTAGTTATTTTCCTGTTGGACGCTTCGTTTCTAAATCTCGCTATTATAAATATTGTTGCTGTGGCTGGCTTCATTCCTAACATTTGGTGAATCTGGGTGAAGAATATATGAGAATCCTTTGTACGCTTCTTGCAAGTTTTCGTAGGTGTGAAATTATGTCAAAATAAAACGTCAAACAAAAATACCCGCCCTTTTGGTATTCCCCGGAGGAAAGCATCTTTTTTCGCACTGGTCCCTCCCTCGCCCATCGGTCCAGCCTTCACCCATTGGTCCCGCACTCGCCCATCGGTCCCGCCCTGGTCCATCCGCCCAGCGGTTGCCCTTCTCACAACCACTGGACACTTGTCATTCTTCAACCACCCTGAGCGGTGGGGACCGGGATTGCTCCGGCTCAGGGAGCTGCGGGACCTCAGCGCTGCTTTCCTGGACACTTGGCAGGTGACGGCCGGAGAGTCCCCAGCATCATCACAGCTGATGCCCACCTTGCTTCTCAGGGTCCCCGGGCGCTAAGTGCCTGCAGGTCGCCGGAGCACCCCGCCTTTCCTCCCGCACGGCGGTCCCGGACCTCGCTCACCGCGACCGTTCCCAGCTCCGCGGGAACCCTCCCTCCATCCGGTCCTTTTTTCGGGGCCGGAGCCCGGGGTCTTCCGGCTGCGCGTCCTCGGCGTTTGCAGCGTGATGGCGCTGCTCCTCTTTAGGAAACCCCATATTCTCCTGATACCCCCCCTTTCCCGCCTCCATGCTGTCGCTCTAAAGCTGATGCTAGAAGCGCTCCCTGGCTCCGGGCAGGTGCAAATCCCGGTCCCAAGGGGCCCTCCTGCCCTGAGCCTCCCGCCTGCTCCTCGTTTCCATATTCTCCGCATCCTCCGAGTTCTCTATCGAATCCTTTCCTTCCCCGCGCTCTTCCTCACCTTTTCTGACCTCCAACGTTTTCAGCCATTCACGCTCCCCGCCCCTCATTCTCCACTTCTTCCTCTCGCATCTCTGCCCTCCACCTGTCCTCCGCGTCCTGTACCCCCTCCACACTCTACTTCGCCGCTCGCTCCCCATCTCTCTTCTCCACCCCGAGCATCTCAGGGACCAAAATGAATAAAATCCCCTGCCTTGGTGATGCTGAGCTTGTGTTATGGGGGCGGGACAGGAAGCAATAGATATAAACACTGAGTTCATGGTCTGTTAGAGGTAGTACGTGCTATGGAGAAATAAAACAGGGAGGAGGAGGGGCTGCAACTTGTGTTGGACTTCAGGTTGGAGGATGACAAAGAGTAAGGCTCTCACTCGCATTCTCCCAGTATCGGGCCATCTGCCGGTCAATCGCCCACTCCCAGCCCCTGCAGAAGGCATCTCAGAGCAGGTGCGGGATACTTAAAGATGGCCTGAAGGGCACTCCTGGCTGTCATCACAGCCTGAGTATTGGGAACGCATCTGGATCACCGCTGAGTCCGCGGGCGCCCCCTCCCGGTCACCAGGAGCATCAATCACAAAGTTGAGCGGGTGGGGATCCCATGATGAGCTCTCCAAGCCAACCTAGGGAAATGCAGCCCCAGGAGAAAACACGCTGAAGTTGTGCATACAAGAATGAAGTGGTGGGTGCTATTATTATTTTCTTTTTAATGATAGTACTGAAACTGACAGTTAACAATAAACATGTTTAGGTATTGGATGGTGGAGTCTGGAGTTACAGGTATAGGTTTTAACTAAAAGTTTCGATTGCTTTGTCATGTAGCTTATAGTCAAAGATTAAGAAAGTATGTTACTCATGTTCTGAAGGTCTGCTTGTAAAGCAAGTTCCAGGAGAAATGTTTAAAGGTACACTTTGCTTGAGATAATTGAAAAATATAGCTAGTTAAGAGCAACAACAATGATAGCTTAAACAGTAAGGTCACAAGATGTCTCTAATTTTTGCTTTTTGCTTTAAGATAACATCGCTGATGCACAATTATGAGATAGTTTGCTGAACTGGGGTTCTTCTACCCAGCACCCCTTGTCCTCACAATTTAATTTTGTGTTGCTGGTGTACTGTTTCTTTGTTAAGCAGGAGGAGCCACAGGGAGAAGGTGAGTGTGTTTTGCAGAAGGAATAAATGCCTTTAAGAAAGTAAAGGCATTTTACTTTCTGTTGCTGCTGCTGCTGCACAGGCATCTGGCTGCACAAAATGTTATCTGTGACTGAAGAAACACAGACTTTTCCCTTGTTTCCCTGAAACTCCCCCTCCCTTACTGCATAAAATCTTGCTTCTTTTGCTTTTTGAGGAAGATGGATTTGAGAGATCGTGCTCTCCCGTCCTCTTGCTTTGGCAAAAATCAAATAAATCTTTCTCTCTCCAGCCACTGGTGTCTCAGGGTTTTGGCTTACTAGTGCGTCGGGCACGTGAACTTGAATTTTGGGGAGTAACAGTACCAGGTGTTGACAAGGATGTCTGAAAGCTGGGTATTCACAGCAATCTCACTTCTAGAGCTTTGTCCTCAGAAAACCCAAGGCTGTTTTAAGAATTATTAATAATCTGGAAACAACTGGGATACATCCAGCAATTGGAATTGGTTGGATAAATGATCACACACCCCTGTGGTGGTATGTTGTGCAGTCAGTAAAAGAATGTTAGACATTTGTAATCTGTTAAGAAAAAATGTGAGCTGTATCACCCCAATTTTCTGAATATAAAAATATGGATCGTAGATTTATCTCTAGATGGTGGATTACTGGAGATGTTTGTAAGATTTTTTCATAATCAATATTTTCTGTTTTTTTAATGACCATGAATTACCTTTTCTTTTAGCTTGAAGGAAAGACCAATAAAAGCTATTTTTAAAAAGGAAGTGCATAATCATCCTATTTACTTTCAATCCCCATCATAATTAATACCCCCTTCTACTCACAGAGTGCAGAGACCTAAAGCTGGCATCGATCTGCGACCTCTGAGAATTTTTTCCTCTGTGAACACTCGTAGGAACCACTCTCTTCACAGGAACACAACTGTCAAGTAGAATGCCAGCTGTATGGAATCAGAATGGGTCCCTGTCTCCAGCATCATTCTCCTCCTGGTGAGTGGCACTGTCACCTCCCCCGTCCCAGCTAGGCAGGTCAGTCCTCTCTCCCTCATGCCCTGTCCTCCCAGCAAGACAACCTATCACTTAGTCTGGTTCAGCCTCCATCCAGCTTCAACCATTTCCCCTCCCTCTCCTCTCATCCAGGCTGTGTGGGCCTCCTCAGTGGCCTTCCAGCTCTCATTTGGGACCCCACCAGGCTGTCCTCATGGCACCAGGGGGAGTTTTGTGTAATGATGCTACCACACCCTTCCTCTGCATGAATCCTTCCCCAGCCTCCCGCTGCCTGTGATAAATCTGAAACCCTCACTGTGACCTTCAGGCACTGAGACACCGGCCTGTATCCTCCAGTTTTGCCTCCTGGCCTTTCTGCCCAGATCCCTCTGGGCCCCACGCTTGTTCCGCCCAGGCTCACCCTCCTCATCCTTCAGTTCTCTCTAGGGCAGTGGTTCTCAACTTTTCACAGGGGTCGCCTAAGACCATCGGAAAACACATATTTTCAATGGTCTTAGGAACCGAGACACCACTCCTCTATCCATCTCCAGGCCCACATGCAGATACGCCCACATATGAGTACCCGGCGACCCCTGTGAAAGGTTCTTCGACCCCCAAAGGGGTCACGACCCACAGGTTGAGAACTGCTGCTCTAGGGGCTTCCTCAGGCTGACCTCCCTGAGCCCACTGTCAGACACCATGGGGTACCTGGCCTTCTCTTGAGCAGCCCTTAGCCCCAGTTCTCATGGACTTACCAGTCAGGAAGTTCCATGTTTCCTGTCTAGCTCTGGGAGGCCAGAGCTGTGACCTTTGGCCACTAGGTCCCAGATACTCTACCCTGGGGAGACATTAAGATCCCCAAGAAGTGAAGGGGCAAGAAAGAGACAGGAGAGAGAGGAAGAGTGGGGAGGGTGAATCTAGGTGAGGGCTATACCTGCACTGTTCCTTCAACTTTTATATGAGTTTGAAATGTTTCAAAATAAAGAAAACCTTGACACTGCCGGCCCCAGTGTGTGGGCTCCCAGCTTGGCTCAGCGGTAGTGCTTGCCCTATGATATTATCCAGGTAGATGACCGGCACCACTGGCTACCCAGGCCCCAGGAGGGAGATGGGCCCTTGCTGCTGTCCCCATGCAGCCTCCAGGGGCCACCAAGTCAGCCAGGCCCTCTCTCTAGGGACCCGAGTGCCAGCTCAGCCCATGGCTTCTTTAGCAGCAACAGGAGGGGTCAGTGGTGCCATACTAAAGTCAGGGGAGGGGACGCCAGCCAGGGACCCTGTCCAGGGATTGGGCCAGGGTGAATCCTCTATGACCGGCCCAGGCCGGGACTGCTTGGACGCCAGGCCAAGGGGCACGAAGTCTCCTTGCCTGTCCCCTCTCCTCACCTCCTCTTCATCACTCCTGCTTCCCTGGTGGCACTCCACCGTCACACATTAGACAGTAAGCGACTCTTCCTGTGTACTTACCATGCAACAAAACCAGCCCACCAAGAGGACGGCTCAGAACTCAGGAAAGGAGAAAGGGGTGGGTAAGGGGAATCTATTTACATATAGAATTAAGAAAAAAGAAGGCCTTGGGCCGGCCGAGTGGCTCAGTTGGTTAAGAGCTTGCTCAAGAGTTTGAGCTCTGAGCAACAGCGGTTCAAGTTCCGGCCCAAGCTGAGCAGCCGCTGAGCTGCCAACAGGTGGCAGGATGGCTCAGCTAAAAAAAAAAAGAAAAAAAAAAAAGAAAAAAGAAGGCCTCAAATTATGGTTACAGAATATAACTGTTACAAACAAACATTCTGTAAAAATAACATTGCAAAATGGAGAGCTGACAAGGAAAACATGATGAGTACCTCACTCTCCTAAGGGGGAGTCGATACTGATTACATTTAGAAAATGTTGTTTTAAAACATAAGGACTCTAAACTTTATAATTTAAAAATAATCTGTTTCCTTGCACCCGGTGGCAGTTTTCAAAGAATAAGGACCACACAAGATGAAGCAACTGAAGGCTGAAGCCTTTTCCGAGGGACCTTGACTTCAGGTTGGCAGGGAATTGTGTTTCTTCAACTCCTTCTCCAGCAGGAGCAGCACGCAGAACCTGGGGAGGGGCTCAGGTTCCCAGGCATCTCCTTCACCTCCCAAACCATCCAGAAGGAACACGATAGGAGTACCATACATATCTGTTGGGGTCCCCACCCGCAGACTGCAGGCCCACCCCGTCCTCTGCTGCCATGACAGCAGAGCCCCTATACAGTGGGGCTGTCAGTCCTGTGTGGCTTCCTGGAGGAGGTGAGGTTTCTGAGGCTCCAGCAGGGAGACTGGCCCTGGAGGGAGAGTCATGGAGGGGCTGGATCAGCTTCCCAGGGAGTCAGGGCTGGATGTCCCACCGCCCCCTTTCAGAACAAGGCAGCAGGAAGGGGAACTTCAAAGACCCCACCTAGTCTCTGGGCCAGGGGCTGGTTTTCCAGGTTAAGGATGCCCAGGGGTACGAGGCCTGGGAAGATAGAGGCTTCCGAGAGCCCTCCTGGGTCTGAGAGCTGGACCAGGCCAGGCAGCTCCGGGGAAGAAGAGCCAGGTGAGGGCTGGGGGTGGGGAGAAACCCAGGGGTGGTGAGGTTGGAGATGGGCCTCAGAGGATCCAGAATCCTGGAGTTTTTACAACCCTACGATGGGATCTAGCATACAGCTTCTTTTATTCTCTGTTTTGAATTAGTTTCTTCCTGCTTACAAAAGTAACCTATGCTTGAGCTGAAAAAAATTACACAATGCTGAGAATGAAAATCAGTCCATCAGGGACAGGGCCCCAAGCAGAAGTCACAGCCAAGTTCACTGACCCATCAAGGTTGCACCTGCTGTTGTCAGGGTTACTGGGCTTCACTGGGTCCCATGGTGGACTCCTCCCCGCCCACTGCAGGACTGGGGGCAGGCCACCCTGCCAACTTTCTGTCTTCTTTTCCATCTGGAAGAGAAGGGAGTAGGTCAAGCAGGTGTCGGAGGAAAAGGGAGGGATTGTTGTGGGGCGCGGACCCAGGGCCTGGAGCTCTCAGCCCACCAGGGGATGTTCTGGGGCATCATGGACCAACTTAGAGAAACAAGTGCCGACTCCAGAAATGTGCTCCCGAAGTCCAGTAGCCCAGGGACACAGACGCTGCTAAAGTCATTTCTGGGAATCTTTGGGCCAAATCTGGGCTGAGCACTAGGAAGCTGCTGCTATCCCCACTGCCTGGCCTGAGATTGGGCGAGAGGTGGGGAAGTTGTGGACTAAGTACAGTGGAAAAGATGGGGTGGGAGTTTGAGGGGGTTGTTGACTGCTCAAGGTCACCTGCATCGGGGAGCCTGTGGGGCTGAGAGGCAGCCCTTGCTCTGCTCTCCCCTCTCCATCTGAGGAAGGGTGGCTTTGTTCTAATTCTCACAATGATATGTGTGGAGTGGGGCCCACCTGGCCCCAGAACCTGGGCGGATCTCTGAGCAGAGGTCTCAGACAGGGTGGAGGGGACCCTGGAGATGGCCCAATCCACTGAGTCAGTGGGAAGAACAGGATCTGAGCCAGATGTCCCCCCTTCACTCTCTGCAGTGATCAGCTGGTGGCCTCTGGGCAGTAACTTGGCCCCTCTGAGCCCTGCTTCCCAATAGGTCATAAGACAGCACCCTCTACCCCCTGCACTGGCAGGAAGAAGCAGGTGAACACGTGGAGGCACCTGAGTAAGAAATGGCTGGTAGAAGAGCTCACAGGGTGAGCCAGGCACGCTGCAGAGGGGCCTCCAGGCTCTGGGGAGATGGGGACACCCTGACTCCCTGAGTATGGCTTCTGTCCAGCAGGGTATGGAGGCTGAGGGGTTCCTCAGGTCCCTTGTGAGCTCCAGGCCTGTGGCTGGGAAGGTTCCCATCTCAGGAGCCATAAGGTCTCAGCCTGAGGGAAGCAGTGGGGCTTCCCCCATGACTTCAAGGCACTCATCACTAAATTTCCATCAATGAGGTGGGGTCTCCTGCACTGCCCAGCTACCTGATGGAAACCAAGAGGCTTTGGTTTCCCTTTCCTGGGACTGGCTGCCAGGCCAAGTGCCCTGGGTAACTCTAAGGGGGCCACCTGCTCATAGGCAACAAACAGGGCCAACTGCTGTGGCTTTTATTGTCTCCATTTTCTAGTACAGGGGTGGGCAAACTGCGGCTCATGAGCCATATGCAGCTCTTTGGGTACGTTCCGTCTCAAAAGTTTGCTGACCCCTGGAAGAGCCAATTCTATCCCTCACAACAATTTAAAAATCATTTGAGAGCCATATAATTTTATATAATCTCCATTATGTGAATAATAGCCTTTAAAAGTTTTATAAATGAAACTATGACAGTTTTATTTTCATTTTCAATTTTACTTCAGAACCTGCGGCTCATGAGCCACAGTTTGCTAACCCCTGGGCGGCTCTTCTACCTCAAAAGTTTGCCAACCCCTGTTCTAGGGCATGGCAGACCCAAGTTGGGAAGAAACCCCAGCTCATCTCCTTCTCAGCTGCTAGGCATCCCTTCCCCCAGCAACCTTCAGGATTCCATACACCAAGCCTGGTCGCAGGTAGGAGTAGGGGTGGGGAGGCTGCTTGGGGCCTCAAATAGACTCTGGCACAAAAACTGCACACACAGACCCCCCCAGACACATAAATATGCAAATGGACTTGGACAGAAATAGGCCCAGGGACATGGACACACTAGGACACACAAATAGACGTCCCCTCCCAGGCAAATACGTACTATAGACAGAACCTTAAAGAGACACATGTGCACAGAGGCTACAGACATGCAGAGGTTTACACTAAGATGTAACGCAGACAGACAGAACATATGCAGACACATTCACAGCACAGGCACACTCTCTCCAGAGCCAGTTTAACCTGTCTGTCCCCTTGGGTTCCCAGGTGACGGGACTTCTGGCCTCAGGGAAGTCTTGCTCACAGTCCTGCCTGCTGGGACCGGGGCCTCACCTGTGTCCAGCTTGCTGCGTTTCTGCTCAGGCTCCTGAGGGGCTGCCTCAATGGCCCGCTGGGCCTCAGGATGGGTCTTGAGGAGGGCCTTGGCGAGGGTGGCAGGGCCGGGCACCCCCAGGGACATGATGCAGTGCACTCCTTTGCGCTTGGCCCCGGCCACCTTGGCACTGTCTTTGGAGGCCGTCAGCAGGACCAGTTTGGAGAACTTCCTGGGCTTCCTGGGGGCTGCGGGAACGACATCTGTGCCCGGCTCAGGGGACTCCGAGGATGGCTCCTGGCCGGCCTTCACACTCTCGCTCTCATGCTCACCGGGCTCAGGCAGGGGCATTTCGGGACCTATGGCCCGTCCCCCAGGCCACACTCAGACCCCAGCAGATGGATTTCTTCTCCTTCTCCCTGGCAAGGAACCTCGCGGTCCAGGGCTCTGTCCTGGGGGAGGAGGCAAAACCCTGTCAATGGAGAAGCCCTGGGGCCTGGGGCTCAGGAGCATGGATCTGGGGTGCAGGTCGAGCAGATGGGGCACCAGGCTGGGCAAGGCCCTGAACGGAGCTGGAGAGCCCCGGGCCTGTGCTTCTGCTTCTGCTCAGCCAGTTCCTCTCCTGGCAGCCTTGGGTACGTTACCTCCCCCATCCAAACTCACTTTCCCTGGATGTAAAATGTGCCAAATATAGGGCTCTCAGGGGGCTGTTGGGGGACTAAGGTACTGATAACTGTGAGTTACTATGAATCGAGGCCTGTGGATGCTGAGTATGGGGCCAAGTGTTTCACGGGTTTTTCCATTTAACCTCCCAGCCCTGTGTTGTGCAAGTTCATCATTCTTATTGACCCAGTTTACAGATGAGGACACTGAGGTACGCCGGGATGACCGACACAGCCATGAAGCGGCAGAGCTGCAAGTCCAGTTCAGGTGAAACCAGAGCCCATCCCCACATGGTACCTGGTGTACCTGGTCCCGGATAACAGTCACTGGTGCTCCTGAGCACCAAGCACCTGAGACAGGCACTTGGGACATGAGCTGAGGACACTGACTCTCCTAGAATGCCTGGTGTCCTTCACCCTGACACTGCAGATCACAGAGGGGAAGCCTGGCCCTGGGAAGCTAGACTCTCTAGACCAGCAGTTCTCAACCTTCCTAATGCCGCGACCCCTTAATACAGTTCCTCATGTTGTGGTGACCCCCAACCATAAAATTATTTTCGTTGCTACTCTATAACTGTAATTTTGCTACTGTTATGAATCGTAATGTAAACATCTTTTTGTTTTCCGATGGTCTTAGGCGACCCCTGTGAAAGGGTCATTTGACCCCCAAAAGGGTCGCGACCCACAGGTTGAGAACCGCTGCTCTAGACTCACTACATCTGGCCCCCATTCCAGGTGAGAGTCCCTGGGCCACCCAGCATTTAGGAGGTGCCAGGGCTCCTTGAGGGCAGAGATCTGGTGCCTGAGCAGGTGCTGGCATTGCCTCAGCTGGGTGGGCATGGGGATGTGAAGGTGTCTGGAGAATCTACGGTCACTGAGGGTTCCTTGGCTTCCAGCCTAGAGAAGCAGGAAGGACAGATTACGGGGCCCAGGCTGGCTTTTGGACCATGGCCCTAGGCATCAGTGTAGGGTGGCTCTTTTTGTTTTGGGGGTGACTGGGTGATGGGCAGATAGCAAGTCTTCCCAGGTTACAGTGATAGCCCAGAAACAAGGCTATAGTCTGGGGAGACATCATGGCTGCCCTGTCTAGGACTCAGGCAGCAGGAAGGCCCACAGACACCTACTTGCACCCCTGGACCTGTTTCTTCAACTGGTTTGGCGGTTCTTGCTGTTTCCTTCTGTGTCCTCACATCGTCTTCCCTGTGTCTGTATCCTAATATCTTCTTACAAGGACTCTGGGCCTACCCATATGACAGAATTTAACCTTAAACAGCTCTCTAAAGGCCTTATCTCCAATGCAGTCACATTTTGAGGTCCTGAGGGTTAGGACTTCAACATACCAATGCGGGGTTGGGGGGGGAGGGGGCGCAATTCAGCCCTCAACAGCATAGAACACGGTAAATGCCCAAAAGATCCTGGCTTGTGGTATCTCTACATCTTGATCTGAAACTTTCATGCACATTCAAAATGCAAGCATGTTCCCAGAGGGTGGGAGCACGCAGGGACTGCCCATGAGACCAGGGGCTATTTGCTCAGTAAGGAGCCCTCATGCTAACTGGATCTTTGCACAAATGCCACCAAAATCCAAAAGCTCTGCTCATCATCCAGGGGGTGCCAGAATATGACTATATGGATTTTTTTTTTTGAGATCATCATCCAAGTAAAAACAAGAAGAAAAAATGCTTGTAGAAACTAGTTTTATCCAAGAACGACCAGTTTGAAAACATTCCTACACAATAAACAGCTCCTCTACACTGCTGAGGCAAGACATTTATTTTTTTCTGGATTTAGTTTTCTATCCAAAGGAAAGCGATGAGATGGATTGTATTGAGGTTATTTTAAAATTTTGAATTATTTAATTGAAAGAAGTTATATAGAATAAATTAAACTATAATAGTAAATCTGCATAGTCCCTCCATCCCATCACAAACTGCTTTCATTTCTGCATTTTTCACATCCATTGTTTTCATAACTACAAGCAAAGATTTCAAATAATTGTAGTTTTTGTTTTCTTTCCATTTATTAGGGTGGGAACCACCAGCCTAAAGACCAGATGTAAAGACCCTTACAAAGTGCCAGAGCACACTTTAATTCACCCCGTAGTTGTGGAAAATTCAATTTATTGGGTAGTCAGAAAAGTCATGACGTATTTTTTCTATGGTTTTTTTAAAGATTTTTTTTTATTGCGAAATTGAAGGGGAACAGCGTTGGGGAATCGGGGAAGGAGAACAGACAGGTAGACAAATTGCTGTTTTGTTCTTCAGTCTAGTTGTGGAGGACATAGCTTCACATGCCCATGTTGGTATGCTCATTGAGCTCTTCCTGGGTGAGGCTATCAGTCACTGGTCATTGGTCGGCTGCTCGCGGCAGCTCTCACTGGCTGCCAGCCACTCATGTAGCTCACGGTAGCCCACTGCAGCCTATGCCGTTGCCGGTGACTCACAGCAGCCCAGCTCCAAGTCGAGCTGTTGTTCATCATCTTAGCTGTAGAGGGCGCAGTGTTACTGGCCCTTAATGTGGGATCCGAACTGCAGGCCTGCTGCTCAGAGCTGGTGCTCTCAAGCGAGCTCTTAACCAACTGAGCCACTCGGCCGGCCCTTTTTTATGGTTTTCATTGCAAAAATGCGTCATGACTTTTCCGACAGCCCAATTTTCAACAACAATATTCTAGAAGACCACAAGATGGAGCTGTGGCTCCTTAAAATGAGCCAGTTTTCCAAGATAAGAAAAGAGGATACAAGGGGGAAAGAGGCTCTAAGGCAGCGGTTCTCAACCTTCCTAAAGCCGCGACCCCTTAATACAGTTCCTCATGTTGTGGTGACCCCCAATCATAAAATTATTTTCATTGCTACTCTATAACTGTAATTTTGCTACTGTTATGAATCGTAATGTAAATATCTTTTTGTTTTCCGATGGTCTTAGGCGACCCCTGTGAAAGGGTCGTTTGACCCCCAAAGGGGTCGCGACCCACAGGCTGAGAACCGCTGCTCTAAGGTTTTAGAGCGTTTATATTTGGTTTACAAATGTTGTTAGAAAGTCCAATGAACACATGTAGCATCTCAAAAGACTAAGAACTTTGGTTGCTGTTCTGCATCTTTCTTTCTCAACCCACCTGTCTTTCTTTCTATTTATTCTCCATTCCAGTCCTATTTGTCGTGTATTTACTAACTTTATTTGGTTTGTTCTTAGTTTATAAAGCAGGCGATTTCTAGTCTGTTTTCAAAGAATTATATAAAAGTACACTAAAGCTTATTAAGTAATTTATCAAAATGTTAGCAGTGGTGGGGAAAACGGACTTCATTTTTCAGCTAATTTTCCATTATTTCCCCCAATTGTAATGCACATGAACTAATTTAACAATGGGAAAATATTTAACATTGAAAAAATAAATTACAATTATTAAGAATTCAAAAATTATAATTTTTTATTGGTCCATTACTCAGAAAAAAAGGTCCCCATTCCTATGCAACATAATGTTATACAAGAAAATAAATATTAACATAAACAACCAGAATAAAAAAAATGAATAAAATGAACTATATTAAAATCCTGGTTTCAAATTTATAGACACACAATGGAAGTTGACAGAGAAAAGGAGTGACCCAGAGACTTCTTGTGCAGGGGTAGGGGAGGGAGGGAGCGAGGAGGAGAGAGAGACAGAGAGAGGGAGAGAGACTGACCCTCTGGCACCCACACACCCTCCCTCCATATCCAGCATTAAAGTGACCTGCCCAGAACCACGTCGTTGGTCCTGAGCAGGAACAAAAATCCTATGACATCAGCCCATACATACCTCTAGTATCGTAACCCAACAATCTGTCTTCCAAGTGTCATCTCCGCTCTGCCTCTAGGCAGACTGAGGTTCAGAGACTAAGTAAGTAACCCAGGACAGTAGAGCTAGTGAGAGCCAAAACTTGAACCCAGACCTGGCTGGTCCTTCCTCTGCCCTGAGCAGCTGAGGCTTAAAGTGAGAAACGCCAGTTACAGAGAACTCTGAGCTGCAGCTAGGACTTCAGAGGAAGTCCTCAGGAATATAACCCAAAGAATACAATGCATATCCGTAAGTCCACACTGATATAAATAATCAAATGAACAAATAAATAAATGGGGGAGAAGGGACAAGTCATCCTTAAGAAGAATTGCAAACAGCAAACACTTCCCTCTTCAGGAGGTAAAGATTAAGTCTGACCCTTGATGTGGGGGAAAGAAGAGCTTTCTAACAAATGTTGAGTGCTGGGACAACTAGATGGCCAATACAAAAGAATGAAGATGGAATCCCTCCTCACACCATATAAAAAAATTAACGCTAAATGGATCGTCGATTTAATTGTACGAGCTAGTTATAAAACTCTTTTAAAAAAGATAAATCTTTGTGACCATGGATTAGGCAAAGCCTTCTTCAATATGACACTAAAAGTACAGGCAACCAAAGAAGAAAGACAAATTGAAACAAATTTAAAACTTTTGTGAGTCAAAGGACACCACCAGGAAAGTTAAAAGACAACCCATAGAACTGGAGAAAAATTTTGCAAATCACATATCTAATAAGGGACTTGTATCTGGAATTTATAAAGAACTCTAACTCAGTAATAAGAAGGCAAACAACCCAATTTTAAAATGGGCAAAGGCTCTGACTAGCCTTTCTTCAAAGAAGACATACAAATGGCTAGTAAGCAGATGAGATGTTCAACACTAGTCATGAGGAACAAAACCACAATGAGATACTTCACACCACTATGATGCACATAAAACAAACAAAAAAGGACAACAGCAAGTGTTGGTGAGGATGAGGAGAAACTGGAACACTTATCCACTGCTGGTGGGGATGTAAATTGTGCATCCACTTTGGAAAACAGTCGGGCAGTTCCTCAAAAGGTTAAACAGAGTTACCATATGACCCAGCAATTCCACTCCTAGGTATATGCCCAAGAGAAATGGAAGCCTGTGTCCACATAAAAACTTGTACATGAATGTTCATAGCAGCATTATTTATAGTTGCCAATAAATGGAAATAGCCCAAATATCCATCAATGGATGAATGGGTAAATAAAATGTGGACTATCCATACAATAGAATATTATTTGGTAATCGAAAAAAATCCATGCTACAATATGGATGAACTTTAAAAAGATTATACTAAGTGAAGGAAGCAAGTCACAGAAGACCACATATTATATTACTCCATTTATACGAAATGACCTGGAGTCTAGAAAATCTATAGTGTAGAAAAATCCATAAAGACATTAAGTAGCTTTGTGGTTGTCTAGGGATGGGCGTGGGGGGGATGGGGAAAGGGAGAACAAGGAGTGACTGCTGGTCGATATGGGGTTTCTGGGGTGATGAAAATGTTCTAAAACTGATTGTGGTGATGGTTGCACAAGTTTGTGAATATGCTAAAAGCCATTGAATTGTGTACTGTGAGTGAATTACAGGATATATGAATTATCTCAATAAAAGTAGGAAGAAAAACGCAAATTATGGCTACAATCAGTGGTTCTCCAACTTCAGTATACCTGGGGTACTTGTTAAAAATGTACAGTCCCATGGGGCTGGTCGAGTGTTGCGTTCGTTAAGAGTTGGCTTGAGATGCCAGCTCTGAGTAGCTGGGCCCCGATTCGGATCCCACATGCAGGCCAGTGACACTGTGCCCTCTGCAGCTAAGGTGGTGAACAACAGCTCGACCTGGAGCTGGGCTGCCATGAGTCGCCAGTAAGGGCATAGGCTGCAGTGGGGCTGGCGGGCAGCAGGTGTGAGCTTTCGTGAGCTGCCGTGAGCCACCGTGAGCGGCCGTCCAATGGCCTTCGAACGACTGCCTCACCTGGATAGAGCGCAATGATAATACCAACATGGGCCAGTGAAGCAACATCCTCCATCCACAACTATACTGAAGAACAAAAGGACAGCAACTTGTCTGTTCCCCTCCCCCAATTAAAAAAAAAAAAGTACAGTCCCAGACTAATCCACCCCCAGGCTTCTCGCTCAGAGGGTCTGGACAGGGATCCAAAAATCAGAATTTTTCCTAGTACTCCATTTGATTCTGATACTTTGAGAAATAGTGACAATGCCTTGGGCCCTCTACTTGAGAAGCTTGTAACTTCTAGTTCCTAGGTTGAACTGTTCTTCAGCCTAGTTCCTAGTTCCTGTTCTTCAACCACTCCATGAATAGGGATGGACAGGTACCAGATCCGTCTCTTTTCTGGATTTATTTTATTGTCTAGCAATTTATTTTCTAGGTAAAGGGAAGGGTTGAAAGGCAGCTACTTTAAGCCAAATGTATATATTTTGAAAATTGAAATTTCACTCAATAAAAGTTCATTAAGTAAACAGAATTTATAAAAGTGAAGCAGAAATGAATTTAAAGATAAAAAGACTGAACAGTTACCTTACTTCGTTCAGCTTACACCCTCTCCCTAACTCTGCAGTCTGGTGTTTTGGTATTGCTGTGACCTCCAGTCACCTACTTGTCCCAATCAGTCTTCATGACATTGGTCTGCACAAAGGAGACACAGAAATGTAAAGATGGCTCAGTGTAAGCCCCAAATCACACAATGTGAAGAAGTGAGGAGCCTCTCAGACATCATTACGTCTTTGGGAGGCAGAATAATGCCCCCCCTCAAGAGGTCCAGGTCCTAACCCCTGGAACCTGTGAATATGTTTCCTTACGTGGCAAAGGGGAATTAAGGTTGCAGATGGAATGAAGGTTACCAAACTAAGAGAGTAGCTTGGATTATCCAGGTGGGTCCAATTACAATCACAAGGATCCTAAAAAGCAGAAGAGGAAGGCAGAAAAAAAGAGAGAAAGATGTGCTGATGGAAACAGGGTAGGAGAGATGCGATATTGCTGGCTGTGAAGATGGAGGAAGGGAGCCATGAGCCAAGGAACGCTGGAGGCCTCTAGATGCTGGAAAAGACAAAGAAGCAGATCTGTCTCCCAGGGCCCCAGGAAGGAATACAGTCCTGTCCCCACTTTGATTTTACCCCAGTGAAACCTATGTCAGACTTCTGACCTCCAGAACTGTAAGATTGTTACAAAGCTGTGTTGTTTTCAGTCACTAAATTTGTGGTAATTTGTTACTGAAGCAATGAGAAACTAAAAAGAGGTGAGTCCCTTTTTCACCAATAAGGTAGGTGAGGTTCTGGAAGCTGGGATCCCTGCCTGGCAGCTGATGATGGATCAGCAGAATTACCTTTATACATATGGGAGAGAAATACCACCAACGCCCACCAACACCTGTGTCTCAGCCATGAGGGCAACCCCTGACCCTCTCTGGGCTGGTTTCACCTGTGTAAGGGAATAATGGCAAATTTAGCGGAGGTTCCTAATAGCAAGTAGACGATGGGTAGACGTGGTTGTTTAAAAAAGTTCCCGGTGCGAGCTCTGGGCAACTGTGAGCAGTTCGATGCCCGCCCGAGCTGAGCTGCCACTGAGCTGCCAACAGGTGGCAGGATGGCTCAGCTAAAAAATGGGGTGGGGGGGGTTCCCGGTGATACTGACAGCTGCCCCCACCCCTCATAATCACTGGGGCTGTGATTGGATCGCTGGTGGGATAATGTGTCCACTTAGCTGTGCAGGTACACATCCTTACAGGGAGATTTTCAAAGCAGCAGTGACCTTTGAAGAACTGCTACTCTATAGTATGCAGTAAAGAGCTTCTCCAAAGTGGGGATTTAATTAATGGCACCTCCTTTTCCCTAATCACCATGGCTCATAATCCTAACCCATTGTAATTTGGCATCAGACCTGTCTATGCTGCGTCCAAATGGCCCCAGGTCCCTGCCCCTATCCTCTCCTGTCATTACCATCGCTTCCTGACCAAGCTTCGCAGCGTCTCCCCCGCCCCAGTATCTCACACCTCCAACTCTGCCATCCCTGCAGGGACCTCTAGAGCCACAAGTGTAGGACGGGGCTGGGGATAGGTACAGGGAGACGGGCAGTACTGGGTGGGGTCAAGGAAAGACCGGCCAATGTGGGGCTCCCTGATCCGGGGTTTCTGTCAGGGCTCAGTCCCGGGGTCAGGTGGGTTGGGGGAAAGAGGAGCGTGGAGAAAGGCGAATCTGGGATGAAGGACAAGGAGTCGGCCTGACAGCCGAGACACAGACCCCGGGGAACCCCCAGTATCAGCAATCCTTGGTAACCTTGGGAAAGCCCGGCCAGGGGCGCATCCACGCTATAGGATCCGGGACCCTCCCCGACCCGCTGGGGCCTGTCCTCACCGGGCACCGGCCGGGCGGCGACGGCAGCGGAGCCCTCCCTTTCCAGCGACCGAGCCGTGGCAGGTCCCTCAGCTTCTGTGCCAGAGGCCCCCGCCTCAGTTCGGGCCGTCACCTCAAGTTAGGGTCACGGCGCAAGCATGCGCAGTAGTGCCGCGGGGGGCCCATTCCTTGGGCAAACTCCGCTTCTCCAGGTCTTCCTTGTGTAACACCGAGCTGGCGACCTGACCAATCAGCGCGCGGGGCGGGGCGTCGGCAGTTCTGAAGCCCGGATTAGGTTTCCCTGCAGGGCTCTCCGAGCACTAGCCTCCCCCAGGGTTTCAGCCCAGCTCCCTGCGGAGGAAGCCGGAGCACTTGTTTAAAGGCCTCGTTCGCCCCAGTCTCTTTCCTGAGCAAGCGGAGGGAAAGTCTCCCTTTTGCTCATTGACGCCACTCAGCCCTATATCCTTGACTGCGCAGCATCCTCGCCATTGGGCCCACCAGTCCCGCCCACGCCCAATGGTCCCTCTCACACCGTTGGTCCCTCCCCTGCCCATCAGTTCAGCCTACGCCCTCCTTCGCCCAGGGGTCCAGCCTTGGCCATCGGTACCGCCCTCGTCCATTGGTCCAGGGTCGCCCATTGGTCCAGTGGTCGCTCATCGGTCCACCCACTCACTGAACACAGCCAACCAACCTGTGTGGTGTGGACCGGGACGGGATTGCTCCGGTACAGGGAGCTGGGGAACCTGGATACTTGGCAGGTAGCTGCTGGAGCAACCCCAGCATCATCCGAGCTGACGCCCACCTTGCCTTTCAGGGGCCCGGGGCGCGAAGTCCCGGTGCGTGACCGGAATGCCCCGCCTCCCCTTCCGCCCGGCGTCCCAGGCCCTCCCGTTCACCGCGACCCGCTGTGACACCTTTCCCTTCCCCCACTATCCGGTCGCTCTAAGCTGCTGCTGGTAGCGCCCCCTGGCTCTAGGCTGGTACAGGTCCATCTCCTATGGGGCCCGCCTGCCTGGGCCTCCGGCATTTCCCATGTTTCTTCGCATCCTCTGCTAAGTTCTCTAGCTCTTCCACGTCCTTCCGTATCCCAACCCACATCTTCCTCTTCCTCATGTCCAAATATCACCGGGGCCCGCACACACTTCCAGAAAGGTTCCCTGCTTCCTCCCGACCCGGCCTTTGCAGATCCCTGCTTACCCCCCGCCCCCCGCCCGCCCCCCAGGTTGAGCTTCCATGGCTTCCTTTGTCCCCCAGGCCTTTTTCCTGGGGTCACATCATTTCCTGGTCATTCTCTGTAGTTAACTCCTGATCGTTCCCAGTAGGTGAAATCATTCACAAGACTCAGAAAAGTAGGAGAGCAAGAAAAGGTTTTATTAAAGTTAGGAAGCCAGTGGCAGTGTTTAGATAAGATTGCTGCCCCGCTGCCGTGAGTCGCTGGCGACGGCGTGGACTGCAGCCCCTGTGGCAGTGGGTTGCCATGGGCTACCGTGTGTAGCCAGCAGCCAGCGTGAGCGGCCAGCAGCCGCAGTG
>NW_017732926.1:0-7491 GCF_001890085.2 Hipposideros armiger | reverse complement strand
TGGCTACACACAGTAGCCCATGGCAGCTCACTGCCACAGGGACTGCAGCCCACGCCGTCGCCGGCGACTCACGACAGCCCAGCTCCAGGCCAAGCTGTTGTTCAGCATCTTAGCTGTAGAGAGCAGTGTCACTGGCCCTCATATGTGGGATCCGAACCGGGGCCCTCTGGCATCCCAAGCGAGTTCTTAACCATCGCACCACTCGGCCGGCCCAGAAGGTGAAAATTTTAAAGGCATTTTAAACATGTTGCCAAAGGAAATACATAAGGTTGGAGTCAGATGTCGGGGTTCAAATCCCAGCTCTGGCATTTGCTAGCTGCATGATTTGAGCAATTACTTCCCTTCTCTGAGCCTCAGTTTTTTTCATCTGGTAAACTGAGATAATAATAGCCCACACTTCCTGGAGTCATTGTGAGAATTCAGAGTATTATCAAGTGGGTCTTGGGTTTTAACATTTACAGCCCTCAGTCCAGCAGCTTCTCAAACTTTTTGGCTTGAGAACCACTTTACATTCTTTATTAAGCAGCTCAAAGAGCTTTTGGTTATGTAGGGTCACATGTATCAATATTTACCATTTTAGAAATTTAAGCTGAGAATTTAAAATAGCAATAACTAATTCACTGCATAATTATATCTTCAAACCAGAAAGTGAGTGAGCAGAGCAGCAGTGTTCTACATTTTTAAAAATCTCTTTAATATCTGGTTTAAGACAGATGGATTCTCACATCTGCCCCTTCCTTCACTCTGTTGCAATATGTTGTCTTCTTGGAATTATGTAAAGAAAATCCAGCCTCACACAGATAATTAATTGGAAAAGGAAGAAGTATTTTAATATCCTGTACAGGTAATAGCGGATATTCTTCTTGGATACTACACCAACACTCAACTAGTAGTAGTTTCTTGAAGGTTAGTTGCAAGTGACATCTGAAATGACATCAGTGCCCTTTTTGTATTCTATGACATTACAATCCATTGGTCTATTTTATACTTTGAAAGGATCTTTTACCCACATGTACTTTTGTAGCATCATCTGTTGATCTTTTAGAAAACATTGGTTCACTAACTTAAGCAAATGTTGAGCCATTTTATTATACAATATAAAAAATATAATGTTCATTAATATCACCACTGTCTCATCATAAAGGTTTTACAATATTGGGAAACTGTGAAGCTAAAGGTGGCAGATATGAGTTTTCCAAAATTTTACTTTTTGCTAGAAGGCTAGATATAATTTTATCATTGGCAACAAATCCTGTCGGTTGTTTTCCCTGAAGTAACAGACCCTTTGTTCATTTTTAAGAAAATGTTTGCCAATTACCAAAGTCTGAATAACCACAGTTTTGTCTATTGGTCATTTTTTATTTTATTTAATTTATTTATTTTAGCTGAGCCATCCTGCCACCTTTTGCCAGCTCAGCAGCAGCGCAGCTCGGGTGGGACTAGAACCTCTGTCTATTGGTCATTTTTTTTTTTTTTAGTAAAAAACGTGTTCCATGGAAAAAGCAGCTAATTCATCTTGCAACTCAAATAATCACACACATCCTTTTTCTTGAGAAAACAATGGCATGCAATGAAAGTGCTTTATGTGTACTTATCATCACCCATTTCAACTAACAA
This sequence comes from Hipposideros armiger, assembly GCF_001890085.2. Lineage (NCBI taxonomy): Eukaryota > Metazoa > Chordata > Mammalia > Chiroptera > Hipposideridae > Hipposideros > Hipposideros armiger. The sequence goes on along the minus strand of NW_017732926.1, from coordinate 5,874 downwards.
AATATTAAAAAGATGTGTGCCTCAGGACAAAGATTTAATAAAATTAATATTTTTTTACTGCTCACCAAGGATTTTCTTAAGTGAAAGCGTGTGGTGGTGAAGAATACAATAACTAGTAAATTTGTTATCATTGCCTTGATTCATACTAAGAGCCACCATTGCTTTTGTATCATCAATACAAAGTCAACACTGTGAAACAGGCAAATTGTTATTTTCTCAGCATCACTATGAAAATGATTACAGACCTCTTGAAAGGTACTTGGGAACCCCGAGGGGTCACTGGGCCACACTTTGAGAACTTATGTGCTATCCATTTTTCTATTGGGTTGTTGATCTTTTTCTTACCAATTTAAGAAATCTTTTTTATTGAACTCAGATTAATCCTAGCATTCCACATACGGTGAAAACAGCATTTGCATTTGTGGAAGGGTGGGGAAATAGGTGTATGTGTTTATAGAGTTGAATCTAATGGTTTTTTCCAGTTTCAGTTTCTTCTTAATTAAAAAATATATATATCTTAGCAAATTCTTTCCATACTGACTTGGATAAATATTTGATATTTTCTGTATTAGTTTTTCAGAGATGCCAAACAAAGTATCACAAGCAGGGGGGCTTAAACAGCAGAAATGTATTGTCTTGCAGTGCTAAAGGCCAGAAGTCTGAGACCAAGATGTCCACTGGGTTGGTTCCCTCTGAGGGCTGTGAGGGAGAATCTGCTCCACGTCTTATAGATGCATCACTTGATCTTTGCTTGTATCTTCACACAGTGTTTCCCCTGTGTGTGTGTCTGTATCCAAATTTCTCCTTTTTATAAGGACACAGTCATGTTGGGTTAGGGTCCACCCTAATGACCTCATCTCAACTTGATCATCTGCAAAGGTCCTGTTTCCAAATAATGTCATATTCACAAGTACTGGGGGAGGAGGGGGGTCAGGACTTTATCTAATTTCGGGAACACAATTTAACCCATAACATTTGCCTTTACTTTTTTCTAATGCTCTGATACTATCTCCTTTTCCGTTTGCTTGTCTCATGTTCTGGAATTTATTTAACGAGTATGTGTCCCATAGCTAATATTGGGGTAGTGGTTACATATGGCAAAACGCATCCAAATGTACACTTCAAAGGGGCAAATTTTATTCTAGGTCAACTGTACTTTAAGAAAGTTGATTTTCTGAAAAATAAGTGTTATGGGGGCGGGGAAGGAAGGAAACAGGGAAAGGAGATCAAGTGGGGACCCGACACTGATATTGCAATTTATAATATATTGGAAGTTGACGTGGAGCAAGGATCTCGCTCACATCTCCCCGCAAGCAGGCCATCTGCTGGTCATTTGCCCACCGCACACCACTGCAGAGGGCATCTTAGAGCTGGTGCACGGTCCTCAAATGGCCCGGGTGGGAGTCTTAGGTCCGCAGTGCATGACAGACTGAGCCTGCTGGGCCAGAATGGCACTTCTGGTGGCCCTCTTCGCGCAGGTATTGGGGAGGCGCTTGGGCCTCCGCTGAGTCCGCCAGTGCTCCTTCCAGGCCCCCAGGAGCATCAGGAGAGCATCTGTCACAATCTCCGCAGAAGGCAGATCTGAGTGAGACCATGACCTGCTCTCCATCTTCCCCAGAAGCAGAGGTCGCATACACAAGGGTGAAACTTTGTTTTGTTGACCTGGTCTTCACCCCCACCCCTATCAGTGCCCAGATCAGCCCCGTTTCTGAATAATTAGACCTCTTGTTTATCCCTCTGATTTAGTTGTTTCATCGCAATTTCATTCCTTAGCCTTTCCCAAGGTGACAGGAACTTAGCTACAAGGCCTTTTGAATTATTTATAACAGTGAAACAAAATGAAGTGACTCAAATGTCCATCAAATGATAAACAAATGTGGCTTATCCCTACGATGCAATATTTTCAGCCATAATAAGGAACAAAGTACAGATACAGGCTACAACATGAGTGAACCTGAGTTCAGATAACATGCTGAACGAAAGAAGCCAGACACAAAAGGCCACATTTTATGAGTACATTTATTTGAAGTGTCCAGATTACTCAAATCCATAGAGACAGAAAATAGGTTAGTGGTTGCCAGGGACCAGGAAGTTTGGAGGGAAATGGGGAGTGACTGTTGATGGGAGCAGAGTTTCTGTTTGGGGCGATGAAAATGTTCTGAAATTAGATAATGGTGATGGTTGCACAACCTTGTAAATATACGGAGGGCCTCAGAATTGAGAATTTGTACACTCTAAAATGGTGAATTTTATGGCATGTGAATTAAATGTCAATTAAAAAAGAATTATCAAGAAAGTGACAGATACGTTATAATTGCTCCCTCATAAATTCTTTGTACATCCATACTTTCATTTATTTTATGTAATTTCATTTTAATAACAAAAAGTAAAACTAACATATCTTTTGTTCATTGATTCCAGACATGCATTTTCTGCATATTTTCATATGCAGACCCAAATCTTTCACACCAAAATCACTGTTTAAACAATGCTTGTAAAGATCACTGAGATATAGTTCGTATTTATCCTGATCTCATTGGATTCGGTGTGGATCCAGGCTCCGCTGTGTGCCTATTTTTCAATCAGATGGCATAGATAAGTGTTGAAAAGCTGTGGCCTTTACATAGGTGAAGAATGAATGTGCACTCCAGTAGTTGTGTTGTCAGAATCAGATGACACATGTGCCTTAACTTCAGGCATACATGTCCACATGAGATGGTTAATAACGATTAATAATGGAAAGATAAGTTCAAGGAGACACACGCCACAGAGGCAGCTGGATACTCGGTCTCTGTCCCCCAGCCACACCTAGCCTTTCCTCTCAGGACTGGGTCTCATCCCACTCATCCCACCTCAGCCCAGCCTCTGCCTCCACCTCCTGTTTTTCCCCCTGCCACAGGGACCCATGTCCCCTTTTGGCTGCAGACTCCACCTCATGTCCCTTTCCTTGGCTGACCCTGGCCCAACCTAAAGCAGTTTTTATATTTTTGCCTTGGACTTGAAGTGCAATTCTTCTTTTTCAGGCCTACAGGTGAATGCTGCCAGGAGAGTCAAATATTCTAGGACAGGGATCAGCAAACTTAGAAACGGAAGAGCCGCCAGGGGTCAGCAAACTGTGGTTTGCAAACTGTGGCTCTGAAGTAAAATTGAAAATGAAAATAAAAGTATCATAGTTTCGTTTATAAAAATTTTAAAGGATATTATTCACATAATGGTGATTATGTAAAAATATATTTATGGTTCTCGAATAATTTTTAAATTCTTGTGAGGGACAGGATTGGCTCTTCCAGGGGTCGGCAAACTTTTGAGGCTAAATGTACCTACCAAAGAGCCGCATGTGGCTCGCAAGCCTCAGTTTGCCGACCACTGTTCTAGAAATCAGCACAGCTGTTGGGGCCAGAGTCTGGAGGTGACTTGGCAGCCCTGTGTCCAGAATTTTGGACCCTATGTACCTCACTAGTCCTTATCAACCCCTGCTACATGCTATGCCTGAGCTGAGCACTGGGAGGACAGCAGCAGACCGGGGAAAGGGACGCCGAACATCTAGACGCTGGGTTCAGTGTTGGCTGTTATAACTGGGATGGGGCAGGAATACGGGAAAGGAAAGTGGCCAAACCATATGGCAAGAGAACTCTGACTCTAATCCTTGCAACCACTGTCCTAGGAAGTCAGACTACAGCCTCTGTAGTAATTGACACAGTCAGTCAGCACTGGGCCATTGACCACAGCTTCTCTATTTCTTGTCCCTGCTTCCAACGTAGGACCAACAGAGAAATCCTGATGTGCTCCTCAAACCCATCACATTGAATGCTCACCTGCTCCTAGTCAGCTGCCCCAGCTCCCCTAGTCCCACTGCCTCTAATTAGGGTGGTCCCAAGCCAGCCCTTTTTTCCACCTTAAGCTTTCCCACTACTCCAGATGCAAGTGACATGGCTGACCCCTTGCCATAGCCCATCTTTGCAGAAGAGACAGTAGGGAGAGCAGTGCAGACCTGGGACTGGAGGTCGCCCCACCTGGCAGGTGCAGAGAACTAGAGACTGTTGGGTTAGCTGTGTCTGCATCTCGAGGGTTGGGTTTTATCCGATGCCAGAGTGCGTGTGGGTGTCATTGGACTGTCTTATGAACTGAAAATGATGGAAGCTGTGACAACGGGAAAAGAGATCACCAGATGAAGGTGATGGTGGCCTTGTCCATGTAGGAGGTTCCACTGCCTCCTTTCAGGTCAAGGGCACCAGGAAGGGGAAACCTCAGGGATCCCATCTAGTGACTATGCTAGTGACTGGTTTTCCAGCGTGAGGGGGCGCATAGGTATGAGGCCCTGTGACATAATAAGAAATATATATTTGGTGTCTGCCTGTGGTTCTTGACACAGAGGTCCTAAAACCCCTATAATTTCCTCAGTGATAGGGCTGCTCGGAGCGCTTTTGTTCTAATATTTGGTCTTTGGCTCGAGAGTCTGACTCAGACCTCCTAAATTCCTTGAAATTTCTTGGGTGACAGGAATGTCTTTTGTTCTAATGTGGCGATGCTAGGTTGGCTTCTGGATGGGGGCTGGTCACTAGAAAGACCAAGGCTTGATTAGAAACTTGGAACTTTCAGCCCCATCCTCCAGGAACGGGAAAGGGGCTGGAAATTGAGTTAATGATTAATGGAGTCTATGGGATGAAGCCTCCATAAAAGTCCTTGAGGGCTGGCCGGGTGGCGCGTTGGTTGAGAGTTGGCTTGGGACCCTGGCTCTGAGCGGCGGGGCCCTGGTTCAGATCCCATCTATGAAGGCCGGTGGTGCTGCGTCCTCTGCAGCTAAGATGGTGAATAACTGGGCTGCCCCGAGTCTCTGGCGACGGCGTGGGCTGCAGTGGGTCTGGCCGGCAGTGGGCGTGGGCTTTCGTGGGCTGCTGTGAGCTGCCATGGGCGGCAGTCCAGTGGCTGGCGAGGGACTGCCTTGCCTGGGAGGAGCGCGGTGATGGTACTAACGTGGGCCAGTGGTGCGGTGTCCTCCGTGGCTAGACTGAGGGACAGAGGGGCAGTGACTTGTCTGTTTCCCTTCCCCGATTACCCAACACTGTTCTCCTCCCTCAATTCCCCAATATAATCTTAAAAAAAAAAATCCTTGAACTGTGGGACTCGATGAGCATTCAGGTTGGTTAACACGTGGGGATGCTGAGAGGGTGGCACAGCTGGAGAGGACATGGAAGCTCCTTGCCCCTCCCCAACACCTTCCCTGTGTATCTCTTTCATCTGGTGGTTCCTGAGTTGTATCCATTATAATAAATGGGTGATCTAGTAAGTGAACTATTTTCCAGGGTTCTGTGAGCCTTTCTAGCAATTATTGAACCAAGGAGGTTCAATCAGTGGTGGGAACCCCTGATCTTTAGCTATCTCGGACAGAAGTTTGTGGGTAACCAGGGACCCACTACCTGCAATCGGCGTCTGAGGTGGGGACAGTCACATGGGACAGCCCTGAACCTGTGGGCTCTGTGAGAGCTCCTGTTAGTGTCAGAATTGAGTTAAATCGGAGCACACCGTTGATATCACCAGAGATCTGGAAAATTGCTTGGTGTGGAAAAATCCCACACACCTGGTGTCAGAAGTGCTGTTGTGTGTGACTGTGAGTGTTGTAGACGAGAAACAGAGTTGATTTTCCCGTTTTGGGCCCTGAGGAGGCCCCAGAAGAGCTGCCCTGAGTGTGAGAGAGAGCTGGACAGGCCAGGCAAACCTGGGGAAGGGCCAGGTTGGGGTTGGTTACGGGTGGGGAGGTCCCAGGGCTGGAAGCATTGGAGCTGGTTTTCAAAGGACCCAGAATCCTGGGATTCAGGGCTCAGTTCTGGAAGAGTGAGGCACACAGTATGCACTCAATAAATAAATGTGTATTCA
>NW_017732925.1:120695-134426 GCF_001890085.2 Hipposideros armiger | reverse complement strand
GTTTCAATACAGTTATTTGTTTACTGGCTAAAAACTCCCTCACAGATAGTGCCATGTGAGCTGGTGCATTGTCGTGATCCAAGAGCCATAAATTGTTGGTGAAAAGCTCAGGTCATTTTTGTCTAACTTATTCACACAGTCTTTTCAGCACTTCCAAATAGTAAACTTGGTTAACTGTTTGTCCAATTGATACAAATGTATAATGAATAACCCCTCTGCTATCAACAAAGATTAGCAACATCGCTGCAACAATTTCACGAACTTAATTGTCACAGGTTGTGGAATACAACATAAGGAATATAGTCAATGGAATTGTAACAGATAAATACAATGTCAAAGGGGTAGTAGATGGAGGAGGGGAGGTTATCACTTCGTGAGGGGTGTAAATGACTAACAATTACATTTTTTTGTACACCTGAAAATAATTTAAAAAGTAACAATTTGTATTTAAAATAAATTTTACATTAAATACAACTCATGAATTCCCATTAAAGAAACCAAAAATCTAAAAGGACCCATGAAAGAAATGTTGAAATTGACAATGAGCATACAAAGTTTTCTATTAAGGTATTTCCCACAGAATAAAGTTTTTTCAAATTATGTCTATGAAGCTAAGAGTTTTGTTTCTTTCAGAATTTAAGATACCGCAGTAATCTCGAGGCGATTTGTCTTAGCTTGCTGTTTCCCAAAATTAGAATAAATGAGTGGCCTGAGGGAAAGATAGTTGAAATCACCATGAGAAGCATCATGACCTGATATTTCTGTATCTTAATGAAGAGCCAAACTGCTAGTAGAGTAGAAATAACATAAATGATGAAGAGGAGGAGGAAACTTGTCACCATTTTCATGGCCCGTCTATGAGCCTCTGTGCTAGAGTCCCTCGCTGTCAGGTTGAGCTGTAAGTTCTTGGTGTGTCTCACCAAGGACAGAAATAAAAGAAGCAAAGAGGTCAGCGACAGGAGAAAGGGGATAACATAGGTCAAGCTAAGAAGAAGAAGAGTTTTAAAATAGAAAATTTTCTTTAGATCTAAATGCAAAGTCATGTTCCTTTCAGGCACTCTATAGGCATTCATCCACAACTCACTAACAGTATCCTGTATTGCAAGGTTAACAGGCAACAAGAAGAAAGACCCCAGGAAAAACACAAGAAGCACTCTGTTCACTCTCGACTTCAGCCAGATGAAAAAGAAGTGGGAGAAATTTGCTATCTTAAGGAAGTAGAAAATGCTTAGGCAGGTGGCAAACCAGGTAGTTAAGTGATTAGTTAGTGTCCAAAGAAGGGTAACCACTTTTTCTAGTTTCCCAGCAGCATACAGGTGTGGAAATAGCCCCATTACAAATGAATCCAGTAGTATTACCCATAGTTGAGTGATTCTTGCCATAGCCAAGCCAGTGAGGATGAAATCAGCTGAGGAGACCTTCCCATTCCTGACCCATGCGATGCAGTTTACCAGTCCAATGAACCCATTTCCCAGAATTCCCAAGATGAGTTCTCCTGTTAACACAACCAGAAAGGAGACCTGCATTCCAAATGACATGTTTATAAAAATAGTTCTAACGTTGTATCTCACTGACAGCTTTGTCGTTAAACAGTTGCAGACGGACGTCCATTTATGATGTTTTCTGTAAATGTTTTCCTCATAATTACGGAAAACACAAACAAAATTCTGCTATGTGATCTAGTTTCAGAGAGCTTCACAAAAGAATAGTTCATTTTACTTACATTGTAATTCCAGTGCTAAACCGAACAGCTCTGTTAAGAGACACAAAGCTTCATGAATACCTGTTGTATTACATACGGTCAGCTACTACATAATTTCCAGAGTAAACACAAATGATATCCACTTATCCTGGCACCAGCTGCAAATTTCCATTTGTGCCACTGACAAAAAGGATGAAGTCAAGTGTGTAAACATGCAAATACGAGGGAGATCATTTTCCACTAATTTGTACTTTCATCTCCCTGAGCCATACATTTAAATGCAAATATTTTAAATTTTGAATAGAAATGGCTAGGAAAAAATCTTTACATCATTCAGTCATTATTTGTTACTCATCCATAAGTTCCTTTTACCTATCAAGTATTTTTGTTGGTAAAATTTTATTTATAGAAGTAATTTATTGCAATTATTTCTAGTTCGAAGAGCACAGCCGAGTCCTAGAACAAATTACTAAAAATGATGAGTATATGCTATTGTGGAAACTACATCAGAAGTTATAAGTGAAGTATACTGGGAATACACATGAGGAAGCTACAAATGCTGCAATGCAGAATCAATTATGGTTTTATACCGACAGGAATATTTAGCAGAAACTTGAGTTATGTAGTACTTGTGATGAAATAGAGAAACCAATTGATGTAAGGTCATGTCAAATTAACAAAGTGACATGAACAAGCTATGGCACACTTCTAACAGAGAAACTTCTTTTGTTTTACAATAACTTATTGGCTATTCCAATTAAAATGTTACTAAGCGCCCTCCAACATTCACTTCCTAAATTAAATGTTTTTGTCTTCTTTGGGGGCAATTAGAGTGACTATATTTTCAGCCTCCCTTACAGGTGGTTGTGGCAATGTGATTGAATCTGAACAATGTCTTGTGAGTGAAAATTATGTGCACCATTTACAAGTCCTTCTCCCCAAAAATTTCCCTGCGTATACTCTTTATTTTTTCTTTTCCTCTTTTTTCTTTTTTCTTTTTATTATTTTTATCTTAAAGTTTTAATGTACAATTAGAAGGTTTATGATACAAATTCCCCCTCTACTTTTCCATTGGTTTTCTTTATAGTACACTTACATTTTTAAAAATATTTTTATCAAAATATAGCTAACATACAATATTAGTTCCAGGTATACACCATAGTTAGTCAACATTTATATACCTACAGAAGTGATCACCACAATAAGTCCAGCAACCATCTGACACCATACCATGCTATCACAATATTACTAACTATATTTCCTATGCTGTATATTACATCCTCATGACTTATTTGTTTTATACCTGAAAATCTGGACCTATAATTCCCTTCACCTTTTCCCCCATTTTTTAATTTTTCAATTATAGTTGACATTAAATATTATTTTACATTAATTTCATGTGTACAATATAGTGGTTAGACATTTGTGTAATTTAAGAAATGATCCCCCTCACTAGTCTAGTCCTCTCCTGGCACTATGCATAGTTATTACCATAGTATTGACTATATTCCCTGTGCTTTACTTTACATCCCCATGACTGTTTTGTAACTACCAATTTGTACTTCTTAATCCCTTCACCTTTTTCACCCTGCCCCCAATCCCCTCCCATCTAACATCCCAACAAATCTAGAACCCACATTACACCATGCATAGTTATTGGGTTGTTGGCAAAGTCATGACGTATTTTTTCTATGTTTTTCGTCGCAAAAATGCGTCATGACTTTTCCGACAACCCAATATTACAATATTATTGACTATATCCCTTATGCTATACCCTACATCCCCATGACTACTGTGTAACAACAAATTTGTACTTCTTAATCCCTTTCCCTTTTTCACTCACTCCCAACCCCTCTCCCATCTGGCAACCATCAATATGTTCTCTGTATCTCTGAGTTTGTTTCTGTTTTGTTTATTTTGTTCTTTAGATTCCATATATAAGAAAAATCACATCACATGTCTTTCTCTGTCTTACACACCACTCAGCACAGTACCTCCAGGTCCATCCATGCCACCAAAGATGGCAAGAACCCATTCCCTTTCATAGCCAAGCAATATTCCATTGTATATATGTACTATCTCCTCTTTATCCATTCTTCTATCGACAGACACCCAGGCTGCCTCCACATCTTGGCCATTGTAAACAATGATTCAATGAACATATGGATGCACATGTCACCTCAAATTTGCATTTGGTTTTCTTCAGATAAATACCCTAAAGTGGATTACTAGGTCCTTCTCTTTGTCTCTTGTTAATAGCCTTTGTTTTAAAGTCTATTTTGTCTAGTGTAAGTATTGCTACCATAGCTTTTTTGTTTGCTTTTTTCATTTCCATTTTCATGAAATACCTTTTCCATCCTTTTACTTTCCATCTGTGTTTTTGTTTCAATCTGAAGTGAGTCTCTCATAGGCAGCATATGTAAGCATTTTGTTTTCTTATCCGTTCAGTCCTCCTATGTCTTTTCAGTGAAGCATTCAATCCATTTACATTGAAAGTAATTATTGACAGATATGTAGTTATTGCCATTTTATGATTCATAGTTTTTATCTTTTTTTTTTCTATCTTAAAGAAGTCCCTCTAACATTTCCCATAATGCTGATTTGGTGGTGATGAACTCCTTTAGCTTTTTCTTATCTGAGAAGCTTTTTATCTGTCCTTCAATTCTAAATAAAGGCTTTGCTGAGTAGAGTAATCTTAATTGTAGGCTCTTGCTTTTCAACACATTGAATATTTTGTGCCAATCCCTTCTGGCCTGCAAAGTTTGTGTTGAGGAGTCAGCTGACAGCCTAATAGGAGCTCACTTATAAGTTACTAGCTGCCTTTCTCTGGCTACTTTTCAGATTTTCTCTTGGTCTTTAACCTTTGTCATTCTAATTATGTGTCTTGATGTGGGCCTCTTTGGGTTCATCTTGTTTGAGAATCTCCATGCTTCCTGGACTTGTATGTCTATTTCCTTCACCAAGTTAGGAAATTTTTCAGTCATTATTTCTTCAAATAGATTCTCAATCCCTTGTTTTTTCTCCTTTCCTTCTGGTACCACTATGATGCAAATGTTGTTATGCTTGATGTTGTCCTGGAGTCTCTTAAACTATCCTCATTTTTTGGATTTTTTTTTTTTTTGCTGTTCTGATTGGGTGTCTTCTGCTACCTTGTCTTCCAAATCATTGATTTGATCCTCTGCTTCATCTAGTTTGCTGGTGATTCCTTCTAGTGCATTCTTCATTTCAGTTATTGTATTTTTTCACTCCTGACTGGTTCTTTTTTATGATCTCTAAGTCCTTTTTTATGCTTGCTCTCTATTGAACTTCTTACTAAGTTTCTTGAGCATCCTTATAATCATTGTTTTGAACTCTGGTAGATTTTTTGTCTCCATTTTGTTTAGTTTTTTTTCTAGAATTTTCCCATTCTTTCATTTAGAATGCTTTTCTTTGTTTCCTCATTTCAGCTGCCTCTCTGTTTGTTACTATCTGTTAGGTAGATCTGCTATGTCTCCCAGTCTTGGCTGGGTGGCTTTATGTCTTTCCCACTGTGGCTGGTGGGGCCCTGGCAGTCTCCCTGGTCACCTGCTCAGGGTGCTCCAGGAGTGTCCGTTGTGTGGGTTGTGTGTGCCCTCCTTTTATAGTTGAGCCTTGATTATTACTATTGGTACATCAGTGGGTGGACTTAACCCTCAGGCTGACTGGCTGTGGGGTTTGGACACTTCCACAACTTACCAGCTGCTATGTGGGGGCTTACTTCACTGAGTGGAATTCACCCCAGAGGACTCTCATGCCTGTTGAGACTGTTCTTTGTGTGTACTACTTGTGGGGCTAATTGGGTTGTCCTCTGTTACGGTCTGATGGCAACCTCCAAGTATGTTCTGGGTCCTCTTGGGAGGGGGCTTCAGTGCAGGCCCATGTCACCCACTGCCTGTGACTGGCTGGTGAGTACCTGGTAAGAACTATGAAGTGATCCATCGTTGGTCACTACCTGTGCTATACCTGGAAGCGTGTGATAGAGGCCACACTGCGAACCAAGGACGGCTGACACCTGTACCCTGTCTGGGGTCACTCCACAAAAAGCCAGGACACTCCAGAGCCTGCTGCCACCTGCCGACTCCCATAAGGTTCAGCCACTGATAAAACCTCCAACAGTCTGCAAGTCAGGTGAGGCAGGGTGTCAGTGAGTCAGCAGAGTGGAGCAACAAAGTTCACCAGGCGAATCAGATTCAAATTTGGCCTGGGGGCGGGCTCAACATAGGAAAGATGGTACCTGCCTGTAGGCTGCATAAGAGAAGAGCCTCACACAGGGAAAATGGGGACTGTCTCTCCAGTCCTCGCCCTATACTTACACAACTCAGTCTCTCCCCATATATCTCTAATTCCCCCAGTCACCATCCCTCTGCCAGGGTGAGTGCCCTCATGGGCCTTTTCAGAGGATGTCTGGACTTCCCGTGGCCTTCCATCCCACCTGGCGAGTCAGAATCCCCACTGTTTTTCACAGCCAGATGTTGTGGGGGCTCATCTTCCCAGCACCAGTACTCCAGGGCTGGGAGGCTGGTGTGGGGTTGGGGTCCCTTGCTCCTCCGTGGGAAACCTCTGTAGCCGAGATATCCCTCCCAATTTTCATCCACCACACAGAGGTTTGGGGCCGACCTGTTTCACATCTCTGCCCCTCCTACCAGTCTCCATTTGGTTTCTTCTTTATATCCTTAGTTATAAAACTTCTGTTCAGCTAGACTTGAGATGAATCTCCAGGTTGATTCTTCTATAATTTAGCTGTAATTTTAATGTGTTCATGGATGAAAGCCGGCAGTTTATCTCCTCCTCCACCTTGGATCTCCTCCCCACACGTACTCTTCAGTAAGGCTTTCTTCCCTGCTTCCCAAGCCCCTGCTGTCTGAAATGGAGATGACTCCAAGGCAATCTTGAAAGCCACATATTCAAGATGGCATACTTGTGTTCAGCCTGATTTCCTGGAGAACTGCACAGAGAAGGCACCTCAGATACATCAGTACTGGTAAAAAAGAAGAAAAAGCAATACTAAATTTAGATTATGTATGAGTCATTTTATGTTTTGGAGCCTATTTGTGACAGCAGTCCATTTATCCAGTCAAAGGCAGTAACTAAAACTGAGTATGTGTACATTTGCTTAGAGGCATTTGAATGGTGAAGAAACAGAACCAGAAAATCTATGCCACCTGCAGGTTTTATGATGGGTTTTGTTTTCATTTGTTTTCCAGAGCTGATGTAGTTTATTCATCCATTTATTTAGTCATTAGAGTATCATTTTGACCAACTATTCTATGGGCTGTTTTTTATGTCTTGAGGAGTCAGCAGGAAACAGGATAGACATGATCTGTGCATTACACTGCTTATATTCTACTGGGGTAGCACATGATTAAAAAGAAATGAATTAATCAGATGTGGGAAAGATTTATCTTAAGGTTTAGATAGTTAAATTTTCATAATTCTAAAAATTAGTATAGACGTGTAAATTCAGTTGTTTAACAAGGTTATACTTTTTTTTATAATAGAACTTGCTACCAAATTTATGTCAACACACTATTTCATCATTTTTCACAGGATTATAAAACAAATCTTAAAGACATTTCTTATAATTATTACATAGACATCATAGATACCATATTCATATATGCAGGAAGCTCATTCCTTGATTTATGTACCATAATTTTTTACTATTCTTATATTGACTGCATATTTACTATTCTTACATTGAAGATAGAGGAGATTAAGTCTTATCTGAGGTTCAAAAGAAATTTTTAGGAAGATGAAGATGACCAGCAATTTAGAGGCCCCATGGTGGTTAAGGAAACTATATAATTTGACATCAGTTTTTTACTTCAAAAATGGTCTTGATTAAAAAATTTTAATAAATGACTTTCCTACCTGCATATGGAAACATAGCAACATTAAAAATGTCATTGTCGGGCCGGCCGAGTGGCGCGATGGTTAAGAACTGGCTTGGGACACCAGAGGGCCCCAGATCGGATCCCACATATGAGGGCCAGTGACACTGCCCTCTACAGCTAAGATGCTGAACAACAGCTCAACCTGGCGCTGGGCTGCTGTGAGTCACCGGTGATGGCGTAGGCTGCAGCCCCTGTGGCAGTGGGTTGCCATGGGCTACCGTGTGTGGTCTGCAGCCAGCGTGAACAGCCAGCAGCCGCCGTGAGCAGCCATCCAGAAGCCGGCGACTGATCTGCCTCTCCCGGGAAGAGCACAAGGATGGTGCCAAATTGGGCCAGTGAACCAACGTCCTCCACAACTAGACTGAAGAAAAAAACGACAGCAACTTGTCTGTTCTCCTTCCCCCAATTCCCCAGCACTGTTCCCAACTCCCCAATTCCCCAATAAAAATCTTAAAAAAGTCATTGTCATTTTTTTCTTCATCCCTATTGTAGAACTTGATTTATTTCTAGCTTTCACCTAATTGTATTAAATATAATAATCTTTAGTACAATTTATTGTGATATATATAAAATTTATTCTAAATATATTTGTCACTTATTTTGTGTGCATCTTTTCTTAGCAACAATTCTGATTGCTTTCTATTAAACATGAAGAATTCATGATGGAATGTCTATCCAAACATCCATCTTCAATGTGTGATTTAGAATTGAATATCCTTACCATCCAAATAATTGGAGATTCAAACAATAAAATCTAAACACACTGTGGTACATGTGTGTGGTACTAATTACAATGGAAAATAGCAATGATTTCTAAGATGAGTTATCAGTCCCTAAAAATGCATATAGATAAAAAATTCTTCAATTGCAAGGTAATAATATAGAATATGTATGTGAAATACTCATGGCTTCATAATCCTAAAGAATTTCTTACAATATTTTGTAAATTTAGATTGCTTACCTGAAAAGAATATAACTTTATAATCTTTCTTGTATTTCTCATAAACATAGATAGATAGATAGATAGATAGATAGATAGATAGATAGATAGATAGATATTTTTGTGATAAACTTAGGTAAAAGATTTTCTAGGTAAATCTTACCCAATCATATACACATTAGAAAAAGCAGTAGGAAGTACAAAATATTAGAGACTCCATCAGTTTGTTTTCAGCTAGAAGATACATGATTCCCAACTTATTTCTTTTCTTTCAGCCAGAATTTCAGCTGCCACAGAAGTGACAGGAAGGCCTGTCTTCGTTTCTTGTTTCCCCAAATCAGGATAAATGAGTGGCCTGAAGGATACAGGATTATAAGAACCTGCCAAAGCACGAGACATCGTTTGTTCTGCTGACTCTTAGAACTCCAAACTGAGATGATTACAGCCAGGAAGTAAACAGCAAAAAGCAAGAGAAAGGAGATCACAGTTTGTATGGCTCTTATGTAAACCTTGGTGCCGGCATCTTGGGATCCTTTGCCACTGAGCTGCATCTTCTTGAGGTGTTTCCACAGGGAAAATATTAACAGCACATCACAGCAGGGACATGGTAAAGGATATGACGCTTGCTAGTGTGAGAACAGTCATATTTGAAAGGTGCACGATATCCCTGAATTTGGTCTTCCAAGTGATGTTTCCTTCATATTCATTCCCCTGCATAGTTTCATCTATGTTTACCACTGCAAGATGAAAAACCAAGACGACCAAAGTTCCCAACAGTGTTATGAGAACTACTCTTTTAATCTTCCACTTTAGGTGAAGAAAAAGAAGGCTAGAGAAATTGGCTACCTTGAGCAAATAAAGCACGCTGAGACTAGTAGCAAGCCAGATGCTACAATGGTTGCTTATTGTCCAGACCATAAAAGCAATGTCTTACTTCTAAACTATATAAAGCTGGGTTAAACACAGTTGCATACCAATTTATTACTAATGTCCAGAGCAAACCAATCCTGGAGACCGCCAGAGCACTGAGAATTCCATGAGCTGTGGAGATCTTTTGTCTCTTGACCCAGTCAATGCAGTTCACCAGTGCTATGAAGACATTGGCAAAATTTCCTAGAACAAACTCTATCATTACTAGGATGGTAAAAATGTTTGGCAGGAAAGTCATCATGTCTAAAAAGAAAAAAAAAGGCCTAGACTAATATCGCTGGTTCCAATTTATTTAATATTCTGACCTTAAGTTCTGTGTGCAGCTGATTTCTGAATTTGCAGTAAAGTTCCCTTTTCTTTTCAATTCTGTGACCAATGTGAAGCAGGGAATTATCACAGTATGAGTTCAGTGCTGTCTTTATAAACAACAAAAACAAACAAACAAAAATGAAAAACATTCCCTTATAGCTCAAATTGACTCTTATTCATATAGTGTATGAATCTGCCAAGGGCTGGATAATTTCAAAATTGATGTTGAAGTGAAAGCTGAATTCTCATTTGTTAGCATGCAAATAGAAACGTTGTTTTGCAATTTTTCCTTGTTTAACCTCTCCATAATTTGTGTTCACCAACATTTGCTGTTTGTTAGTAAAATTTTAAAACCCAATACATAGAACATATAGTGATTGTCCAAATTATTGGATGCAGCTTAATCATAACTAGAATGATCATTACTATGAATTTTTTTTTTTGATACCAGAATTACGTAGAAAAAATTCAAACTTTTCCTATCCAAGGTACCTAAAATTTTCTTGGGAACTCCAGGAAGGCCAATACACCCTAAAAGCTAGTTGCTGATAACTAATACTTATGTGTAACTTTATTGTCTGTAAGTTTATAAACATGCACACACACACACACATCACACAAATACACATATATCTCATGAATGGAACTATTGTCCTAAACTTTCCAAAATGTAAAATCAGTGTCAGGAGTTCATACAGGTCTAAATGCTGCTTTTCTCCCATGCAGACTTTTCTACCCATTATTAACACTATCAAACATATCTCTCAGGATAAAGTTTCCCTTTTGAGTCTATTTAACATTTAAATGTTAATTAAAATATTCAGTGATTTTGTAAATATTCTTTGGGCATGTCAAAATAACCCGTATTTTCCATTGCAGGATCCAGACTTCCATATATGAATATTTGGTTTTATTTTTGTTTAATTCATTTTTGACTTAATTTTTTTAAGAATTAGTAGATATTAAAATCAGCTTCTACCCTTGGATTTTAAAGTTTCAATTTTTACAGTATAATTGTTTTTAGGGGAGGATCTTAGAGGTGGACTGCCAGGATGGAAAACCCAGATTCTCTGCTTCATACATCTCTCACCTTGGGCTTTTTTAAAACTACTCTGCCTTATCAATAAAAACTCAGATGATACCCTCTTTGGGTGGTCTTTGAGAGGAGTAAGCATCCTATCTTTGCAGAGTGCTTTCAATTTGCTTGTCTGGTAGACCCAGCAGGCACCAAGGAATATTACCCAATTTCACCCATGTTGTTTGATACTTCAGAGTTAACCTGGAAGAACTTCCATTTAATGAGTACAATGCAGAGGTTGAAAAGGAAAGATTTCTTCCTGCAACAACTAGGATAAAGGGAACAAAATGTCAAAATTATTTTTTAAATGCATGACAGAGCTGTATTAGGAAGGAGGACCAACTGAACTAAGATCTGGAATACAGAAAATCTTTTTGTTTTTTAGAAATTTTATTGGGGAACAGTGTGTTTTTCCAGGACCCATCAGTTCCAAGTTGAGTAGTTGTTTCTTTCTAGTTTTGGAGGGCGCAGCCCTGTGGCCCACGTGGGAATCGAACCAGCAACCTTGGTGTTATGAGCCTATGCTCTAACCACCTGAGCAACCGGCCACCCCTAAAGAGAGTCTTTTCAGGTAAAGAGATGATATACTCAGTGCAATTCCTACACAATCCCAACAGGCTTTATTTGCAGTGAGTGAAAAAACCAGTCTTAAAATGTACACGGAAATGCAAAGTGCCCAGAATAGCTGAAATAATTTTTTTTTAAAGAACAAAGTTGGAGGATTAGTCCCTGATATCAAAATTGACTCCTAGATTGCATTAATCAAGATAGTGTGGTACTTTAAAAAAAATTTTTGTTAAATTTATTCAGGTGACATTGGTTAGTAAAATTATATAGGCTTTGGGGCTGGCCGAGTGGTTCAGTTGGTTAAGAGCTTGCACCAGAGTTTGAGCTCTGAACAACAGCGGTTCGATGACCGGCCCGAGCTGAGCTGCCGCTGAGCTGCGAACAGGTGGCAGGATGGCTCAGCTAAAAAAAAATTTTTTTAAATCATATAGCCTTCAAGTGTACAATTCTATAATCGTTTATATATTGCATTGTGTGTTCACCATCTGAAGTCAGATATCCTTCAATCACCTCATTCCTTTTACCCTCTTCTATCTCCCCTCCTCCCCCCTTACCCTCTGGTAACCACTAAGCTGTTGTCTGTGTCTATGAGTTGTTGTTTGTTTGTTGCTTTCAATTTTATATTCCACATGAGGAAAATCATATGGTTCTCACCTTTTTCTGACTTATTTTGCTTAGCATGATAATCTCAAGATCCATCCTATCGCAAATGGCAGTACAGTAAAACCCTGGAATGTGAGTAACTTGGTTTACGAGTGTTATGCAAGACAAGCAAACATTTCTATTAGGTTGGTGCAAAAGTATTAGCGGTTTTTGCCAATACTCGTAATGGCAAAAACCGCTATTACTTTTGCACCAACCTAATAATACATTTTAACTTGGTAAACGAGCAATGTCTTGCAATATGAGTAGTTTGTTTCTGGAATGAATTATGCTCGCAAACCGAGGTATTACTGTATTTCATCTTTTCTTATGGCTGAGTAATATTCCATTGTCTGTATATATGTACCAGCAATCCCTCTTCTAGCTATCTACCCCAAAAATCTGAAAACATTTATCCATAAAGATATATGTACCCCTAAGTTCATTACAGCATTATTCAAGGTGGCTAAGACAAGGAAACAACCAAAGTGTCCTTTGATAGATGACTGGATAAAGAAGGTGTGGTATAGGGCCAGCTGGGTGGCTCAGTTGGTTGAGCGCAAGCTCTAAGCATCAGGTTCGCCGGTTCGATTCCCACATGGGCCAGTGAGCTGTGCCCGAGGAGAGCTGTTGCTAAGCTGCCAATAGGTGGCAGGATGGCTCAGCTGGTGAGAGCACGTGCTCCTAACAAGGTTGCCGGTTCTACTCCCGCTTGGAATGATGGGCTACACCCACCAGCAACTAAGATTGAACACGGCACCTTGAGCTGAGCTGCTCTGAGCTGCCGATGGGTGGTCGGATGGCTCAGTGGTTAGATCCTACTCTCTTAGTAACAAGGTTTCCAGTTCTACTCCCACATGGGATGGTGGCTACACCCACCCACAACTAAGATTGAACATAGCACCTTGAGCTGAGCACCCACAAGCTGCCAATGGGTGGCCGGATGGAGACTGGACTCAGAGCTGAGCTAGCTGCGTCCACCATAACTAAGACTGAAGGACAACAACTTGGCTGTTCCCCTTCCCCAATAAAATCTTTTTAAAAAGAACTCAAACTTTAAAAAAACAAAAAAAGGTATGGTACATATACACAATGGAATACCACTTTGCCAAAAGAAAAAACGAAATACTGCCATTTGCAACACATAGATGGATCTTGAGATTATCATGCTAAGCAAAGTAAGTCAGACAGAAAAAGTCAAACCATCAGATTTCACTCATATGTGGGATAGAAAACTGAAAGCAACAAATAAGACAAAAACTCATAGGCACAGACAACAGTTTAGTGGTTGTCAGAGGGAGTGGGGAACGTAGAAAAGTATAAAGGGAGTCAAATATATAGTGATAGATATCTGACTTTGGGTGAACACACAATGCAATATATATGATGTATTATACAATTGTACACGTGAAACCTATGTAAGTTTATTAACCAATGTCGCCCAAGTAAATTTAATTTTAAAAAAATACAAAAGAAAAAAGCATATAGCTAAGTGAAATAAGTCAGTCAGAGAAAGACAAATATCATATGATCTCACTTATACGTGGATTCTAAGGAACTGAATGGATAGGAGAAGTGGATGGAGATAGTCTCAGAGACACAGAGGAAGAACTGAGGGTTGCTAGTCGGGAGGGGGTGGGGATGAAGGAGA
>NW_017732925.1:119174-120563 GCF_001890085.2 Hipposideros armiger | reverse complement strand
TTCATAGTTGATGTAGAGGCCTGACCACCGCATTGTATTTCTGAAACTGATGTTGAATAATACTGTATGTCAACTATAATTATATATACATATAACCTTGGGGGAAAAAAAAAAAAAGAAAAAAGCATATAAATCTATTCTTAAAAATAAAACGTGTACCTTGCATTTCAAAAAAAACATTCCCATCTGGCATGGTTTTTTGTTTTGTTTTATTTTGTTTTGAACTCTTACTTGTGTTTCATCTCAGTAAAAATATATTCCTTTCAGTTTTATTAGTTTAGCTTTATTGTTTTCAGGTACAACTGTGTTTGAAGTTATTTTAAACAACTATGCCTTCAAATTTTATATCTATTACACAGAGACAAATAATTACTTTGAGAAGGGAATTGTTTTGAGACTTAACTGAGATCATGCTTATCCTTAAATAAATGCCTTACATATAGTATAAGCTCAAAATGTTGCCAGCCGCTACCATTAAAATCATAATTATTTTTACCTAAGGAGGAGTAAGGATTTGTCTGTTTCTTCTAATGCTGCCTGTTCATGATTGAGGTAAAATAATTTAACTTCTGCTTGCTATATGAAGACCTAAAAAAAAAGCAGATGTCAGTTTCTGTAACCAATCAAGTTATAATTTGATTTAATTCAACTAAAAAAAATCTGCTATTTCTAATCATTTTATTAGGACAAGATGTATGCCACGAAAAATATTCAATATTGTGTGAAAGAAGGACATGTGCATTTACAAAGTATAATAGAAATCAAAAGCTTAATTAAGTAAATATGTACAATATGCTATTTTTATTTTGCCATATATCTAGGGTAATTACTAGACAAACTGTGGCAAAAAAAGTTTTCTGAGAAGATGAGTTAAACTTAGGGAAGACAGTATCTTTAAATACTACCTTTAAAATATTTCCAGATAGAATGACCCACAGAGTGGCCTTGATTTGGATCTTTAAGTTACATCTTCTATTTTTATTTTTCTCATCCATACAACTTCAAAGACAGTATCTCCCCTTTAATATTCTCTAGATCAAAGTAAGGGAATGCTTCTTTATAACGGCAAATGCTAAAGTTAACAAAAATACTTCATTAATTCTCTGCAGGGGAAAACCTGAAAAATAAAAACAATAAAAAACACAATTTACACGTTATAGGTTTCAGATCCTACTATGGAAGTTCACCTCTAGTGGAAGGAAAGGATGGAAGGGAGGGAGGGAATTAATATCGTTGGATTCCAAAAACAAACAAAAATATCTTGCAGCTGGGAAATTTTGCCTTTTGGTCCTCGGTCAGTTCTCGCCCCACCCCCACCCCCCCTCAACCTCTCTGACTTGCAGAGACCTAGCCTTTCCCTGGATAATCAGCAACCCTAGAGGCAGAAGA
>NW_017732925.1:108800-115364 GCF_001890085.2 Hipposideros armiger | reverse complement strand
GTCACTGGCCCTCATGTGGGATCCGAACCAGGGCTCTCTGGCGTCCCAAACCAGCTCTTAACCACTGCACCACCCGGCTGGCCCTAAAAAATGTAATTTGATCAATGAAATAATTCCATAATGCCAAGGAACTTACAAATGGTGGGCATCACTATTCCATAGAGGCAGTAATGTACCAATTTGTAACATAAAAGAATGACTGCCATTATCCCTGGAATGGTGAGAAACAGGGGTGCTCCATTTGGGTGGCTATATGAACATGTGCTTTCAACCTTTTTTCTTTTGATCAGTCCTTTGTTAACAATAAAGAAACGAAGGCACTTCAGCAGACTTGTTATTTATCATTTCCTGCTACTACATTGTAAGCTGTGAGGGACGATACTGTATCCTATCCAATTTTACAGCCTGTAGCATCAGCACATACATAGTAGGAACTGAATGCAGGCTCCATGATTTAACATTTATTCTTCATAATTGCTCTTAAACCTAGAAGTGTATTTTTCTTCCCACACACTATACAACTCAGTGAAGCTTCCCAAGGAAGAAAACAATATTTTTGCCCTGACTAAACCACTTATTCTAATTTACAACTTATTTTGTTGTTCTTGGCATCCTTTCAGGTAACACAGGAAGCCAACAATTTTCTTTGCTCATTGCTCTATCCCCAGCTTAGAGCATTGCCTAAATGCAAGGTAGACAATACACACTGTTGAGTGAAAGCCAAATTAGTTGTTTCGCTCTACAAGTAGTTATTAGTCAACGAAGGAAATAGAGATATATTTGCCCCTAGTATTAAGGTAATCCACTTTCTTGCCCACAAATGAGCTTTTTCAGTCCATCGTGAATACTGATTGGTCCAGAGATCCCTCAAGTGTAAAGAAGCAAAGAGGTGCTAATCAATAAAGAAAAAAACTTGGTTATGAAGTTTAACTGATAAAAATGATGGGAAGAATAGCTCTATTATAGTTTATGCAAGAGAAATATTGCTCATAGTAACATATAACTTAAGGGTTGGGGAATGACTTTTTTTTAATTGAGGGTAAAAAAAGTGTCACTGTCAGCATTTTTTAAATTTTACTGAATTTTTTATACCAGGAGCTATGAAAAGTTATTTATATACATAACCTCCACAATTGTCATGTCTATCTTATGAAGAAGCCATTTTCATCATCATTTTTCAGATAAGGAAACTGGGATTTAAAGAAGTTAAGTAGCTTTCCCAAGGTGATAGTAACTGGCCAAACTACAACTGAATCTCGACTTTATCCCCAAAAATACATTTGATGGGGAATTCAATTTTTTACAATGTGTAGGTAATTCTGAATAATTCTGTTTCTTTTCTCAAATTTTCAAACAGAAGTATTACCTGGGTAATAATTGGCAATATTTTTTTAAAAATGTATTGAGGGCTTTATATATTACAATATAAATATTCAACATGATTTGATAAATCAAGTATTTTATACTCTCTGCTGCCTAAAGTCATTTGGCATATTTATGGAATGGAAGGAGATAGGAAAAGACATTGCCCTTAGGATGGAAAGGAGTAGAGATAAGGTGATTACAAATTTTGAAGCTATGTCCATCACTGCCAGAGGAGGCCTAACTAAATTTTGTTACAAAACCTTGCAGACCTATTCTAATGGAGGCTTGTCTTGGTGGAGCAGCAATAGCATTTGACAGAGTTAAAAAGAAAATGGGACTTACACATGGAGACATAAAGGGACTCGGGTGGGAAGTTGAGGAATACAGGGACAAAAGGAGGCGGAGAGAAAAATTCTAATGCCAGAAACTTTAAACCGGGAAAGTAGTCTGAAGGGTAGACTTAGAAGCTTCCAGACAAGTGGATCAAAGAAAGAATCCTTGCAATAACAGAATTCCCAACAACTGGGTTGGATCACATCAGTCTACTTGAATTACCATGAGTGGGGGAACTTCCTTGCAACTTTAACAAGAACACTTGATAGCCTATTGCCCAGCAGGATTACCGCCAGGCCAGGTCATGCATCTTTTTACAGCTGGAGTCAACACCTCCTCAGCCCCCAACCCCCACAAATACAAATCTCAGCAATGCCCTTGGGACAACTGAAAGGCCGAAGGAGATTCCTGAGTGCCTATAACACATAAAAAGAAGGAACAATGGAATTCTTTGTAGTTTAATTGTAGTACATCTGAGGGTACCCCTTCCATTTTCTGCCGTAACTGGAGATTTGCAGCAAACGTTAAAAATTCTTGGGCGGCCAGTTAGTTGGCTCAGGTGGTTAGAGCACAGGCTCATAGCACCAAGGTTGTCGGTTCGATTCCCATATGGGCCAAGGAGCTGCGCCCTCCACAACTAGATTTAAAACAACAACTTGACTTGGAGCTGATGGGTCCTTGAAAAACACACTGTTCCCCAATAAAAGTTAAAAAAAAATTCTTGACCATTCTTTTGGCTTTCAAGCACCAAGTGTGTGTTTATTCACAGTAAGGTTATGGAGTGCATCAATGAACAATAAAGAAGATTGGAGGTCATTCACATATTGAGTGAGGTAGATTGGGTATACCTTTTTATATGAACCAAAATGAGGGGCAAAAAATCATCACACAACCAAAAGGCAAAAATCACTAATGAAATATTGTACCTAGAATGTCTTAGCTCTGAAACCATCAATCGGCACAGTAATAGAGGTTGTGTCCAATACGTAAAGAAACAAAAAGATGTTTAATTTGCAAGTAGAGATGTTTTCAAAGAGTCTTTTAGATTTTAATTGATAAAAAAAATTTTGGTCCGGCCGAGGGCTCAGTTGGTTAAGAGCTCGCTCAAGGGTTTGAGCTCTGAGCAACAGCGGTTCAAGTCCAGCCCGAGCTGAGTTGCCGCTGAGCTGCCAACAGGTGGCAGGATGGCTCAGCTAAAAAAAAAAAAAAATTACTTTTAAAACTAACTCATTTAAACATGGGGCTAAGGAATAGAGGTATACCAATATACAANACCCCCCACCCCCAGGATTACCCTACTTTTTAAGTTTTTCTCGCTTAAGAGCAAAGTTTTCTGTAAATAACAATAAGTGATAAGCAGAGCTGATGGACAATTCTTGAAGAACAATGCAGTTTGTCTACATCCACACGTGGCATTCAGCACATTCAAAATGCATCCCATTTTATAAACTTTTAAAATTACACTGTAAATTAACTGTGAATGTACATATTTATTTGTAGACATATAGGAAAGATTCTATTCCAGGGATATATTTTAGAATACTAGTTCAATGGAAGGACATAGAAACAGATTTTTAAAACTTCCCTAACATTCTTAACATATTTTCCCTTTGAAGCTTCCTTTCTTCATTTTAAAGTATAAAATATCTGTATGGCTGTGCATATATGTCACATGAAATATGTTTGATACATACCTATGATATATGATATATACATAAATAACCCGTTCTGCACCTACCACGTGTTAAACTCTAAAGGCTAACTACCATCCTGAGCAGCAGACAGGAAGGGGCGGAGCGCCAGCGGTTGCCAGGCCCCGAGTCCCGCTCCGAAAAGCGGCCGCAGCCGGAGACGCCGCAGGGAGTGCAGCGGCCGCTTAGTGCCCCCGCCCCTGCCAGTCCTAGCCGTCGGTCCGATGTTTGCGGGACCTGCGATGACCGTCGGCACCAGGCACCGGGCGAGAGGCGACACCGGGTCCATGGCCATCGCGGCGGCGCCCTCTTCCTCGGCCCTCGGCGTTTCGAGTCCGGCCGCGGCCCCCAGCTCGTACGGAGTATTCTGCAAGGGGCTCTCCCGCACCCTGCTCGCCTTCTTCGAGCTGGCGTGGCAGCTGCGCATGAATTTCCCGTACTTCTACGTCGCGGGCTCGGTGATCCTCAACATCCGCTTGCAGGTACACATTTAGGACCTCCCGGGCCAGCACAATGGCGCGCCACCCCGAGCCCCGGCTGCCGAGCGGAGCTGCGAATGAGCACTCCCGCGGTCTCGCGAGAGTGCCCGGGCGCCCTCCGAGGCTGCGCGCCCCGCCCGTAGCCGAGCGCCCCCCGCAGGCGCGGCACGCCTGCCGTAACTAGAAAAAGGAAACACGCGATTTTCCGGGAAGAGCGAAGCATTTAATTCAGGCGCACCAGTATTTAAGAAGCTGTGCATCCTTAAAGCAAAACCAGGACAAACAGGCTGCATTATAACAAAGGAAAGTTATTAAAATGTTTAGGATAAAAAATTTTAATGTACATCAGGCTCATGGTCCAAATTAAAATAAGAAATCATAAATTTCGGGAATATTGGATTGGATTGCATACAAGACGTTGAATAAGAAGCTGAAGATCTTAAGGATATGATTGGGAAGGCATGTATTTTTTCGTTCCACCAGCACCAGAGAAAACAGTGACAATCAGATCTCTACAGTGGGAGGGCGGGGGGAAAAAAAAGACTGGACAGAAAAAGCATCCTTCTAAGCATCCAAACAACGTAAAATGCTGCAGGATTTTGAACGGAGAATTGGAGTGTGAGAAAGTATTAAGACTGTATTTCAGTGTCCCTGTGAGTAGTAGTGATTCAAGTACCTTGGAGCCAAAGAGAAGAAAATCAAGTTACAGCACAAAGCTTGGCTTTTTAATGAATATCATTTAAATAATAATAATGAATGTAAATGCTGTTTATGGCCTTTTTTTTTAAGAAAGCACTTAATTATGGTTACAAAGTGGAATGCAAATGTTATCAGCCTTGATAATGTAGAAGTACAGTTTTCAAGTGGGTCTTTGAAGGGGAAGGGAAGATAAACGGAACGGTTGTGGTGTCCTTATGAAGTTGAAATATACAGTCTGTTGCTGAGGAAAAAAGACTAAAGAGTAGCCATAAAGTTGCTAAAATAGCCATATAACTATGTGAAAAGGGGAAAATTGTAGAGGAGAACATATATCCTAAAAAAAAAAACAAAAAAGAAAGACATGCCTAAATCTGGAGTCAGTTGGAATGTCTCAAAAAGAAAAACACTACCTGATGTATTGGAATATAAAATCAAGAGATTTTTAGTTTTTCAGAGAGTCTGGAGATAAATTAGTGGTCTGCAGATTTTTTAATTAAGGAAACAAAGTTGAGGCAATTATGAATCCTAGGAAAAAGAAAGTTATTCAAGAACTATATTGCATACCTCAATTGTGAATAATGTTTTTTTATATAAAGATCGTAAGTATGTAAACGCTGAGTACAGATAAAATAAATGATTATGTAACATTGGAGACTGGAGGAGAGAGGTTTGTGTATTGGAGATTCATTCATGATCTAGTATAGAAGTGTCAGTACAAAATCAGCATTGAACAGGCCATTAAGAAAAAAAGTAAGAATCAGCTAAGAGTTAAAAGTGGTTGGAGAAAATCAGGGATGGGTGGAGGAAAGGTGGGGGAGTGCTATTTTCCACTACCAGTCTAATAGTATTAGTTTGTTTTTCTTTATATATTTATTTCTTTAACTAAAAATTAAATAAATTTCATTTTTAAAATTGCTTAGGTAATTGAAATGTAAACCACTGGTTAAAAGCCACCAGAGTAAAAGGATTGAGTTTTTAAATCAGGCAGACTTCTGTTAAAATACAAAGTAATTTTGTAGTCTTCGTTGAGGAGTATTAATCCGCCTTAAACCCCGGGTTTCCTCAACTATTGAGAGTAAAACACCCACCTTGAAAGGTCAGTCTGAGAACTAAAAATAAGCCTGCTTTATTTTTATATACACATTAAACAGTATTTGTTATAACAGAATACCTCATTAACATGAATAAAACTCACTAGTGTAAAATGCCTGCTTTTCCAGTGGAGATGTTAGATCTAAAGGAGACAGGTAAAGTACTGAGCCTAAGGGTGTGGGGAAGAGCCTCCAAGAAGATTTTAAGTGAGACATTTGAGCCAGAAGGGGTCACTATTTGTCAAGGTAAAGATTTAAACTATTTGCAGTATTCTATAGTTCTATTAATTGTGTCCAACAAACAAATATATTCTAGGGTGGTAAAATCAGCGCCCCCTCCAGCACCAGGTCTGGCTTTGGGTAGTTGTTCTTCTTACCCTTCATTCCTCCTTTCAGGCCCAGTTATTGAGTACATCCTCCTCTCCATGTACACTTTCTTCTGCCTTTTCTACTCTGCTTTTTTTTTTTGCTTATGGTTACTCTGCCTGTGTTTTAAAGCTATGCTTAGATGTCACTTTTTCCATTAAGTGTTTCCCAGATTCCTCTGATCAGATTAGAGTTCATTTCTTTTTCTCCAGCTAACGGCTGTGTTACAGTCGACCTATGCCATTTTCATAGGCTGCTTTATTTTTGCCTAATTATGCATTAATTATCAGACTTTTTTTAATATCCAGAAAGACAGGTTTCTGTAACATATTTCCTTGATAATTATATATTGCTGTGATAGCGTGCAGGAACTAAAACGTTTTAATCTAAAATATAAAAAATGTATTTTTTTTTTAAGATTTTTGGGGAATTGGGGGATGGGAATAGCACTGGGGAATTGGGGGAAGTGGAACAGACAAGTTGCTGTCCTTTTGTTCTTCAGTCTAGTTGTGGAAGACGTTGCTTCACTGGCCCAAGTTG
>NW_017732925.1:58123-105090 GCF_001890085.2 Hipposideros armiger | reverse complement strand
AAAAAAAAAAAAAAAAGAAAATAGCCCATCTGTCACCTGTGATTATTTTAAACAAATAGCACCCCTCCAAAAAAAATACATATATATATATATATATATAGTCTAACTTTTTTATGAATTTATCAAATCAACCATTTTATAATTTTTTTTAATGAAGGTTTATTGTGGGCAGTCCAGCACAAGGCATAGATTTTTATGAACAGCATTAACCAGCGTCACAGGTGAGCAGACGACGGAAGTATGGGTTTTGCAGATGGCCCCCTTGTTTCTGTATTTCAATAAAGGAAGCTTTGGCTCAGAGGACGTGAGGTTTAATCAACAGCGACAGACAAAATACCTGAAGTGTCAGAAATTCAACATTGTCACATTCTTTGAAATCTGCACTGATCCACACATATTTCCACTGGGAACTTTTCTTTCAGTAAAGTTCAAGACAACTTAGCTTGAACACTAAAATATCTTCTCAGCTTTAGTTCTAGGCATAGGGCAGAGCTCAAACATAAGCCTCTTTTGGCACAAGAAACAGGTCATTTGCAACTCTCCCCTCAGGTGTGGGCACACTGAAAAAAATAAAACTCATTACATTAAAACTATAAAAAGTTTATTTTAACTGATGCAGTTATTAATAGTATATGTTGTCAGTACAGTTAGCATACTTATTTTTTGGTAGCACATGAATACTGATAGATTTAATTGTATAGTCTGTATAGTTACGTACTTATTGGTTTTTAGCACACTTACTAAAAGTGTTGTTATTAATGGCATGTTGATAAAGCATAGTAGGCATAGCAATGTTTGTATGCAGATAGTAATATTGATATTTCTGTAAAGTAGATTTGGAAACCTAACCCTGTAACTCACCCTAATCCCTACCCTGTCCCTCACATTACCCCTACCCCAAAGCTATTCCCATCCCCAGACCAGACCTTAAAGTAAACGTATTCCTGTCTTTAATGTGAAAAAAAAAAAGTTTATTTTAGTGGAAAGTAATTGGCAAAAAAGCAATAATCATTTTATTTTTCCACTGATTTGGTTTCAGAATAGGCTACACTTCTCTCCAGGTTGCATGGTACTAGCTATGGATGTGATAGTAGTAGCTTTTCTTGGATCATGACTGGGGTCTCTAACAGGCTCTTGGTGTGGAAAAGGAGGCATAAAGCTTAATCCCAAAATGCCATTTTAGTGACGAGAATGCAATACAGCTGTAGCCACTGCCCAGACTGTAATCCAGGCTTCATTTTTAATGGTCATCTTCTGGGCTTCTCTTATCAGGAATAAGCTTCTTAGAGCTTCATCTCTCCAGGATGAGTACCTGATAAGTGAAGACTCACTCCTACTGAGACATTTAATGCTAAATCTGCTAAATCCCACTCATTAGAAGGGCTGTGCGTAGTTGTTTAAATCTTTGTATTTTTAATCATGGTCATTAGAGAAAAGTTTAGTAACACTAAAATATAAATGTAAAAACTAAAAGTAAATAAATATGTTTACTTCTAGTAAGTACAACATAACCTTTAACCTTTTCTTCTGAAAGGGATACATTCTAAGCCAAAGTGTCCTCAATATCTGAACCTAAATATAGCCAATATGATTAGAGTCTCACCTTTCCTAAAGCAAGACAATCCCAGAAACAATCATCAGGAAATTTCTTTTTATTTTTTTCAGTTTTATGAGATATAATTGGCATACAGCACTGCTTAAGTTTAAGGTGTACAGCATAATGACTGGACTTACATATATTATGAAATGATTACCACAGTAGGTTTAGTAAACACCCATCACCTCATATAGATACCCCAAAAATGTCTTTTTCCGTGTGATAAGAACTTTTAGGACCTACTCTCTTAACAACTTTAAAATAGACCATACAACAGCTGCTATTTTTACTGATCATGTTGTACATTATATCTACAGCACTTATAGCTGGAAGTTTATACCTTTTTATTACTTTCATCCAATTCCCCATCCCGGAAATTTCTTATATAGTGTCCAACATATGAATGCAGTTTAAAAATCTAGATCTTTATGTAAGCCTGGATATACCTATTTCATCATCATGGACACATGAGAGCACCCCATAGAACAGTTCCCTTTGGAAAGTATGCTTTACGAAGCCCGTACGGTTTTTACATTCTTCCCAGCATCAGGTTTGACCTGCCACTCCTCCAAAACAAGCTTATAAGCCATATATAGTCAACATTTATTTTCTAGTTTGTTTTTGTTTGCTTCTACCACTGAAAACTTATGGCAGTTGTAAACCCTAGCAAAGATTTTTTTCATTCTTGATAGTTTTGGAATATGTTCACAATTATAACCTCTAAAATTACTATATTGCAAACTATTATATTCAAAATTGTAATATCATTAGCAAGCAAAATTTTACTCCCTGCTGGCCTTAAGATTATATTCATTCTTAGCTACTTTGATTTCGTTTCAATTATTTTATTATAAAAGTCAACTCAGTACTATATATTCACACAAACATTCCTCAAACTTACACAAATATTTGATATTCTCCTGTAAACTTTCTATTTTTATTCCTGGTAAGTTGGTCATGTTTGTCCTCTCTGACAAGGGACACTAGTGTTCAAACAATCCTTATATGCACATACACTCCACACACAAACTCGGTATCTAGGTTTGATTTCGATCCCTATAGAGTAGACATATACGTATTATTATACAAGTAGGGATAATTATTCAATTTCTTGTTATAAATTCAGTTGATTGTTCTCTTGTTCTGCAAAGGCGGTGTCTATTTTACCATGGATTCCTAATGATAGTCTGCTCCTTTGCTTTAAAAGTTATGTCTGTTTTTATGAGATTATGTGTTTCTAGCACTTTTATCCCTTGATGTATTTTTCACTTAATATTGTACAAATAATTTACAGAGTCCAGCTTGGAAGGGATTTTTATTTCTAAATCATCATGTTTTTTTCCTCACACATAACATAACATAAATGGAATAAATGTTTGCCAGGACATATAAATTAATACATGTTGCATTATATACTTATATTCATATTGCCTCAAGTATTTTCTTGTTACAAGCAAGTCTTATGTCACCGATGCTTGCTTTTTTAAGAAACCTTGAGTAAATTGTTAGTTTGTAGGCCATTCAAGGGAAAGTTTGTGATGCCCAATAGTAGCTGGAAGTGAGAAAAACAGAAGCTAAAATGGATCTTCAATGTCCCCTCATTGATTTAATTCTCTTGGAAATGTAGGAAATTCTATAAAAGTCTATGAAGCTAAAGGTTTTGCCCTTTTCAAGTGGCAGCTAAGATGCCACAATAATCCTAAGCCAGTTTGTCTCAGTTTGCCGTTTCCCAAAATTAGGACAAATGAGTGGGCTGAAGGGAAAACAGTCGATGTTAACATGATTAATAAACTAACCAAATGCTTCTCCAGTGTCTGGAAAATCCAGCCAGCTAGTAGGGTGAAAAAAATGTGAAGCATGAACAGGAGGAGGAAAGACAGCACCATTTTCATGGCCTTTCTGTGGGCCTCTGTGCTGAAGTCCCTGGAACTGGAGGTCAGCTGCAGATTCCTGGTATGTCTCATCAAGGAGAGAAATAAGAGGAGCAGTGACGTCAGGGACAGAAGAAAGGGAACTGAGTACATGAAACTGTAAGCAATCAAGTTGTTAAGATACAGAGCATTACTGACTAAGGGCGACCACGTTGAGTTTCTTTTGTACATGTTATAGTCCTCCATCCAGAGATCATTTAAGGTACCTGCTAATGTAATGCTGAAAGACAGTGAAAGCAAAGACCCCAGTTGAAGCACAAGAAGCACTCTGCCAACTCGCCACCTGAGCCAGGTAAAGCAGGGGTAGGAGAAATTGGCTATTTTGAAGAAGTAGAAAACGCTTAGACAGGTGGCAAACCAGGTAGCTAGGTGATTGGACAGTGCCCAAAACACAGCAAAAAATTTTGGTATCTTATCAATGGTGTATAGATTTGGCCATAACATTATTACAAATGAGTCAAATAGTGTTATCCAAAGAAGAATGATTCTGGAGACAGCCAGGCAGGTGAGGATACAGTCAGCTGATGAGAGTTTTTGACTCTTCACCCAGTCAAGGCAGTTAACTAGTACAATGAAGCCATTCCCCAACATTCCAGCTGTGAGTTCTGCTACTGTCGTTATCAGAAAAATCTTTTCAATTCCAGATGGCATTTCTGTAGGAAGAATCCAGAAAGCTCATACTATTTTTCACTAATTTTCTTTTTTGCTGTCAAAATATTGTAGAATAATATCCAGTTTGATATTTTTCACCTTTATATTAAAAATGCCCCCCAAAACTCAGATACCACCTCCTATATCATCATGAGAGATCTTTCTCTAGTTTCAGCCATAGGTCTAAAATACGTGCAAGGAGATCCAGTCTCACAGATTTTAATGAGAAATGTTAACACTAATTTCAGTCAGCTAACTGATTTCCAAATTAAACAGTAAATGTGCCCACTCATTGGTACTGGCAGCAATTTTCCACTTGTGAGGACACCTGGAAGGATAAATTCAGGTATGCAAACATGCAAACATAAGACATTTCTTTACACCGATGTGTACTTTCCCTTTCAATTGAAACTCAGTACCATTTGGATTCAAGTTTTTTTATTTTAATAGATTTCTCTAAACATAATCTCTATAATACAGGCATTATTCATTAATTCCATGTAATAAAATTCACAATATTTTAGACACTATTGGAGACAAAATAAGTGTAATAAAGAGAAGTAAAATAAAGAGCTCACAGAACAGTGGAAAAACCAACATAGCTTTTTAGGGTTTCTTGAAGAAATAGACAAAAAGGAAAATGATTTTTCAGAATGATGTAAAAGCAAAGCAAAGATAGCAAAATCGGAGTTCTCTCTGAGATATTACTCTGAATTTTTGAGCTTTGTTTCCAATAAATTACTGCTTATTTGGTTCTGAATAAACTATTATCAGTTAAGAGAAAAACAAGAGTAAGCAAAAACAAGGTAGAAAAAAAAGCAAAAAATAAGGCGGGGGTCAGAGGGCGTTTCTCCATTTTATTAATTATGCTTTTCGTAAAAGTCTTTGTCTCAAAAAAATCAATTTAAAGTAAAATATATTTTAGCTTGTTTTTTGCTTCCCCAAACAGGTAACTCTAAAATTATGATTTTTCAACCTTGACTGCAAGTTGGAATTACCTAGGGAGCTTTAAGTATACTCGTATATACTGTATTAATGCCTGTGAGCCATGCATAGGGATTCTGACTTAATTGGCCTGGGATGTATTGTAGACATTCACTGAACACTCCCTGATGTGTGCTTTACAGGACCTCCTAAACCCAGGCAACAATCTCTCTACCCACAAGCTGCAAATCTATGAAGATTCTCCAGGAACAAGACAAGATTTAGCCCACTGGTCTTCTTACAATGCATTCTCCATTCAGCCAATTTTTACTCTAGTACACAAATAACCTGTTTTGTGTGGGTCTCGGCCTATCAGTAGTGATGCTGTCGTGCCTGAGACACTCACCTGGGCCTCTTGAGGAAGCCCCCACATATGAGTACATTTCCTCGCCAGGCCAATGTTGTGGCTGGGTCAGCCCTTGTATGTCTTATTATGATTGTGAGACCTACCTCAGCAACAACAAGGGAACTTCAAAAAAGCAAGATTTATTACTCACAAGTCCTGTAGGGTACACAGCAGACCCAAGGCCACACAAGGAAGTCACAGGTAGACAAAGAGAAAGTACAGACCTGGGGTTCTGCCTTTACTGAGGTTGAGGGTTGGGTGCCTAGGTGTTCACAGGATTACTGTTTTTTTGGTGAATTTAAAACAAAAGGGAGAATTAGGACACAGGAAGGGAAAAGTGGGGTCACTCAGCTGGTCAGTTATCTAGGTTAGCCGGGACTTTCTGTATGGGGAACTTCATAGGTTGGAGCAGCCTGGCTTCTTATCTAGGTGTTTTACTGGTAGCTGTGTCATACAGCTGGCAATATGTTTGTTCTAGACACATGTCTTTGAAATGGATGCCTGGGCAATCAAAAGCTTAATGTTAGGCACTTACACTACATAACCTTAGGCACCAATTACCTTGGCAGCCACGTAAGCTGCATGAGGGAAGGTTCTTTTTTGTTGTTGACCACCCATCTATTTCTAATTCCTAGAACAGGAAGGGCTTAGCAAATAGTAAGCCTTCGATAATTATTTGTTAAATAAATGAGTTCTAACTTAGTTGGCAATCCTATTGGGAGCGTAGAAAAAGAGAAAATGAATAAAACTTGACCCTGAAACTCATATAAAAGCAAGAAAAGAAAGTAACTCCTTAAAACTAGAGTAAAGTTTGCAACGTATGTATGAACTCTTGAAAATTTTCTGTACTAACACTAAAATAACCAACACTTTGTGGTGCTAATGAGGTCATACAGAATCATAAAAACTTGCAGACCTAGCACCCTGGATGTGGGGGCCTGTGTACATTTCTTCATGAAAGAGAACTGCTTCCAGCCCAGGGAGTTGGACATGGGTAGAAAACTCTAGATTTCATGGCAGGGGAGCAAGATGGTTCTAGAGATCACTGATGTTTTCAGAAATAGCCTGAAATGGTACAGAAGGCTATCTGAGAAGAGGAGTCCTTCAGTAGACATGGTTTAGCGGACATAGTGGACAAAAGCTAGATAGCAACAACTCAGCCAACAGGAGCTTAGTCATTTAAGAATTCTTGAGTTCATAGTTACACTACAGAAAGAACTTGATCTAAAGGGTGTCATGACAAGTATAAAAATCAAAAGTGCCATATGCTACGAATTGAATTCAAAGTCCACGCTAATAATCACATTTTTAAAAATTTATGTAACTACAGATCTGTCTCAGCTCCTGGGTTGAACTGTCTCTACATGCTTCATTCTTAAAATGGTTGTGTTATACATTTGTTATGAAAAGGTGCTATTGTATATATAACTATAAAGAAGATTATTACAAAATGTTTGGACAGATAACCATTAATTAAATTGATGTATATGCTATAGTGATAATCCAAAATAATTAGTCTAAACTTATAATGATGACTATAATTAAAATCAGAAAATTTATGAACATTGATTTTATAATTATTAATAGAAAGAATGACATTTCCTCCAAGAAACAGTGAGAAAATACATTGGCCTAATTAAAAAAAATTCTGACCTTTGAAGTGATATTGATAAATACATAGTGATAAACTACTGCTTATGTGAGGTAAAAAAGGTAAATCAACTGAAGAACTTATGAGCTTCTATCATTAATACTACCTTTTTTGACGTGAATTCTTCCTGTTTCCTCTCTGTGTCTGTGACATCTTCAGTGAAATAACATACATGAACTTTCTATATGACTCTTTCTATTGTCTTTGTCCTCCCCAAGCCCACATTTTTAGATCTCCCAATAGTCTCAGGAAAGCCAGCAACAAATGCTCCGCTAGCTGTGACAATCTCTCTGATCCTACCAACAACAAACTTTTCCATTTATTTGCAAGCAAAGAAATAGCCTCCTCATTCTTTTTTCATCACAACTTGGACTTACATTGAACTTAGCAACGATTTCTTCGATAGTCACTAAAGTATTGGCCTTTGTGTTTACTTAGGTAAAAGAGACCTTCACTGTTTCTTTGGCTGTACTCTAACCCCAGAAGCAATTAGCTGGGGCCAGGGCCATAGCTCAAAGGGACAGAGAGATTTCATCTTTCACAAACGGAGGATATTTATTGGCCCAGTTTAATCACTGCTATCCATGAACATCCTTTCATGTTTCATTGTAGGTTTTTGGTTTCACTTAGCATACTCCTTTAATTTTCAAAACTGAGGGCTAGTTTTTTTGGGTTTTCTTCTCAAAATCCTTAGAGGGTAAACATATCCTCACTGGCTCTTCCTCATGACAAGCCTAAGACAGAACCAGTCTAATTTAATAACACCAACCCCCACACCGACAAGCATTAGAGTCTCATGCTTAAAATGAAAATGGTTGAGCATTTCTTTAGTGTTCTGAGGCTGCATTTATATTGATGTAAAAAAAGTAGAACTTGAAAAGCTATAGTCTATGACACCAGATTTGGTGTACAAGGAGACAGAAAGGCTTGCCTATGTATGTTTCTCAAATTCATCAAGCTTTTCAGATCAATTTGTTCTTGTGAAGATTGGTCTTAAGGTCCTCATAGATTACTAACCTAGACAACATAACCAGTATCTTGAATGACAAAATTGAGGATGACTGTGGAGATGCAAATGCTCCTTAGAGGATGTCTCTGGTTCAGAGGAGATGAAATCTAATCAAGATCTTGCAAGAAGTCACCTACTGACGGGGAACAGATAAACCACCTGAGATGTAGAGAAAATTGGCATGTCTCTTTCTCAGAGATCAGTATAGGTGTGGGTTTCTTTTTGATATATACACTCATTAAGGTTCAAGGAAGCATGCCTAGGCTGTGCTTGGTTTATGTCTTACCTGATGATGTCAGCACAAGCCTAGGGATCAGAGATACGACTATTTCAGCAGTTGAAACAGGTTATTTGTTCCTCTCCTATAAATCACCTGGGTGGACAAATTGAAACAAACAATGATTACACCCAAATTCTTAAACATTTATTTGGTGAGTGAGAGTAGTTAACAAGAAATCAGCGATAATCTCTGTCTCTCCTGACACTTTGGTCCCAGGGTAGGATATAGTCATGTCAGTCGTTCTTCTCCAGTTTGTATGGGACTGCGATGCAAGTGTTAGGAGCGGCTCTTGGACTGTGGCTTGGCTGCTACTGAGTCCCCCACAAAGGCTCTTGTTATGGAGAAAGTAAAGGTGCAGAGCTTGATCTCATCTACCATGCAAATACATAGATTACAATACATCAATTGCAGTAACCCCAACCTATGGTTTGGTCTTGCTTTTTCTAGCCCACTGCTGTACCTCTTTGTCAAAAACAGGACCCTGTTCCTTACAGTTCCATCTCCTTAAGGTTGCTGCAAAAGTATGGACTTACTCCTAGTTAGACATTGATTCATTTACCTCTAAAACACACTTATTAGAAGCAAGGGTTGCTCATAAGTTGGCTCAGTTACTTTCTCTTGCTTACCAAAGAAAAGTTTAGAAACACTAAAGACTAAATAAATGTTTTTGGTTATCATCTTATAAAGAGTACAAGATTATCTTTAAGTTATTTACACGAAAGAATATCCAACAAACTCCACATCTAAATTTAAACATATTCAGCTTGCTTGTGTATTACCTTTTACCAAGGCAAGATAATTACAATGATAATCTGTGGTAAAATACTAAGTAAGTGTCCAAAATGATATATGTACATTTTATTTTGTAAAATGTAAATTACTTAGTAAAATACACACTATATTTCTTATCATTAAAAACCATTATTAATATCATTATTGTTATTAATATACAGAAGTGCCACATAGCCTAGATGTGCTTGCAATTTAGTTTTCTACATACGAGATGGGAGGATGTGGAGCGCAGGGTGAGGTGTTAGTTCTAACCTCATTTGCAGCTCTAGGGAGCAGCCCTAGAGCAGTGCTCTTGCTCCCGGCTCCATCAAGATTAATTTACAACCTCCATATTTATCACCATTTAATTGCAGCTTTTTGTTTCTTTAACACAATCTAAAGAACACATAAAAAGTGAACTCTAAAAAATGAATTCTTCATTTTTAAAGAATTCCATTATCCGTACACACATAGCATCTGTACAATATTATAATCCATACTGTCATGTTTAAAAGTGTATAGCAAATTTTCCCACCCTTAACCTTATTTACAATGGGTAGCTACCTTATTTAAATTTAGATTATTATAGTAAAAACAGCACAACATATATTATGCATGTCCCAAATTTACACTAAACATGGTATTCTGTTATAAATTTTGCTTTCAATGTAATCATGATCTTTTTATAGTAACAATATGAGTGTGATTTTGAATTCAGGAATAATTCTTCTATATATTTTTAATTCTATTACATAACATGGTAGAAATATCTATTTCTACCACTCTGAAAATTCATATTGCTTATCCTGGAATTTAACAAAATTAATAAATGCCTTATATACATCAAAATATTTATGATTGGGAGTTTCAAATTAATATTAACATTATAGCATATGTTTCCAATTTCTACTTAAAGATAATTTATTATATTTTGCACTGCAAATATTATTCTTATTCTCAAGCATTTCATTCCCTCATTATTAATAATATGAACAACAACACAATGCTTTTTCATTCAAGAAAATGTTAGGTCTTTAAGCTATGAGGTCATGTTCTTCCCATCTATGACTTTAGTTGCTCAATTAACCTTTCTATCAACATTTTATATATCTTCTGCCTAGTCAGATTTGTAATCCATCCTGATTGCTAAAGAACTATGTGCCTCTGCCCCTACATGAGTTTCAATTACATACATCTTTTGCATATAAGATTAAATAATTCAGATTATCTTTGAGAGAATATTGGTAACCAACGTTTTAAACAAAAACGATTGCTTTTAAAATTATATTGTCTGACCATGTGTAAATTATCAACAAATCAACCTGTTCTAGAGAAAAATTCAATTATGCTCGACAATGCTAGGAAAAAAAAACTGTAGAAGTGAAAATCAATCCTCAAAGTCTCCTCATTATCTTTGAAAAGATTCTGGAAAGTCTATCTGTAAAGCTGTAACAGATTTTTCTCTTTTCAGGGAGCTTTTCAGATGCCAGAGAACCTTCAAAGCTTTCTGTCTTAGCTTGCTGTTTCCCAGGATCAAGATAATTGGGTGTCCTGAGGGAAAGACATATACTGCTAACAAGACAAACTTTGTAAACTTGTTGTTCCAAAGCATAACAAATACCCAATTTGCCAGTTGTGTGGAAAACAAATGAACTAGGAAGAGAAAGAGGAAAGACAGCACCCTGTTTATGGCCCTTTTATGGGCCTCTGTGCTGGAGTCCCTTGAGCCCATGGAGTTGAGCTGCAAATTTCTGATGTGTCTTCCCAAGGACAGAAATAAAAGGAGCAGTGAGATCAGGGACAAAACAATAGGGAACAAACAGGTTAAACTAAGAAGAGCCAGGGTTTTAACAAAGACAGCTTTACTTTCCTCTATATACGTAGTCATATTATTCTTATCTATCATATAGACTTTTAAGAAGAAATCATTAAATGTTTCTAGCAATAGAAAGTCTAAAATCAGAAAGAACAAAGAAAATACAAGAATCGTGAGAAGCACTCTGTTCATTCTCAACTTCAGCCAGAGGAAAAGGGAGTGGGAGAAGTGAGCTATCTTAAGAAGGTAAAAAATGCTTAGGCAGGTAGCAAGCCAGGTAGCAAAGTGATTAGTTATTCTCCAAAACAAAGTAATAATTTTTGATAGTTTATAAGTGAGATGTAAATGTAGAGGTGACACCATCTCAAGGGATTCAAACAATGACATGAACAACTGACTGATTCTGGAGATAGTCAAGCCGGTGAAGATGAAGTCAGCTAAAGAGAAGTCTTGGTTCTTGACCCATTCAGAGCAGTTTACCAGTCCAATGAACACATTCCCAAGCATTCCAATTATGAATCCTGCTATTGACAGTATCAGAAAGATTATATCCAATTCAGTGGGCATTTCCACAAAAGAAAATCCAAATTTCTGATACTACATCTCAGTGATAAATTTATAATCAAACTGTTGCAGAATAGCATCCATTTTTCATACTTATCTTCATTGCTTTTGTTGCAATTCCAGTCTTAAGTAGAGCTTCTTGCTGTTCGATACAGTCTCATATATACTTAATAAAATCTTTGTGCTTTTATTGTAATTGCGATTCTAATCCGGAAAGATCTGCTAAGGTATGCAGTCTCACATACTTTCTGAAAATGTTTTTATTTCTTTAAAAGGGCTACTAATTTCCAAACCAAACAGTTGTGTTTCCATTTATCTTTGGCACAGACTGAAATTTTCCACTCGTGGAGATGATTAAAAGGTTAAAGTCAAATATGTTAGGATGCAAATATAGGCCAGGTTCTTTATCGCTGATTTGTACTTTCCTCCTTACCTGACATACTATACCATTTGGATCCAAACATTTTAGTTGTTTTTCAAAGAAAGTTTTAGAGATAATCTAAATAATTTAGTTATTATCCAATAAAGATATTTTGTGAGTGCCTGCTATGCATCAGAGTTTTTTTCAAATGCAATATAGTTACTACAAAAAAAAATCACTGAGATAGCTATAAAATAGTGAAAGCACAAAAAGAAACAATGAGATAAAATATAATGTGAACACA
The DNA here is from genome assembly GCF_001890085.2 of Hipposideros armiger. Taxonomy (NCBI): domain Eukaryota; kingdom Metazoa; phylum Chordata; class Mammalia; order Chiroptera; family Hipposideridae; genus Hipposideros; species Hipposideros armiger. The sequence goes on along the minus strand of NW_017732925.1, from coordinate 92,825 downwards.
GAAAAGGTAACTATAAACATTACTGTCAGGGAGAGACGGGGCGGCAATATTTGCCCTGGATTTTAAAGGTACTTAGAACTTCATGAGGAAACTGGCAAGTCATATTTTGGAGTAATCAAACAATATACAAAAACACACCAAAATCCAAACTACTTTTCTGAAATTAAAGTCTAACTGATAATTCACTAAAATTTCAATCTAAATGTTCCTCAGCTATGAGTAATGCATTCGCAATTATACAATTTCCTGGTTTTGCTCTTTATTTTTGTACTTGTTTTATTTGTTTTGGCCAGAGATTATACTGCTGTTAATTTAGCCTTAATAGACAGAAAATAGGTAGAAAATCATTTCAGATAAAATAAGGAAATAGTAACCAAAAGTATCTGTTCTATATTCTAGGAACAATGATTTTAACAAAAGCTATTAATTCATCAGAAGTGAACTCAGAATTACAGACTGTCTCTTGGTGTGTCAGAAAACAAATATTCTATTGTCAGTATTGAGTTCAAGTGTTACCAAACAACATAAAAAAAAAGAATAAAATCATCAAAAACCTTGGCCCTTTTCAATATTTCTGTCATATATCTCGATTAAATTCTATTAAGTTTTAAAAGTGTATATCTCAAGCATGATTATGAGTAATGAACTATTGGTAAATTGTTTTGTGTAAACAAAAATATTTTAATTTAGGACAAATATTTAAAACTATAGAAAGAAAATAAAAAGGGAAGGAAGGAAAGAAGGAAGAAAAGAAGGAAGGAAGGGACGAAGTAGGGAATTTTTTAAATAAAGCAAGGCTGGATGAAGATAAAGAAATTTGAAAAGAGAATGATAGCTTTGACTATATTAACATCTAGAGATGAGGAGAAATTCATGGCTATGAGAAGCATTTAGGACATAGAATCAGTAAGGCTTGGTGATGGATTTGAGGGCTATAAAAAGGAAGAGAAGCCAGTCATGACATTGAGACTTGTTTTGCACCTGGATGCATGGAGTACTATACCTGAGGGAATCTCTAGGAGAGCAGGTATAGAAGCCAAGGGGTGGGAGACAGAACAGTTGGAAGATGATGAGTGCTGTTTTGAACACTTTGAAATATCTGTAAGTCATCCAAGTGAAAAGAAGCGTTAGGCACTTGGGTATTTGTTACTACGCCTCAGAAAAGGAATTTGGACTACTAGCAGAGATTTGGGAATCATAAGAGATGATGAAATAAGGGCCCTGAGGAACAGCAGCAGGTAAAGAAACCAAAGAAAAGATTAAAAAGCAATCAGATGGAGGAGGGAAACCAAGAGACTAGAGTTTTGAAGCAACCAAGAGCAAGAAGTGATACAAGGAGTGAATAATCAATACTTCCTGATATTAATGAAAGGTCACTCACAGGGAGGTGTCAAGGAGGCCCTAGTTAACATAGCAAGAACAGTTTAACTAAATTGAAGCCAAATTACCATAGATTACATAGTCAATGAGATCCCAATAATGAGGCATTAGAAAGCCAAGTAAGGTAATAACACATTAATAGATAAAAGAAGAAACACCAGGAAAAAAATTGATACAACTGCACATCTATTCATAATAAATGCTCTTGCCAAACTGAGAATGGAATGAAATATTCTTTTTCCTGATTAAAAAAAAAGTCTACAAAAACCTAGAGCAAATATCATACCTATCTATGATGCATTGAAATTATTCCCCTTGAGTTTGGGAAAAATCAGCCATAAACATTTTCTTATGTCTATTTTTTGGACATTTTTACCAATACAGTAAGGCAAGAAAATGACAAAGAGATAAGATTGTAAAGCATGAAACAAACATGTCATTATTCACAGATTATAATTGAGATTACATAGGAAACCCAAAAGTATTCTTAAATACATTGTTAAAATGCAATCATTTATCAAGGTTTCTGGACACAAAATAAATGTGCAAAAATCTGTTCCATTTCTTTATACCATTAACAAACAGTTAAAATAAAATATTCTTGTAAAAGCTGAAATTACCATAACCTCAACAAATATTAAGTATCTAAGGATAAATTACACAAAGAGTATGCAAAACCTTTATGGAGAATATTAAAATGTCTGAAATGGCCTTCGCAGTTTTTAGTCATAAATGACCTTGTAATTAATACATACTGAATATAATTAAACCCGTTAGATATTTTTAAAATTTAAACCATTATCAAACACAGTTTCCCATTGTAGGTATGTTATTCAAGGACATTAAATTCTCTGATTGTGTTGTTGAATGTACTGAATTTTTCTACCTGGTATCTAGACCGTGGATTTATAGCAACCACTTCTAATATAATATTGGCTATTCCTATCTCCATGAATACCAGCTCCGTTTCATTCCCCTAACCCAGTCGCTTGATTTTTTTTTTCTGTTTGCTATAGCTACAGACTCCAGTTTTCCATGTGAGGTGATAGGTGACAGGATAACCTCTTGTTTGCTAATATGAAAATACAGGCTGATATTCTATCACTCTTTTTGCATCTTCTTTGCCTAACAAATGTGTGTCTGTATCTTTAGCTGCAGGAGATAATCAAAGCAAGAATTTACAGATTTAAAATTTTAGAAGTCGACTTAAATATACCTTCATCCAAGTAGATGAGAAAAACGTTGATCAGAATTTGGCCCAGAAAAAAGAATAACTGGGTTTGTGGCATGTCCTATAGTCTGCCAAGTAAGCAGTTATTTGACCATTTACTAATATACCTAATTGCACTGCTCTACAGTTCTTACTCTCTGTTTTGTCCACAAGTATCAGGCAAATCTATATCTGAAGCATTACTGGAGTCAAGGTGTAAAACATGGATACTGTTGTCTTATCTGAAAGTGTAAGAACTGAACCCCAAAGGAAGCTTAGTTTCTCAGAACTTGCCACTCTTACGTTAGCATAAAGAATGTTTATGCTAATCAGAGTGGTTCTTGTCAAGATTTAGAGTTGTAACTGATATGTTATGTATGTCCACTTGTTCAGGTATGTCTTTTTTTTTAATATCAGAATGATTTTAGAAATGAGCCAAGATATTAGTTGAGAAGAACTCAAACTGGTGGGAAAATTATAAACAGTTTTAGTCATGTATTTTACTAATTATAAAAATAATCCTAGCAGCAGTAGTATTTATAAGTAGCATTTATAGAACTCTTACTATTAATATATGTTTGGGTAAAATGATTTATTTGTGTTTGTGTACACATTCACCTAAGAACATATGCAAGAATATTCATAGCAGTGTTCATACTATACATCAAAGTAAATTAAAAATAACTTCAATTGGGGCCGGCCAAGTGGCACGTTGGTTAAGAGTTGCCAGCTTGGGAGTGCCAGCTCTGAGCAGCAGGGCCCCGGTTCAGATCCCACATGAGGGCCAGTGACACTGCGCCCTCTACAGCTAAGATGGTGAACAACAGCTCGACCTGGGCTGCCACGAGTCACCGGTGATGGCGGAGGCTGAGCCCCTGCTGCAGTGGGCTGCCATAAGCTACCTTGAGTGGCCGGCAGTCAGCGTGAGCTGCCATGAGCCACCGTGAGCAGCCGTCCAACGGCCAGTGACCCATCTGCCTCACACGGGAAGAGCGCAATGATCACAATACCAACATGGGTCAGTGAAGCGACGTCCTCCACAACTAGACTGAAGAACAAAAGGACAGCAACTTGCCTGTTCCCCTTCCTTGATTCCCCAACGCTGTTCCCCTCCCCCAATTCCCCAATAAAATCTTTAAAAAAAAAACTTCAATTAAGTGAAACATAGATGAATCTCACAAACACAGAAAAGTTTACATATTCATTTTTATAAGAAGGCAAAACTAACTACAGTGTTAGAAATGAGGATAATGACTACAATGATTATGAAGGGGGCTTTTGGGGTGCTGGTGTAGCTCTATTTCTGTTCTGTAAAACAGCTATAACACTACTTCGAAGGTTTATTCTGATGGTTAAATGAGATAATGTGTAAAAACTGCCTAATATTGTGCCTTACACAGACTGAGTGCTCAATAACTAGTCCCAATCTTGTTTCAAAGAATCCTTGTTCTAAATGAATTTTTCAAATTAAGTGCTGATAATTTTCTTAATCCTTATATCCAGAGTGGAATTTTATACTCTTGATTCATTTATAAAGACAATTTTCAAAATTTTATTTATGATGGTCAAAACTTGGTTAGGATGACAAAAAGTAAAGCAGATTTAGCCTATACAACCGGAAGTTTCTTCTACAGTACCTTGGTTTTCATTGAAAATAGTTGGATTTTAATAATGAGTATAAACTGGCTCATTTTTAAAAATTAATTAAACTTAACTGTGTGCAGGTTGTATGAGTCAGCCAGAAAAACAAATATTTTATTTATTAAATATACCTCCTTGAGCCAATAGTAATTAGACCTCCTCCCTTATGCCATTGAGAAAGGGGCCAGAGAAAAGTTTATTTAGTTTCTGTGTACAAAAGCAGATGGAGGTGGAAAGAGCCCTGTTCACTGAATGTAACACAGTTGGTGTTAAAACAATTTTTTTAATTAAAGTTTTTTGGGGTGACAATGGTTAGTAAAGTTACATAGGTTTCCAGTGTACAATTCTTAATACATCATCTATATATCACATTGTGTGCTCACCACCCAGAGTCAGTTCTCCTTCCATCACCATATATTTGATCCCCTTTACCCTCTTCTACCACCCCCTTTCCCCCCTTACCCTCTGGTAACCATTAAACTATTTTCTGTGTCTATGAGTTTTTGTTTTTATTTGTTTGTCTTGTTCCTTTGTTGCTTTCAGTTTTATCTCCCACATATCAGTGAAATCATACTGTTCTCGACTTTTTCTGTGACTTGTTTTGCTTAGCATAGTAATCTCAAGATCCATCCATGTTGTCACAAATGGCAGTATGTCATCTTTTCTTATGGCAGAATAGTGTTTCACATCTTCTTTATCCAATCATCTATGAAAGGACACTTTGGTTGTTTCCATGTCTTGGCCACCATAAATAAAGCTGCAACAAACATCAGAGCACATACCTAGCCCTACTTTTGTCGTTCTCCCAGAGAATAAAAAACTGTGGATCCAAAACACTTCAGGCATGGTCCTCATGGAGCCATTTGAAGCTATGTCACCTTTAAACTACGTCTATTTCATAGGTGCCCCTCAGATCTGGGAGTCAGGCCAGAGATGGGAGATTGGATGTTTGGGCCATTGGTGCCATTTTTATCTTTTCTAATTGCCCCATGTACCCAATATATGGGTTTTTTTTCCCCCAATGTGTATGAGGTTAGAATGCACAATGTGAATGCAGGTTGGAATTATAAAAATAGACTGTCTGCAAATACCTGCAGTTAACTCTATGGGATTTCAACATATATCCATGCCTGCCCCATGATGTAAGGTATGGATCTGATCTGTGGAGTTTGTTATTGTTGTTATTGTTTGTTTTCCTTTCTATTGCCAATGATCAAAGTCTACTGTGGTCATAAAGGAGATAAACCTTCACCTGTGTCTATTTGTTTCTGTTTTGTTTGTTTGTTTGTTTTGTTCTTTAGATTCTACTTGTAAGTGAAATAATATGACATTTGTCTTTCCCTTACTACACTCAACACAATATCCTCTAGGTCCTTCCATGTTGTCACAGATGGCAAGATTTCATTCTTTCTAATGGCTGAGTAATATTCCATTGTATATGTACCACCTCTTCTTTATCCATTTGTTCATTCAGGAACACCCAGGATGCCTCCACATCTCGGCCATTGCAAACCATGCTGAAATGAACATATGTACGAACATGTCCCCTCAAAGTAGCATTTTGGGTTTCTTTGGATAAATACCCAGAAGTGAGATTACTTGATCTTTCTTTGTCTCTTGTTATAGCCTTTGTTTTGAAGTCTATTTTGTTTGGTATAAGCATTGCTACTTCAGCTTTTTTTGTTTGTTTTTTTCCATTTTCATGAAATATCTTTTTCCATCCCTTTACTTTCAGTCTGTTTGTGTCTTTTGATCTGAACTGAGTCTCTTGTAGGCAGCATATGTATGGGTCTTGTTGTTGTTTTTTTATCCATTCAGCCACCTGTGTCTTTTGATTGGAGTATTTAAAGTAATTTACATTTAAAGTAATTGTTGATAGATAGGAAGTTATTGCATCATCATCATTATTATTGTTGTTGTTATTATTATTTGTCTTTAAAAAGTCCCTGTAAGATTTCTTGTAACACTGGTTTGGTGATTAACTTCTTTAGCTTTCTCTTGTCTGGGTAGCTCTTTATCTGTCCTGCATTCTAAATGATAGCTTTGCTGGGTAGAAAATTTTGGGTTGTAGGTCTTTACTTTCCAACACATTGAGTATTTTGTGCCAATCCATTCTGGCCTACAAAGTTTCTGTTGATAAATCAGCTGACAGTCTTATGGGAGCTCTTTTGTAGGTAACTAACTGCTTATCTCTTGCTTTTAAGATTCTCTCTTTGTCTTCAGCATTTTAATTATAATGTGTCTTGGTGTGGGCCTGTTTGGGTTCATCTTGTTTGGGACTCTTTGCACTTCCTGGACTTGTATATCTGTTTCTTCACCAGGTTAGAAAAGTTATCAATCATTATTTTTTCAAATAGATTTTCAATTCCTTGCTCTCTCTTTTCTTTCTGATACCTCTATGATGCAAATGTTGGTACCCTTGATATTGTCCCAGAGGCCCCTTAAACTGTCCTCATTTTTTTGGATTCTTTCCTCTTTTTTGCTGTTCTGTTTGGGTGTTTTCTGCTACTTTATCTTCTAAATCACTAATTCAGTCCTCTACTTTATCTAATCTACTGTTGATTCCCTGTAATGTGTTCTTCATTTATTATTATAATCTTTATTTCTGACTGGTTCTTTTGTATGTTTTCTATCTCCATTTTTATGTTTCCTATCTCTTTGTTGAAGTTCTCCCTGAGGTCATTGAGAATTCTTATAATCAGTGTGTTGAACTCTGCATCTAATAGGTTGTTTGACTCCATTTTATTTATTTATTTATTTTTCTGGAGCTTTGTTCTGTTCTTTTATTTGGAACATAGTTCTTTGTCTCCCCGTTTTGGCTAAATTAGGTAGGACTGCTATGTCTCCTGGTCTTAGTAGAGTGGCCTTATGTAGTAGGTGTGCTATGGGACCTAGTGATGCAGTCTCCCTGGCCATCAGAGCTGAGTGCTCCAGGTGTGTTTCTTGTGTGCGTTGTATGTGCCCTCCTATTGTAGTTGAGCTTTGGTTGCTGTTTGCACATCAGTGGGAAGGAGTGGTCCTTGGGCTCATTGGTTGTGAGGACTTAGCTGTTACTACAGTGAAGGATCTGTTGTGGAGGGACTGACCCTATGGAGCAAAACTCGATTTAGCAGGGCTCTGGTGCCTGCCCAGTGTGCCCTTTGGGTGTGTCATCCTTGGAGCCAGCTGGGTGATGCTCCAGCTTGCTTTGAAGCTGTCCCGTGGTTATGTCAACCCCGGGGTCTCCTGGGAGGGGATCCGCTGCAGGCCAAGTTCAGCTACAGCCTGTGCCCTGCCTGGGGCCACCTGGCATGAGCCACCAAGCAACCCGCAGATGGCTGCCACTCGTGCTGTGCTTGGAGGTGACTTGAGAAGCCAAGCCATGAACCAAGGCCAGCTGCCGCTAGTCCCAGGCTTAGGGCTGCTAGTCCTAGAGGTACAGGACATGCTGAAGCCAGATGCTGCTTGTTTGGGTTCTGCAAACCTTTCAGAGACTCTAGGAAAGTCTGCAGATTGAGTCAAGGCAGGCAGTTTGTACAAAAAAAAAACCACTGGAAATGGCTTGGAGATGCCCAAAAGTTAGGTGGGTCATGGTCTCTGAATCACTAGGGTGAAGCCAACCGTGTTAGCCAGGTTGATGGAGACTCAGACGTGGCAGCTGCCTGCCTGTACACACTGGGAAAGGGGAGGGCTCAACAAAGAAATAATGGCTTCCAAAAGCTCTTCCATCTGGGAGAAAGCTGCCCCTCCAACCCTCACACTGACGCCAGACAACTCAGTTCCTTTCCATATGTTCTTGATGCCTTTTGAGCTGCTGCCCCAGTGCTGGAGCTCAGAGCTACTGAGTCTGTCAGCAAGTAAGTCTGTGCACTGACCCTCTAAGAGGAGCACTTGGGACTCCACGCACCCTCTGTCTCACTCAGCCACAATCTCTACTGGTTTCCACAACCAGAAATAATAGGGACTTCTTTCCCTGGTGCTGGAACCCTGGGCTGGGGAGCCTGACGCAGTGCTGTGACCCCTCGCTCCTCCTTGGGGGACCTCCACAGCTGAGATACCCCTTCCAATTTTTAATGGTCACAGATGGATGTGGGACCAGCCCGTTCCATGTGTCTGCCCCACCTACCAGTTTCAAGGTGGCTTCTCCTATGTGTCCTTAGTTGTAGGGCTTCGGTTCAGCAAGACTTCAGGCAATTCTCAATGATGCTTGTTCTGTAGGTTAGTTGTGATTTTGATGTGGTTGTGAGAGGAGGCAAGCATAGCATTTATCTACTCCATCATCTTGACTGTAATGACAGTAGTTTTTAAAAGTCACCAATTCTACATTCTACAATGATGAAAGGAGTTGAAAAGGTTTGTGAAAAATACCTACACCCCTATCCTATAACACAGTTGGAGTGGGTAGAAGGAGAGTCTGACTTGAAATATTGGTCAGGAATAAAAGAAATCATGATAAAATAAAAAACTATACACATTATTCTAAAGTTGTTAATTTGAAATCTGATCATGAATCATAAAACTATCTCTGCACAGACCAAATGCAATGACAGGACTTGGTGACTGACTGAATAACTAACTATTCATACTCCCACCAGCAATGAATGAAAATACCAGTTGCCCTATATCCTTGCTAATTTTATTTATGTTTTAATTTTTTCATCATTAATGATAATTTGAAACTTTTCAAATATGTATTAGTCATATACATGAGTACTATGAACAGCATATTTATTGTGTCTATTAAAATATGCTCATTCTTCATATTTATTTGTAAGTCCTTTTAGAGAGGAAGAATGTGAAAGCTTTGTCTCATCTGATTAGATATTTTTCTAGAAATTTTATGTTTTAATAGATTTTTGGAATCATATGCCATATAGAAGTATTTCATTTTACCATATTCAAATTTGTCAGTTAGGTTTTCTAATACAAAGGAGCCTAACTAATCCAAAGATTATTTTGAGAAATGAACTGTGTTTCTTCTAGGTTTCTAAAATTTATTATTTTTATTTTAGCTTTTATTTCCACTAGAATTGTATTTTTAAAATTCTATGGTAAATATCTATTGTTTTAATAAATAGTCAATGGTCAAATGACATTTATGTATAATCATTTTCTGATTTGGAACTGCCACCTTTATCATATACTAAATTCTATCCATACATAAATTTCTCTGGACACCTTATTTTCTTCAAATGACCGATTAATCTTTTTTACTGCACAAGGCATATACTATTTTAATTACTATAACTTTATAATACATTGACTTATGATGAGCCAAGTCTCATTCACTTTACCTTTTAAAATTGTATTTGCTTTTCTTTGTCATTTACCTTTTTAGATAAGCATTAGATTTATTTTAAACTTCCAAAAATCTCTTTTAAAATTTGATTGCAATTTCCTTATATTTCTATACTCAAATTATTAATTTACTTATATAATTAATATTATCCTCTCAATTTATTCAAAATTTTTATGTCCTTTGGGAAATTTTATAGTCTCTTCACACAGCTATTGCATATTTCTTATGACATTCCTTAGTAATTATTTTATAGTTTTTGCAAAATGATTTCTCTTAGGAGTAAATGTTTATTTTATTATTTTTTTCCATTAAATGTTTTGTATAAGGAGATTACAATTAATTTTTGGATATTCATCTATGTCTGGTCACATTATTTTTTTGTTTTAAAAGCCTTTTTCTTCAAATTTCACTGTGTCTTAAAGGTAGACAATTATAACATTTGCAAATAATGATATTCTTTCTCTCCTTTTATATTTAAAGCTAATTTTTACATTCTATTTATTATTCAGTAGTTCTTGAAAAGTTCTGAATAATAGATATGATATTTAGAATACCCTTCACCAATTTTTAAACATAACGATAATATCTAAATTGTTTTCATTTTAAGTATGAATTTTTTAGGAACTGCTTTTATGTATAATACATTTGATAGCCTGTATGTCTAGTATATGTAATCTTTTTATTTTTTTAATTTTTTCTTGTTGGGAAACAGCCATGGTCATTGGTTACACATTGCTTTCGTGCTACAATGGCATAGTTGACTCTTTTAGGGAGGGTGCAGCTCACAGTGGCTCATGGGGGGATTGAACTGGAAACCTTGGTGTTAACACCATGCTCTAACCAACTGAGCTAACCAGTCACACCTAATATAGTAATTTGTATTTCACAGAAGAAAAGGAACTCATTTGAAACACACAAATAATTGGAAAGTAATGTTTCATGCAAATAAAGTGTAACATTTACATGGCATTCTTTTATTCCTCCAGTGTTATTGAGATATTATTGACATATATGAAAGTTTAAGCTGTACAATGTGATGATTTAATAAATGTATATATAGTAAAATAATTACCACAATAAAGTTAGTTAACACCTTCATCCCCTCACACAATTACCTTTTGTGTGTGGGATGATAACATTTAAGATCTACTCTCTTACAAGTGTATAATACAGTATTGTTCATTATAGTCACAATGCTGTAAATTAGATCCCCAGAACTTATTCATCTTTTAGCAGAAAGTTTGTGCCTTTTGACCCACATCTCCCCATTTCCCCTACAACCCAAGCCTCTGGAAACCTCCATTCTACTCTTGATACCTTTGAGTTTGGTATTTTTAGATTCTATGTATAAGTGAGAACATACAGTACTTGTCGTTCTCTGTCTGACTTATTTCACTTCGTATAATGCCTGCAAGATCCATCTGTGTTGTAGCAAAAGGCAAGATTTACTTCTTTTTTATGACTGAATAATATTTCATCGTATATATACACCACATTCTCTTTACCCATTCATCTGTCAGTGGACACTCAGGTTGTTTCCATGTCTTGGCTATTGTGAATAATGCTGCAATAAACATGGGTGGGTCGGGGTGGAGATATCTCTTTGAGATACTGATTTCATTTCCTTTGGATACATACCCAGAAGTGGGATTGCTGGATCATATGGTAGTTCCGTTTTTTATTTTTTGAGGAACCTCGGTATCATGTTTCTTATCAGTCTATTATAAATGATCCTCGGTATGTTGGCATGTAACACAAATGTTTACTGAATTATGTCAAATACATTTTTATCATACCCAAAAATGATCAATATGGTTTTATGTTTAATGCAATAATAAGAATTACACTAATATATTTCTTATGTTAAAGCACCCTAAGCAGGAATAAATGTTAGTTATAAACTATTCTGTTAAGACTTTTGCAGCAACACAGTGAAACTTATTATTTGAAAATTTAAAAAATGTTTGCATATTCAAAAGTGAAATTGTTTTATTGTTTTGTTTTTGAGGGGATACCTATGATTTTATTTGTTTTATATTGTATTAGGAGTAAAAAAAAAAAAAAATACCTAGAGCTCAGCATGCCACCAGTGAGCACTGCCACTCTCAGTCTCCACATGTCCCTAAACAGAAACAAAAGGGGACCCTCCACATGCTCCCAGGAAGACGCCCAGTTACATGTCCAACACCGTGCCTGCCACCACAGTTGGACACATCAGGACATACCCCGCCTTGCTCTGTACCTCTTTTTATATCAGTTCCCATAAAAACCCCAAGACTCCCAGCAGCGTTATCCCCTGTGGCTCTGTAAACTCAGTTGATCCTTAGCTCTAGCATTAATTCTCAGGCATTGGAGTCTAATCAATGTTCATAAACTCAAAGATGTCTGAATACCATAGAACTGATAAAAATGAAAGGTGTGAAGCATGATACATTGGCAAGATGGAGAATGCTATGAAACGGGATGTATGGCCCACTTAGAGGAATTTAATTTAAAAAAAATTACAAAGATATTGTGCTGGGAAAAAGTGCCAAATTCAGGCTGGAAGCATCCATTTCAGTAAATCTATCCTGAGAAGGAAAAACATTTTACAGATGCTCTTTAACCAACACAACCACACCATCTCCATTGAGACAAAAATGTACACTATGACAAATAATGTCAGTTTCTCTTTATCTTTCTTCTACTCTCAGCTTATTCCAGTGAACATAGAAACAGATACAAAATTTCAAAGCTAACACTGATCCATTGACCTTTCAGTTACCATTACCTAGCCCCCAAAAAAACACTGGAGTAAAAAATCCATTCATTAAACCAGCAAATATTTATTGAATGTCTACTATGTGCCTGACAGCTAGGCCTGAGGACATTATGGTGGGCACGGCAGATGGGGTTTGCTTTCTAGAAGCTCACAGTGTAGTGAGGAAGACAGACATTATAGTCAAGTACAGTTATAAATTGAGTAATTTGAAGAATAGGAACTCTGTACCTAACTTCCCTGAAGAGGTGACGCTTGAACTGAGATGTATGAAGTGCTAGGAGTTGAAGAGGTAAAGATAAGAAGAAAGGGTGTTCTAAGTAGAGGGACCGGTTCAAAAGTTCAACAGCAGGAATGAGATGGATTCTTTTTTTGGACTGAAAGGAAGCTATTGTAGTTTCAGTACAGATTAAGGAAGTAAGTGCTGTGTGAGAGCACAATGAAATTCTTTTTCAATGGTCAGATTATACAAGACTATATAAATACATTTTTAATCTACTAGTAGTTTCCCATAAATGCTTACAAATAGAATTAAGCTCATAATTCTCTATAAGCATAAAAAATTAACAGCCTCTATTCTAATGCTCCTATTCAAAAAAAGATGAACCCTCTCATTGCAATTTATTTTCTGTCGGAGTCCTTCTTAACTCTCAGATTTTGTTGAAAACACCTGGAATTTAGTTCTGGACTACTACTCACTGTTCTTTACATTATGACTCATTTAATTGATTTGCTTATGAATTTAAATAAAATTCAAAATCACATGAAACCCCAAGGTCTGCATAGCTGGTGTTAGGACCACGATTGCAGAATACGAAACTAGGAAGATTGCCAAAGCAAATTGCTTTGACTGAGTCTGCAGAGGGAGCAGCTGGTATTAAACCCTGAGAACTGCCGGGATCAGAAATTAATATGCAAGACAGATACTGCATGGTATCTTTATATGTGGAATATATATAAAGACTAACCCATAGAAACAGTGGAAAAGTGGTTGCCAAGGGCTGAGGAAACTAGCGAGAGGTTGGTAAAAGGGTACATGTTTTCAGTTATTAAACGACTAAGATCTGAGGATCTGTTGTAAAATTTAGTGATTATAGTTGATAACACTGTATTGTATAATTGAAATTTGCTATAAGAGTAGAATTAAAGTGCTGTCACCAAAAAAGAAAAAAAAAAGAATAATTACATGAAGTGATGGTAACTAGATGGGGTGGATCGTTTCAGAATGTAATATATATGTATATCAAATCATTGCAATGTACACTTTAAATATCTTATAATTTTATATGTTAGTTATATCTCAACAAAGCTGAAATTTAAAAAAATATAGATGCAATAGCTTCTTATTTCAATTCAGACTAATAGATTGTGGGCCAGGAGTGCCATCTATTGGCAACACTTGTAAAGTGCAGAATTAGCTTTCAGGGAAGGGAATTATTTTCAAGGTTGAATTCATAAAGCTAAATGAATGACAAGATAATCTATCTTGTGTTAAGAAATCACAAGTAGAAGTGTAGTTTAAAAATATAGCTTCCAAGCAACTCCTGATATAGTTTTTCCCAACCTTCAGCAAATTTGTTCAAAAAGTCAAAAGAAAATCACAAATTACAAATATATTGAACATCAACAATAGCTTCAACTGCAAAAATCTGAGAGTAAGTTTTATTGATTATAAGGATAATTCATTGGTTTGATAAAACAATATATTGTGTACTCAGATCTCAGCTCATTAAATAGAAGATATTTGGAATACATTTTTTAAATTCAGACATTTATTAAACAAATTTACTGTTAAGTGTCAGAAACTCATTGCATGCTGGAGTCATTGCAGGGAACAAGATGAGGTCCCTGCTCTTTGAGGGCTCCTATCCTATGTGGTGCATACAAAGAAATAAATTAAAAGTAACTTTCAGAGAGAGATAAGGGCTTTGAAGAAAACAAAGCAGAATGACTGGACACACTGATTATAAGAGCCAGAAAGCTTTAATTTAGAATGATCAAAGAAGGTGTCTTTGAAGAGAGGATGTATTAATTAACATTTACTGCACTATAAATCACACACTATCTTAGGGGCTTAAAACAGCAAACATGTACTATTTTTCATGATTCTTTGAGTTGGCTGGGCAATTTTCTTCATCCAGGACAGCTCAGCTATGGCTGAATGATTTTGGATAGCTTCACCCACAGCTCTGAAGCTTGAGCCAAGATAGACGGAGGAGAGGCTTCTCTCCACATGCGATAGCAGAGTTCTCAGCAGCAAGAGAGGATGGGCTGATGGTAAAGGGAGGTGGGTAGAAAGTCACAAACATTAATCATGAATAACCTGTGCTCACCATCTTTAAGTGATCTTTGAAAATCAAGTGAACCACTAGAAACATTGAATATGGATTTACTTATTTAGCCAGTGTATTAGTCTCTCATGCTGCTAAAACAAGTTATTATAAATTTAGAGTCTTAAAACAACATATATTTAATGGAAAGACATCCCATGTTCATGGATTGGAAGATTTAATATTGTTAAGGGGTCATTACTGCCCAAAGAGATTAACAGAGTTAACCCAATCCCTATCAAAATTACAACACTGTTTTTTGCAGATAAAAAAAACAAAAACAAAAAAAACTTTATCCTAAAGTTCATATGGAATCTCAAGGGACATCACATAGCCAAAATAATCTTTAAAAAAAAAACAAGTGGAAAAACAAGGTTGGAGGTCTCACACTTCCTGATTTCAAAACTTACTGCAAAGCCAAAGTAATCAAATAGTGTGGCACTAGCCTAAAAGGCAGATATATAGACCAATGCAGTAGAATGAAGAGTACAGAAATAAACTCCATGTATATAGTCAAAAGATTTTTGAGAAGGGTGCCAAACCATTTCATGGGGAAAAGACAGTCTTTTCAACAAATGGTGCAATCAAATGTTTCAGAAAATGTGTGTGTGTGTGTGTGTGTGTGTGTGTGTGTGTGTGTGTGTGTGTGTGAGTGTGACAGAGACAGAGACATGGAGAAAAAGAAGAGAGAAAGGGAACAAATTTGAGGAAAACAAATGGGGCAAAATGTTAATTCGTAAACCTGGGTAATGGATACAGGAATTATTCCTACTATTCTTGCAAATTTTATGCAAATTTGGAATTATATCAAATTTAATTACATTAAAAGTTATTCAAAAAGTTGCTTTAAAGTAAGTGGGCTAAATGATTGCTTTAATGCTCCCCCACTCAAAAATCTATATGGCTAAGATTATGATTTTTACCTGCTTTCCTGAAAGGAGTTGTCAGATGACAAAATTAAAACAATTTAGTAATGAGTTTGATGTCCTTATTCAAGGGAAAACTATCCATGGATTGGGGGAGTAGAGTGCTTCCCAAGCAATGAAACACTCTTCCCAAGGAATTCTGGGCAAGAACGAGTTTCATGCAGTGTTAGAAAAGGCAACTCGGAAACAGGATATGATTGGCTAGGAGATCAGGGATTTCCTTAGCAGGCTAGCAGGTCCTATTTTCTAGGGTAAGGTAAGCTAGCTAAAGTTGAGATGGAAGATTCTGACTGGTGTATGTTACATTTCCTTGGCAGATGTTTCCTATAAATGCAGGCCGACTTAGGTTTAGATTTGTGACATAGGCCAACTCACTGGGGCAATCTCTGCATTTTGGGTCCCAATATATGAACTAACTTTGAATCAATGAAACTCTAACCAGACAATGCATGTGTAACTCAGACTAAATGCACTCCTAAGAATAATAGAAATCACTATTCCTATTTTTTATTCCATGATTCAATGTGTTACAGATATTGTAATTGCTGCATTTATTTCTCTCACTATATTATCCTAAGTAACAACAGAGGCTATAATGTCTAAATATAGTTCCTGCCTGTTTTAATCAGTTATAGAATAGGAACCATTGGCACAAAGGCACATTTTTGGAAATATGGCCTCAATTTCAGAAACTTTAGTTTTTCAGCCTTTATGTGTTATATTTTACCTGCCCCTTCACTGCATTTTCCTAGGGTCATAATTAAACAAATTATCTCTGAATTCCCTCCCCTGCCCCAACCCTATAGACCAAACAATTTAATACCAATGAAATACACAATGTATGAATAGAAATGAGATAGTTTGAAATAATTAATGAATGTTTTAATTTACATAAATTAACCTGTCAACATAAGAAATATCCAAACCTGTAGAGAATGTCAATGAGTTTATTTGAGCCAAACTAATGACAATTGCCGGAAAGCAAAATCTCAATGGGTTAAGAAAATACTTCCAAGAATGGAAGTTTTGCAGCTAATTTTATGCATTAGAATCAAAGGGGGAGACATGAGGAAGGTTACATGAGATCTATGGATGATAGATTAAGGCGGCAGGAGAAAGCAAAGCAGGGAAATCTCTGGGATTGAATAAAAAGTAAAATGGAGAGACACTTCTTTTACATTGGTGAGTACATGATAGTTAATAACATTTTACAGCACATAGAGATGGTATTCGGGGAACAAAATAACAGAGGGGTTCTGTGATTTTGGGCTCTGGTGTGGTGGGCTGTGCCCTGAGGGGTCTGGAAAAAGGGATTACTCTGACATTCCAAGGATATGTTATCTTAGATGCAAAAAGACAATAGACAGCCTCATTTAAGGTAATATTGACCTTTGTCAAGGAAGCTACAGGCTAAGGATGTGACTACCCACCATGACCCGCTTTGAGTTAGAAATTTTTATGTTCAGATCATCTTATGTGGTTAATTTCAGTCTCTGAGTTTGTAGGGCCCACCATGCTGGCCTCCCCTGAGCTTGTCAGGTTTAATATGTGGCCCCTTTTTCATCACAGGCCCAAAGAAGACTCTCAGAGCCCAGGGAAAGTTTTGTTTGATTTTCTTTTTAAATCTCAAGTCAATTGTTTCCATTAACATGATCTTTGTCCTAAACCCCCTGGTAGAATGTAAGAGCAACAACAACAAATAGGTGCCAGGCGCTGTGCTAAGTGCTTTACATGTGTTAATTTAAATTATTAAATCGACATTAGTATATAATTAATTTGTTATTATTACATTAATATCCATATTTTTTAGAAAAGAAAAACCAAGACACAAAGAGATAAAGTAATCTGCCCAAGATCACTGTGATAATTGATTTATAAGAAAGGCATATTTGGTCTTCTGGCACAAAGCTACTAAACCCCTTGGAACTTCCTAAGTGGTGAGAGTGACAAAGGTGTCTTTTGTTATGTTAATGAAGTGACTTTGAGACCACACCTAAGGAGGGGGTAGGGCCAGTTGCCAGGAGAACCAACCATGTGATTATAGAGGGTTGAAATTTTCAGTCTCAACCTTCTGAGCTGGGCTGGAGGTTGAATTGATCACCCAAGGCCAATGAGCTAACCAATTGTGTCTATGTAATGTAACCTCCATACACACACACACACACACACACACACACACACACACAGGAGGAGGGTTCAGGGAGCTTCCAGGCTGGGAAACCAGAACACTTCCATGTGCTACCATGCCAGGGCCCCAACTCCACAAGAACAGAAGCTCCTTTGCTTAAAACCTCATTCTATGCACCTCTTCATCTGACTGTTGATTCATATTCTTTTATATCCTTTGTAATAAACCAATAATCTAGTGAGTAAACTGGTTTCTTGGGTTCTGTGAGCTGTCTAGTAAATTAATGGAACCCAAAGAGGGAGTCGTGGGAATCTGTGATTTCTAGCCAAATCTCTCAGAACTGCAAAAACTGGACTTGGCAATTGCCATCTGAAGTGGGGGCAATCTTGTGGGTTTGAGCCCTTAACATATGGAATCTGATGCTATCTCTGGGTAGAAAGTGTCAGAACTGAGAACTGAGTCGAATTGTAGGACACCCAAATGGTACTGAAAATTTGCTTGGTGATGTGGGGGGAAATCCTGACACGTCAGAATTGGTGATCAGAAAAATCAGCCACAAAGCTAGTAATTATGGGCTGTAACCCAGAACTTCTGGCTCCAGGATCTGACATACCTAATGTTATGCCGCTTTTCAGGGTCCGGCAAGACGCTTTGCATATTATTTTCTTCTTTATCTTCCACAGGGACCCAAAAGCTTGACCTAGGGCAGGTATTTGAAACTGAATGTATTCATTTCTTTCCTCCTAGTTGGGGAACAGCCACTCTTTGTGTCCTAAATGCCACTTTCCTATAGTGTTTTGTGTTCTATATGACCATCCCGGTACCTTCAAGTGTATGGCCCAGTGAATAACATCTCCTTCGGCAGCACCTTACCTTGATCTCTGCTGGCATTTTGATTTATCTGCTCCTCCTTTGGGGACTCTGATATCATTTCCCCATTTAAAGGCATAAGAGTAAAAAAGGGCAGGGCAGGATGTATGGTACCATGGAAAGCACTGGCTGGTACGTGGAATTGAGACCATCTTTCTCACTGACTGACCCATTTCTCTGAGTCTCAGTTTCTTCCCTTATGAAAAGTAAAGTGCTTTTAGTACTTAGCTTCCTAATAGGTTTTGTGGACATTGTCTCTTAAAATAGAACAAATAGTTCCTAAGTCACAGAATTAGATAAAAAATATTTACCTATATCATTAGGTAAAATGATATAAAATGCTTATAAACTTATAAACTATATACAAGTATTAGTGACCATTAACAGTCATTGTTACCTGGGTTCAGGATCAAGAATTAGGTAATAATTATTTCTATCTACTATGAGATCATTAGAGAAGAACTAGATCCAAATTGGCATTCTGAGTTCAAAGATTAAGAATTAATCAGGTAGGGCCAGCCGAGTGGCTCAGTTGGTTAAGAGCTGGCTTGGGACGCCAGAGGGCCCCGGTTCGGATCCCACATATGAGGGCCAGTGATGCTGCCCTCTACAGCTAAGATGCTGAACAACAGCTCAACCTGGAGCTGGGCTGCCATGAGTCACCGGCCAGGCGTAGGCTGCAGCCCCTGTGGCAGTGGGTTGCCATGGGCTACTGTATGTAGCCAGCAGCCGCAGTCAGCAGCCAGCAGCCACAGTGAGCAGCCATCCAGAAGC
The DNA here is from genome assembly GCF_001890085.2 of Hipposideros armiger. NCBI lineage: Eukaryota > Metazoa > Chordata > Mammalia > Chiroptera > Hipposideridae > Hipposideros > Hipposideros armiger. Next base: position 73,530 of record NW_017732925.1, on the reverse strand, counting down.
CAGCAAATGATCTGCCTCACCCGGGAAGAGTGCAATGATGGTGCCAACTTGGACCAGTGAAGCAACGTCCTCCACAACTAGACTGAAGAACAAAACGACAGCAACTTGTCTGTTCCCCTTCCCCCAATTCCCCAGCGCTGTTCCCATCCCCCAGTTCCCCAATAAAAATCTTAAAAAAAAAAAGAATTAATCAGGTAAACAAAAATTCTATGAGACTCTTTCCCTTCCCATTGTCATAAACCAGAAACTATTACAGGGAGATTAGTAATCTCTGTTTGGCCTAATAAGTAAGGCATAAAGAGCAACATGAGATAATCCAGTGGTTTTCACTGTATTCAAATAATGAAAGAAAATTCCTAAGCAAACTCTACAATTTTTATCTGTTGAAATTTGAAGAACCTGCTTGGGAGTCATATAAAACCTCCTGGGTTTCTAAGCTAAGAAGCACATAGGACCCAAGAAACTGAACATAACACTTTAGTTCCAACAAAGCCCATAACAAGAAGAGTACAATTTCAGTGTCTATCTTTATGAGCATTGGGTGGACAGAATGATTTTTACTTCCTATGATGTTTCTTAGGAGGATCACTAGCCAAAACTTTAAAATGGAAAAGTAGCTAGACATGCAGAATACTACTGAACTCTGAGGAAAGAAATCAAAGAATATCTAAATAAATAGAGAAGTACTCCATGTTCATGGATTGAAAGACTCAATATTGATAAGATTTCAATTCTTCTCAACTTGATGTATAGATTCAATGCAATACCAATCAATTTCCCAACAAGCTATTTTGTAGACATTAAACACATTCTAAATTTATGTAGAGGGCAAAAGATCTAGACTAGCCACAGAGTACTGAAGAAGAACAAAGTTGAAAGACTTATACTACCTGATTTCAAACTTACTACACAGCTACAGTAATTAAGACAACATGTTATTGGCAAAGGAATAGACACATAAGTCATTGGAACAAAATAGAGAACCCAGAAATAGATCCACACAAATATAGTCAACTGGTTTTTGACAAAGGAACAAAAGCAACTCAGTGAAAACAGGATACTTTCCAAAAAATGATACTGGAAAAACTGGACATTCATATGGAGAAAAAAAGCCTAAACACAAACCATTCACAGAAATTAACTCAAAAATGAATCATAAGCTAAATGTAAAATGCAAATATATAAAACTTGTAGAAGAAAACATGAGAGAAAATCTAGGTGAGTTAGGCGATGCGTTTTTAGATACAGCAACAAAAGAATGATTCATGAAAAAAATTGATAAGTTGGACTTACTAAAATTAAAACTTTTGTTTTACAAGAAAATCCAAAGACAAACCACAGACCAAAAGAAAATATTTGCAAAATACATCTGATAAAGAACTTGTACTCAAAATATACAAAGAATTCTTAAAATTCAACAATAAGAAAACAAATAACACAATTAAAAAATGGGTGAAAGATCTAAAAAGACACTTTAGCATAGAATATATACAGATGGCAAATAAGTATATAAAAAGATGCTCAACATCATATGTCAATAGGGAATTGCAATTTAAAGCAATAATGAGATACCACTACACACATACTAGAATGACTAAAATCCAAAAAAAATGACAACACCAAATGTTACCAGTGATGCAGAGCAACAAGAATTCTTATTCACTGCTGGTGGAAATACAAAATGGTGGAAGCACTTTAGAAGACAGTTTGGCAGTTTCTTACAAAACTTAACAGTTTTACCATACAATTCAGCAATTTCACTCCTAGGTATTTACTCAAGTGATTTAAAAATTTATGTCCGTGCAAAAACCTGCATGCAAATATTTATAGCAGGTTTTCACAATCATCAAAAACTGGAAGCAATCCAGATGTACGTCTATAGGCGAATTAATAAACAGCTCTACACACATACAATAGAATATTATTCAGTGATAAAATAAATAAGCTATTAAGTCATGAAAAGATATGGGTGAATTAAGGAGCATATTGCTAAGTGAAAGAAGCTAGTCTGCAAAGGCTACATACTCTATGATTCAAATTATGCGACATTCTGCAAAAGGCAATACTATAGAGATAGTAAAAGATCAGTGGTTACCAGGAAGGAGGGGTGGAAGAGCTGAATAGGTGAGGTGTGGGAGATTTTTTAGAATGGTGAAACAACTCTGTATGATACTATAATTGTGGCCATATAACACTGTGCATTTGTCAAAACCAATTGAATTTTACAATTGAATTTTCACAAAGAGTGAACCTTAATGAGTGTGAATTTTAAAAAATCATATAGTTTGGGGAAAACATCCCACAATGGAATGCAGAATGTGATATAACAATCTAACTGTATTCAACTGTATGAAACAATTCACTTAAGAGAGTAGGGAAAATGGATGCTGACCTACGTAACTGAAAATGAGTGGAGTTTGTAAAGCAAAAGGCAAAAGAAAATATACATAAGTACTGCACTCTAGTTGATAAAGTTGAGGTACTGGTTGACAATTCTGATGCTTTCATACATGTGCACTGGAATTGAACAATGGAGTAAATGGACGGCAGATAGTGGGAGTGAGGTTTCTCACTGTTGGAGTGGGAGTCTGCAGATAAGCAAGGGCAAGAGGCTAGAATTGTCCAAAAGAGTTTCTTCTGAGAAAGGTTGGGGGATTTCTGATAGGCTAAGTGAACAATGTAAGGAAAAGTGAGAGCAACATGATGTAGCCAACAGGAAATGACGTCATGGCCTGCAACATTCAGAAGCAAAGGGAAGACGGGGTCTTGAGGAGGAATCGGCAAAGGCACTGGGCCTCACTAGGCCCTCTGAGTAAAAGACCAGAGGCAGCAACAGCAGGCTGAGCTCTGTTTAGTGCCAGGCTTAGAATCCCAGGGCCAGGGATTCTCCTGCGGATGGTGCTGTCCTCCTGGAATGAATGTCCTACCCAGCAGAGATTTTGTGTGTCTGCGTGTGTTTTTGGTTTTTGTTCGTTTGTTTGTTTTTTAGGTCAAAGCAATTTCACAGCAAGAGAAAATGGCAGCAGGGGAGTAAAAAGCCAGCTCACAAGTAGTTAGAAGACTATGTGACAGCATATGGCCCAAGCCAATTCAGCACCAGGGTGTCAGAAATCTATTGAAATTAATATAAGAAGTTTTATAATTTTTGAATCAGGTTCCTGGCAGGAAACAGATAACGCACTCCAATTGGGTAGTCAGAGAAAAAAATAACAAAATGGGCAATATATAAGGGAGAGTACCCTCAGCTAGGGGTTGGAAACAGGATGCCATTATCACCTCTAGGCCTGAGAAAACAAGGACAAGAGCTATAACCTTCCACCCAGGAACATGGCCTATCTGCTGTGACTCATTCTCTTGTGTTTCTCTGATTTCCTGTTGGCGGAACCAGAATGAGATATCACCTCACACCTGATAGAATGGCTGTTACCAAAAAGACAAGAGATAACAAATGCTTGTGAGAATGTGGAAAAAAGAGAATCCATGTGCACTGTTGGTTGGAACGTAAATTGGTGCAGCCACTATGGAAACCAGTATGGAGGTTCCTCAAGAAATTAAAATAGAAGTACCATGGGATCCAGCAATCCCACTATCTAATGAAGTAAAATCACTATCTCAAAGAGATATCCGTACCCCCATGTTCAATGTAGCATTATTCATAATAGCCAAGTCATGAAGAGAAGTTGGTCAAAGGGTAAAAACTTCCAGTTATAAGAAAAATAAGTTCTGAGAATCTATTGTACAGCATGACGATTATAGTTAACAATACTATATTGTATACTTGAAAGTTGCTAAGAGATTAGATCTTAAGTGTTCTCGAAGTAACAAAACCAAAAAATGGTCATGATTCAAGGTGAAAAAATGTGTAAACTAACTTTATTGTGGTAATCATTTTGCAGCATATATGTATTAAATCATCTCATTTTATACCTTAAATTTACACAATGTTATACCTCTATTATATCTCAATAAAGCTGAAAATAATCAATTCCTTATTTCATAAAAAAACAGTTGTTATAAAATTTTGCAAAGATGGTGGCAACAGAGGTTTATCTTTTGAATCTTTTAAAATTCCCACATAAAGACTGCCTGAGCAACTGGGAAACAAAGCCAAAAACCCATGGACAACATTTACATTAAACCTAGGTGGCAAGATTCTTCAAAAACCCAAAATACGATATAAGTGAGTGAGAACAAACCACCAAGAGCCTCGAGAACTGCAGGGTCCTGAGTGTGTACAGGAAGCAGAGGAAAGCAGCTTCTGAACAGCCTAAGAACACAGCCAACTAGTCATCACCAGAACAAGCAGAGGACCAACGGACGAAAAGCAGCTTACACTGAGGGACTTTGCCTGCGCCAGTGACAGCCGAGTACAAGGGTCCTCAGTGAGGGGTAAAGGGGCGGGAGCAGTCTGCCACCTGAACAGTCAAAACTGAAACCCCACAGCCTCCTTACAGGCAAAGCCCCACAGTGAAGAAAAACTCCCGAGAAGGTAATCAAAACTGAGCAGACTGGGGACAAAAGAGATGGACGTTCCAGATAAAAATGGACAGAAACCTAGCCAAGAAATTTCATAAAACAAGCCCTTGCATTTTTAATACTATATAAGAAAACAACAGAAGAGGAAGCTTTGTTATGTTAGAAAAGCTACCCTGATCCATGCCTCCTTATAAAAGTTTAGGTGTATATGAAAGTGATTTTGTACAAAAAATTTAAGATGCTAAAGAATGTAAGTCAAATTTCTTACAAAAATTATGAGGGAAAGGAGACTAAAAAACAAAATACCACTCCTACAGACAATGAAAGCACTTCAAAAAGACATGCCCACAGAAAAGATTTAAAAAACAAACAAACAAACAAACAAACAAAAACCATATAACCTTCTAATACAAATGAGATAACAGAACTCAGGGAAGAATTAGAATGTTTTTTAAAAATCATTTATAAATAAAGTCTGAACTACAAATAATGCAAAAAATGAATACACATGAAAGAATAATGCCTGGAAAGAAACTGAAGATAAAAAGAAGGAAAAAAATCACATAGGAATGAAGAAGCAAATAAAGACTTTAGAGAAAGTAAAAAATATTGTAAAATTGCCAAAGCAGAGGCAACTTATACTTAATAGGAGTCTCTAAAGAAGAAAACAGCAGCAAGGTAATAGAACAAATTCTAAAAACACTAACTCAAGAAATTTTCCTGAAATTTAGAGAAAATTTGAAACTAGAAATTGAAAAAAACTACCTATCTGACAATACTAACCCAGAACAACCAATACAAAGGCATAGCCTAATATGATAATTGGATTAAAATATATATGCCTTAGGCATCTCTGAAAAATAGCAAGTGACTTATAACAGGAATAAAAAATCATCCTAAGGGTTTGCACTCTTTGCCAAAAGAGAAGGGAGTATCATAATAAAGATACAGAAAGAAAGAAAATGTCATTTTCTATGTGCAATATTGATATTCCAGTAAAGGGCATAAATAAACTGCTGCTAGCTAAGGGGATATTGTTCTCATGAGCCCCTGGAGAGTGACTCTCAGGCACCAAAATGCTTAGAAAGAATCAATGTAAGCACTGGTAGAGCATTAAACCTACAGTTACTTGTAGAACTAAGTGAGAGTTTAAAAAAAAAAAGAGAGAGTGATGGTTATATGATCTGACAATATATATATATAGGAAAACCATTGTAAAATAGGAGGGGAAATGGGGAAAGTATATGCAAAAAAAAAGATAAAATTTTACTGCTGTCAGAAATTGTACTGTTGGTGGTAGTATTAATATTGTTATTCTGAGGCCATGTAAGTAATGTGAGAATATTCTATCATTCCTATGTCCCTCTATAAGTCAAGAATTTCAATAAGTCAAGAATTCATATATTCTCAGACATATAAAAAAAACTTCTTCAATGCAAGACACTGAAACTAATATGGTATATCTAAGGCTGTATAATATTTATTTGATTAGAGAACAAGAAGGTGATAGGAGAACCCAGTGAAGGACCTGTAGAATTTTTGATGTCCTGAAATTTCCACCTCATTGCTTATTTTAAAAGGATGTTTTTTTGCTCTCTAGTTCTCAATAGGCTCCAAAGACACGGCAATTATTACATTGTTTATTTTGAGGACATTAACAGTCTCAAAGTCCAAGATACCTAAGATATGCTATCAGGCGTTCACTTATCTTGGCATTGGTTACTTACCAGTTCTGTAGCCTTTCAACCACAGGTCTGAATCCAGGGCCTAATGGCATCTTTCCCCAACAAGGAAAGGTCATGTCTTGGAAATGCCCTTTTTTCTCATAGTTGACTATAACCAGCATTGATAGAATACATTTCTGCTAGTCTGCTTCAACATTTTAACCTTATCTCAGCTAGCATGTCCAAGCTTGAAGAAGAAAGGATAGTTCTGTTTTCACTTCTACAGCAGTAGTGGCTACCATGTGTCCTGTTTTATATAAGAGATTCTTTATTTTAAGGGAATTTAGAATCTGAGATAAGAATATTTTAAAAAGTATTGTTCATGATCTTCTCCTTTTTGATGCTTTCCTATAACTCATAAGAAAATGAATCTCTTCAATTAACTCTGTCAAGTCTTCAATTCCCTTCCTGAATCTTCTGAAAACACTCACTCTCAGGAGTGTTTAAAGATTTGGTGGGAAGTCCTTTCAGGTTGTCTTCCACCATCCACCAATGGTCACTAAAGCAGCAATGACCTTTGAGTTTCCACACCAATTATGTATTAGTTGCAAACCATTTTCCAAAAGACGTATGCTCATTATGTGCAAAACAATCAGCTTCATGTCTAGACCTATAATCTTAGTGACCTAGGCACTAGGCTGTCTCTTAGGAGTTAGGACAGAAAATACAGTCAGCGTTTTAGCCTGGTGGTGAGTGGACTTGGGTCCTTTGCCCAGCATCAATGGGAAAGGAAGAGAGTTGAAGACCCAGGTTCTCAAAGTGCAGTTTATCTCAATTAATCATCCTGACATTTTCTAAAGGGCCACCTCCCACTCCTGATACCCACTCAGCTCTCAGCTTGGAATACTCTGAACAACTCTCACCTTCTTAGCTGTCTTCTCTTGTATTTTCTTTCAAAATGCTTTTCCCTCCACCTTGTTCCTCTGTTAATCTATAGCCTATGCTTTCTACCTTTAGGATATCTTCATAAATTTCTAATCTACAATTAATACTGTCTGTTATTTTTTAGAAATGTTACAAATTCATTCTTTGAAAAGTATTTTCTATCATTTCAGAGAATTTGGGTCAAATGGCAATGTAAACGTATGTGTTCTATTTCATTTCTTGATCAAATCTCATGCATAATGAGTTTTAATAGTTATGTGAAATGACTAAAGAACAGTGAGCTTGTTTTAAAATGTTCATTATTAAAAACTCTTGAAGGAATTTATAATCATATATACATATATTCATTTTTGTTATATGTCTATAACTTAAATACATCTGCCTATACAGAATATTTTATTGTCAGAATAATGGTAACTTTATGAAAGCAAGTGCAAAAATTTCTTTATGCCATAGAATACTTTAAGTAGCATAATAGTGGTCTATCCCTTGAAGGCCTCGAAGAATTACCACTTAAAATCATGTGGAGCTGTCCCTTTTTAAATAATTTTTAAAAATTTATTTTTCAATTACCATTGACATACAATAGTATATTAGTTTCAGGTGTACAAAACAACATAGTGCTTAGACATTTTTATACCTCACAAAGTGACCACCCTGCTAAATCTAGCACCCATCGGACACCATACATAGTTATCATATTATTGACTATATTCCTTATGCTATAGCCTACATCCCCATGACGACTGTGGAACAACCAATTTGTACTTAATCCCTTCCCCTTTCTCACCTACCCCCAACACCCCTCCCATCTGACAGCTATCAAAATGTTGTCCTTTTAAAAAAATTATTTATTCTTTTCAGTTACAGTTGACATTCAATATATTTTATATTAGTTTCAGGTGTACAAGCATAGAGGTTAGACATTTATATAATGTATGCAATGATCCCCCCAATTAGTCTAGTACCCACTTGGCATTGTGCATAGTTGTTGCAACATCATTGACTATATTCCCTATGCTGTACCCTACATCCCTGTGACCATTTTGTAACCACCGATTTGTATTTCTTAATCCCTTTGCCTTTTTTCACCCAGATCCCCAACCACCCTCCCCTTTGGCAACCATCAGTTTGTTCTCTGTATCTATGAATCTGTTTCTGTTTTGTTTGTTCATCTATTTTGTTCCTTAGAGTCCACATATGCTAAGTGAAGCAAGTCAGAAAGGAAACTGCTCTTTTAACAGAGGTAATTTTTTAACTACTTTCTCAATTTCATCTGTGGATATTGAACTGTGCATGTCAATCATATATTCTTGACTAAATTGTGTTAATTTATTTTTTTATTCAGTCTGTTTTATTCAGATTTTAAAATGAGTTGGTATAGAGTACGACATATTTTTTCTTAATTCGCTTTATTTTATCAATCATGGTTTCTTTCTTAATTAGGTTAGTTTATTGCTTTATGTATTTATTAATTGCAAATAAGTTGGATTTATTTAAAGTTCTGTTTTTATTTTTATTCTGATTTTTGCTTCATATTTTTGACAGCTTTTATTGTGTGTGTGTGTGTGTGTGTGTGTGTTTCTTTTCAAATTTAATATTTATTTCACTCATTTTCCTAATGTCTTGTTTAGTAATAAGAAGACTTAATTTCATGAATTTTTATTAGTAAAATGTTGGTAGACTCTATAGATTTTAACATTTAGGATTCCCATTTTTGTAAATTCCTAAGTAGTCTGTGATTTCATGTTTGATATTTTTTAGCCTAAGATTTTCGTAGAAATGTTTTCTCTTTTATTTTAAAGTTGTTAGAAGCATTTGCCAAAATTAATTATTAAATTCTAAGTTGTGTCTCATGGTGGACAAGAAAGCAGTCTACTAATTTTCTTTTGTTAATTTTTTGAGTTTTTTATAGTAATTTAATTGTATAGTTGCTCTCTAATTTTAAAGTATAGCACAGTCATCTGGGTATTTGTTTAAAATGAAGTTTCCAGAGCTCTAGTTCTACAGGTACTGATTTAGTAAATCTCTCATAGAGCCTGGAAATTTGCAGTTTTAATATCCCAAGTAATCTTGATGTAGGTGATCTACAAACAACAGTCTAAGGGGTATTATAATATCAACAAATGATCAATATTGGTCATTATTCCATAAGCACAGGAAAAAATGGTTAAATTTCTTTAGGGAATATTTGTGGATAGTAACATAGTAGAGCAGCCTTGTTATTTGTTGTTTATGTCATCTATAGCCTTTCAGGTCTACATGTATAAAAAAGCAATAAATGTGTATAAAGCTACTGTATATACATATAAATGTATATAAAGCTGCCCATTTCTTCCAACAATGTTTGCTTAAACACAATATTTCATTGATTCTGAGATATATAGATAGATATAGATATAGATTTATTTATTTCATCTTACAATCAGTCTGTATCATCAAACTATTGACTGCTCACAATCTTTTTTGGCCAGATGGGTCATCATTGCTTGTGTGTTTACAAAAGTCAGGAATGCCAGCTTCAATATCTGTAGAGTGATCGTCATTGGTTGAATGAAAGTTCCAAGGACAGTTGTAATGCACTCTTTTAGACCCTGAGAACAAATTACAGTAATACCTTGGTTTGCAAGCATAATTCGTTCCGGAAACAAACTACTTGTATTGCAAGACATCGCTCGTTTACCACGTTAAAATGTATTAGAAATGTTTGCTCATATTGCGGAACACTCGCAAACCACGTTACTTGCAATCCAAGGTTTTCCTGTAGTTGTGGGAGAGGTGGGAAGTAGCAAATCCCATGTATTTGTCAATATCCCTGAGACAGGCGTCAAAGATAGGCTAACTCTACACAATTGTAGTAACAGTTTAAGACACCAATAATAACAGCTTTTTTTAAAAATATAATCTTTTTTAAATGTTGCATTACAAACACATTTAAGAGAGATCATACTACCAGGAAGTACATTAACTGACACAAATAGAATTTCTCTTCTGGGCTGAGGATATATCCACCTATCAATATGGTTCAATCTAGACCACCCTTCATTAACACAGATAATTCCCTAAGTTTTACCAAACATATAGACACATGCATCATTTAAAGAAGCTACTAAACACAAAAACAAACTCACCTCCATGCCACTCCAACTCATTGAAAACAGTCAAGAAAAGAGGCCAATAAAATTAAACTGTAAATAAAATTGTATTCTCAGGAGCACTAAATTTAGAAAAGCAGGTTGCCATAATAGAAGGAAAACAATTATATAAATTTAAAACATTGTTTTAAAGTAGATGGTCTAAATAGCAGAGTGCATACAGATAAAGATTGAATTTGTGAGGTAATTCGGTAGTGAGAATGTTAAAGTATTTTCCCAGAATACATTGGAAAAGAGCAAAGAGAAAATAGGTATAAAAGAAAATTTTAGAGACATCAATTGAAAAGTTTTAATTTTACAGAATTGGTTCAAAAGTTTTAAAACTGTTTAATAGAGGTTCCAAAATAAAAAAAGTATAAGAATAAATCATCAATGAAATAATAGAAGATTATTTTTCTAAAGTGAAAAATGACTTCAGACTCATTAAGTACTGAAAGAAAGTAATGTTAAAAACATTCCCAGAGAGGCACTTGAGAAATTTTTGAATTACAACAGAGTCAAAATTCTAAGAGCCTCCAAAATGTAAAATAGGAAACCAAAAAATAGAAATTGTCAACAAATAAATGAGCACCATATTGACTTTAGACTTCTCATCTGAAATTTTGGAAGCTAAAAGGTAATAAAGTAATTTTTTAACTTTATTCCTTAAAAGGATAACTTCTTAAACTAAGATTTCTAACATTTAATTGTCAAGGAAAAGAAGGAATTTCAGACTTGCAATGATTTTTTAAAGAATTTGACAACTAAAACAAACACAAATGGACCAAGAAAATAGTAGTAAGAAAGTAAAGTAGTAGAAATAATAATTGTCTCAATAATTACTAATAAAATAGCTATAAAACTTAAAGAAATCGGAAATAATGTTCAAAACTGTGAAGATAATTTTTTTAACATAGAAATAAAATTCTAGCTGATTTTAATCCAACATGAGTGGGAAATGAAAAGCTGAGGAAAGAGGGGAAAAAACAGCCTTCATGGGGGATTTGTGTTATGTCTAGAGAGGAACTCAGTAGCTATTAATTAGTTATCAATATTAATAGAAAAATATAAAAATCTTAACTGAAATAAGCTATCTCTGAATAAAAAATTAAAGCTAAATTCCTATCTCATGCCATAAGAAAATAAATTCCAGGTGGTTGTAAATAAATTATTAAATATTCATCTCAACAAAAATGGACTAACAATAAAAGAAACTTACAGGAAAACAGGCAAGAAATCTATTACCCTAAAGAGTAAACTTTTTTAAATGACAAAATCAGTAAGTATTTGAAATGTATTTGGTTAGAGTGTTACAAAGGCATTACCCTTCACTTCTATATGCTCAGATATATTTTATATGTTATGTTAGTACAAACAAAATATTCTGAATTAATGGACTTATAAGGTTTTGTCAACAGGACTCTCCTATGCTAAAGTTTTAAACCCTCGGTGGATTGCCTCTCAGTAGACACAGAAAGGTTTTAGTTTAAAATTCTGTACTTGTTCCTAATAGAAATCCCCTTAAAAATCAATTATTATAGGATAGTTTATGATAAAGGAGGCTTAACAAGGATTAAACAGTTCATGTTGCTCCAAGCTATAAATTGTTCCCTACTTTCCTTTAACCTTGACCTTCATCCTTGGCAGAAGCTCATATAACTCCTTTTCTAGTGCTCATGTTGTTCATTGAGGATACTATTTCTGATATTTATTCTGTCACAGCGTATTAAAAACTACTAATTCCCATTATTAGAAAAAAGTTAGATAAAGTTCTTGAGTTAAATGACACAATGGGCATAACAAAATCAATATTTAAAAAAAGGAAGAAAGAAACCTGCACAATGAGGTTGCTGACCTCAAGTGGAAAAATAAATTTGAGATTTCATCTAGCTCTTCAGTCTATCTTCAGTCTATCTAGATCATATTGAATGATGGGAACATATCCAGGTGAATCTCTATGAGCCCATTCATGACTGTCTCCGGAAAAGATTGACAAGCCTCCTGTGCTGGGAGGAGCGGATCTGAGGAAAATTCCTTCAGAGTCAGATTTAACCACAATTCAATATTCTACTCACTCTACTTCTGTTATTGAATGCTAAGTATAATTTCATTTTCTTACATACTGGCTCACACTGTTAATTCATACTGAGCTAGAAGTTAACTAAGCAAATAGATTTTGCTTAAACTGCTATGTGAGAAATTAATTTTTAAATTACATGTAGAACTTTACACGTGGTGAATTATAGGTTGGAAATGAGGGTATTTCTGATCTTGATTTTGCTACCAAATTTAATAGAACTTTTAGCCCTATGTCCTCAATTTGATAAATATAGTCTCTATTTATTCTCAAAGTAGACATGTATTTATTTTTCTCAGTCCTAATAAGGCTTTTTGTAAATTGTATTTGTTCTATCAAGCTTTAAATAGAAGGTCTGTATTATTCCTACTGAAAATAACAAAGCAAAGAGGACTTATCTAAAACCAGTAATTTTTAGGGAAATCTAAGCAAAGTTTATTCTTCTCAAAACAATGTGGTTCTTTGCTAATTGTATCATCAGAATGCTTAATCAATTCAATGGACATATCAGTTCTTCCAATTCACCTCTAGACCAGAGGGACCTAGTGGAACTCACTTTCTCTGAAAAAGTTTATCCACTGTCAGTATTCATTTTCCCTGGGAAGCCCTTAGTAAACCACACTAGCGCATGATACAGGTTGGGGAGATTCTGCTTGCAGATGCGTTCAGAGAGCTTAGCACTCCTCAAGAAAGAAAGAGACACGTGGTTGTTGAAAGAGCTGAGGTATAAAAATTACATCTTACTATAAGTGCAATGGGAAACCTTTGTGGGATTTTGAACAAGAAGATGATACAATCTAACTTATATTTTTCAAAGATCACTCTGTCTGTCTTGAGGAGAACTGATATGGGATGTGGTAGAAGGCAAGACCAGTTGTCCAGGAGAGAGAGAACCATTGCCTGAACCCTAGTCTTGTGGTAGAGATTATGGAAGTACTCATATTTTGGGATATACAGAGGATGTCAAAAAAATGTATACACATTTTCAGAAAGGAAAAAACTGTATTAAAATTGTAATACTCAATATATACCAATAACAAAAGATGAATACAAGTCATGTGTATACATTTTTTTGGCACCCCTGGTATTTTTGAAGGTAGGGCCAGTGGGGTTTGCTAAGGAATAGTGGGATAGAGGAATAAAAAGTCAGGAATGGCTCCTGTATTTTTTAACAAATGGCTAAAACAACCATCATTAACAGAAAAGATTGAGGGTGAGCAGGTCTTAGGGTCTGGAAATGAGCAATTCTACTTGGGTCATGTTAAGTTATACATACACATTATAAGGATTGCTTGAGAGCTTCAGCTCATCTTATGGTGCCTAAGCTCCTGCTGCAGCCTTGCTCATGGCTTCAACCCCACCCATCCGAAGTGACAATCTTCTCTTTCAGTTCTTTCATTTCCTCTGTTTTTGTTGTGTCTGGTGAGTTAAAAGCTGGTATTCTTTCATAACACACTAATCTCTTTCATTCATCGCTGACATTGGAAAGGGTTACGCTGACATTGGAAAAGGTTAGCAAAAGAACCTGAGCTGAGTGATATTTTGAAGAATCCCTGCTTTCTCCAGGACCCACCAAGCCAAATAGAAGCCTGCCTTCCATCAGGACTGCCCCTTCCACAGCCAGTATGAGTAGCCCGCCTGGCACTCCCCTCCGTTCCTTCTCTCTGACAGTCCTACCTAAAGGTCTATGTAAGACACCTTATTAGGACTGCTCATCTTCAGTTTCCCTTCCCAAATAGTGTCTGGAAACCAGAGACCATCATTCCAATAACCTAAGAGGCCCTGTTAGGCCCCAAAAAACTACTGCCTTCCTCCCATAAAGCCCAGCTAGAACCATTCTGTTTCCCCACATAATCAGAGAATTTCCAACTGTTAATAATATATTTCCCTTTCTGGAATACAACCATAATCATGCCAGGAAAGAAAAAATTGCCTGGTCATCTTGCAAAGGCTGTGATCTGTAGCAAACCCCACTGTGTTAGGAAGCCTTCTTGGACTATTATCTGAAACCCTTCAGAGCCAGACATTCATGTGTACAGCACAGGATCCACTCATCCACCCTGGTGAAGGGGCTTGTCTTTCGGATTCCCGGCTGCATGGCCTTCCTTGTGATACTCCCACCAAACTATCCTCAAATACCACTAGTCTTGCACAAACACTGAACAGTAACATAAGACCTACTCTGGTTCTGAAATAAATGGCAGCTGATGACACTGACTTATCTAGATGTTTGATGAAAAGGACAAGCAAACAACTATACAATACTAGATATAACAATAATCAGCAGGTGAAAAGAGCAACCAATGTAGGTGACCTAAAAAGTTCTTTATGGAAGCACAGCACCTTGCTGCCAAATTTTTAAAATAAAACACAATAAAGTTAATGAAGAATAGAATATAGCCCTTGATTTAGAAGATTAAATAAAGGAATTCTCCCAAAATGCATAGGAGGGAAAAGAGCTAGTTATAATATATATAGGAATAATACAGGAACAATAAACACAGGGAAGATTGATTCAGGAGATAAAACATTAACAAATAAGTTTCAGAAGGAGAATGAGGAGAAATGGGCATCTGAATATTGCAGAGAAAATTCCCTGTGCTGGAGAACACTCTGAGAAAACAGATTCTAACATAGAAACTGGCTGAAAAATAGAATTTCAATGCAATGCAATTGAGGCTTTGAAGGGGATATCAGACTATTTTATTGGATAATTACAGTCACTAAATTATAAAATAAAAGTATTTTCTAGAAAAAATAACCCAAACTGAATCTTATAGAAGATTCTAGAAAAGGGAAACAGCATAGAAGGAGTCTTAGAAACATAAAATAGCATGATTAATTCAAGGAACTCTGTATTCATTTTGTTCTGTTCTAAAACTCTCATGGAAAATTCTGTGTCTTAAATAGCATAACCCCCAAAGGCATTAATAAGGATAGAAAGTTTTAGTTCACCTGTGTTCTACAACACCAAGACTTTCCTAATTACAGCCAGGCCCAGGTAATCTTGCATGGTCTCTGTGGGCCTGAGCAGGCTGAGGGTCAACGTTCTGCCATCCGTGTGTGCCCAAGTGTGTGTTTTCCTCATACATTTCAAAGTTAAACACAAAT
>NW_017732925.1:47430-58073 GCF_001890085.2 Hipposideros armiger | reverse complement strand
ACACACACACACACACACACACACACACACACACACACACACACACACACACACACCACAATAGAAGAACAGAGAAACAGTCTCCAAAAACACACTGAAAATCAAATGATGACAGAACGAAACTAATATCTGTACCAATGGCATAGACACTGTTCCTTTGAAAACTTTACCCAAGTCACATGTACCTTTTAGAAATAAATGAGACACTAACAACATCCTACCCACCCCATCCTGTTGGCCTCAGTCCCCAACAGAAATGAGGCTACAGTAGACTTGATGTGAGCAAACCATAACCTAGCCTATCTGGGGATGAGATCCATCCAGTATGGCATTTAAAGATGCCATTGTTCTACTCATCCTTATAAAGGAGACTCCCAGGTTTCCTCCAACAGAGTTCGGAGTCACTCCAGAGCTTCTTCCAACATGCTGCTGGTCTTGCTTTTAGTGGCCTTGCTGGCCCTGAGCTCAGCTCAGAGCACAAATCATGGTAAAAAAAAAATAAAAATAAAAAAATAAGGGGGGCGGGGGAGGTGCTGTGAGTGCTTGGGGCTTGGGAGATCACACTGCAGTGAGGGGAGGAAGTGGGTAGGGTGGGCAGGGAGAGGAGAGGGAAGATGAGGTGGCAGAAAGCTTAAGACAAGGACAGGCCTGTCATACCAGGCCTTGTACTTTATTTAAAGTACAATTGGAACCCAATAAAGAATTTCCAC
The DNA here is from genome assembly GCF_001890085.2 of Hipposideros armiger. Lineage (NCBI taxonomy): Eukaryota > Metazoa > Chordata > Mammalia > Chiroptera > Hipposideridae > Hipposideros > Hipposideros armiger. The sequence continues at coordinate 57,363 of NW_017732925.1, read as the reverse complement.
ACGAGACATGACAAGGTAAGTTTCTCATTTTTAGAAAGGTCTCTCTGACTGTGCTGTGAAGGATTCACTGGAGGATGGCAAGGCTGATACAGGGACGCTCAGTCACGAGGACATGACGGTGATCAAAGTAGACAGTGGAGGAAGGCAGCCTTGCTAGAGAAGACAGTATAGATGAAGGGATAAGCCCATATCAGAGCTAATTCAGAGGTAGAGAATAGGATAAAAAAATTCCTCTCTCACTACATAGGAATATAGAGATTCCAGGGCCCGATTTTCTCATTTTTCTCCCACCCACATGTAATATTTCAATGTGCTGTGACCAATATGTGGAAGATTGTATCCAAATGTTTACTCCTGGTCACCCCTCTTGAGAAAGCATGTTAATATAAGTAACGTGTTTAATAAAGAAATAGGGCAGAAAAAATATGACATTGAGTAAAAAAATATGACATTGAAATACCACAACACTTAACCTGAATCAGCATTAAGAAGGACAAAAGGGGCCTTTTCTATTTTGAGTTTGTGATTGATACTCAGCATAGTAACAAACCCTGCCACCCCCTTACATCTTCCTTCCTTTCCAACAATATCACAAACAGTGGCTGACAAGATAACTTAGGGGGTATACAAGTTGTGATTGCGAGTGTTCCTTTTCCTGCAGAATAATTGTGAGCCCTGAAAAATTCAAGACTTAACTTTTCACTTCATCTTGTGCTTCTTTTCCTAGATTTCATCTATGATGACTATACCACCATGATACCAGGTAAATCCTTATTAATCGTCCATCACGTTTCCTTCCTTTTTTTCCCTCATGAACTGTTCATTTCTCCAGCGTCTTATTATCATCATTTTCTTGTCAGGAATTGATTAATGTGACTACACTAAAGATATAGGCAAACCATTTATCCAGCCTTGATTCTGGGGAACATAAGCAGGGCCTCAACTTGAATAATAGAGATGTGTGTCTCTGGCTTGGGTGACAATAGGAATATGCTGCCTGTACTCTCGGGCAAGACATGACTGCTGAGAAATGACCCAAAAAGGAAATTAGTCCTCGTTCTGACTCCTCCAGTCTCCTGAGAAGCCCTCAACTCTTCCGTCTTCCCCAATGTTCCTCTTTATAAATATATAATTTAAGAAAAACTGCAGAAAATAAAGGTCTGGGTCCCCTTTCTCAATATTTCTCCACTCAACTGTGTCCTGGTAGCTGATAAAAATTTGCCACAGTTATTCAGTTAATCCTGTGTGGGCCATCACTTTGTCTTTCTCTTTTCTCTCTCAGTATTTCTCTACCTTGGTCTTAGAGTCTGAGGAACCAGCTCTAATTTCCATATGGGGCTCAAGCAGCCAGACTTGAAGTCACAGTTGGCAAGTTATCTCAGTAGCATAAAATATAACTGGCAACATAGCTGACATTTATAATATCTTTGCATCTCTTCTGTCCTTGGAAACAACCTCTGGGAATTCTAAGATATCCAAGAGCTAGTTTTTTTAATGAAATTTAAAGGCACATGTTTGTCTCAGGAGCAAAGAACTAAGACTTTCAATCACTAGCATGTGGATTGGAAGGAGTATTGCATAAGGAAGCAGTGGATAGGAGGGAGGTTGGTAGTTGAGAGGCAGGTTCTTGGAGAAAAGAACTATCTGATAATGTCATCAGAGATCAAAATGAAAGGGGTGTCTTTCAACATCAAGCTCACCTATTCTTGTGCCATACCCATTCAGATGTAGACAACACAAGTGAGAGCCCAGATCAGGAGACTGAGGGACCACCTTTTGAAGGATTCCCACCTAGACCCACTTTTGATGATGAAAACCAAGATGATGGTCTTTGGCAGAGACCACCTCCACCAGCAGACCATCACTACCATCCTCCCCCACCTCCTCCTGGAAACCAATAAGGACCACCCACACCAGGAGACCATCACCTCCATCCTCCCCAATCTCCTCCTGGAAACCGACAAGGACCTCCCCTATCAGGAGACCATCACCACGATTTTCCCCCACAAGGAGTTAGACCACCGAAACCTCCCCAAGGCCAACCTGCCAAGTAATCTGGAATTCAATGACAGGTATGATTCAAGTTGCTTCTCCATTGAAGGCCCTAACTCCTACAGTTCTCAAACTTTAGTGTGCCAGTGAATCAACTAGAAACATGTTGAAATTGCCTAGTCCTGGACCACATTTCTAAAGATTTGTATTCAGATATTTTGGACTAAAGTAGCAAGGCCCTGTATTTTTAACAAGCTGTTCAAGGTAAGTCTGATTTTGAGAAATGCTGCCCATAAGTTGCCCTTTTCCCAATGGTTTTCTATCTTAAAATCAGCTGGTAATGAGAAAAAAAGAGCAGTATTCTCCCTTTGTTCCTCTCCTCTTCTCCTTGTCAGGTTCTACAGCTTCCCATCTCAACTTTCCACCAGACCACTCTTTGCTCAGTCCTGCCTCACACCAGGCCTCTCAGGTCCAGTAGTCCTGCTACATGATACTTTAATTTTATGCTGCTAAATGTTATCTAGTGTTTTACATATTTACTTTTAAATTGAAGTTTAAAAAAAAATCTAACAGAACAGACAGGTATGAAGCTAAATCTTAAAGGCATATCTCATCCTATCTCCCCACTTCCCTTCCTAAAAACCATCAATGTTAATTCTTTTGAACCTCCTCTTAGAAAAATGTATGCCTATATAAACATATTTAATCCTTTTTTTCCACAAACAATATCATACTTTATGTGCAAATCCATATGTTGATCATTTCAAAAAGCACGTTTCTTAGAAAACTTTCATATTCGTTCATAGAGCTATATTGATCTTCGGAACTAGTTGGTCTTCTTTTAAGCTTTGTTTCACAATTGTACACTATCCTATCATGTGGCTGTGCCATGATTTCTTTAGCCAACCCCCTGCCAATGGACTTTCACAATGGTTTCAGTTTTTCAGTATTACAGAATATGTTGCAGTTACCATCCTTATAAATATACCTTTGAACATTTCCAGTAGGAACCAAAAATGAACAACCTAAGAATAATCTTTTTATTCATCTTGCAAGAAACAATTTAGAGCACATTATCTGTTAGGTGGACACAAACAGTACAGAAAAAGCAGCCAGGGAGGAAAAGAGAGGGAGAGAAGATGGCCTCACCTGTTTTACTTCAGCAAGACCAGCAAGGGATTAAAAATTACCTGCCATGTCATATCTTCTCTATCAACTTCCTTTTTCGTTCATTTGTTTCAGAAAATGAATATGAAGACAACAGTCCTTCAGAAAGCCGTGACATTGGAACAAAGCAGTCTCTCTTCAATATACCAATAAAATCACTAGCACCCAGTTTCTAATTGCCATTTCTCATTTTGGGTGATTGTGAGTCTGGCATTTGAGGGTTACGAACACAGCATAGGAACATCCAAGACCCTCTTCTTATTGAGGCTTCCTGCAAGCTTCATCCTGGGCCACTTTCCTAGGAAATACTTTCGCTTTGTTCTCTGGGGACAGGACTAGATCTCTTCTCTTACCTGCTATTGCCTCTTCCTTCCCCCTGCACCTTTATTCACAAGCGAGCTGCCAAGTGATAGAATTCCATTGTTCCCCCTGCTCTGGATGCTACATCACAAATGTAATTTAAAAATTATTTTCAGGACTTTTGCTAATATTCTAGTAACTTTAGGGAAAGAAGGAAAATATAACGAATGTGAGAAAGTTGCAGAGGCTGAGGAAATCCTTGAAATTTCCAAAATAGTTCATTCTGATTGCTAGGGAAATAAATGTGTTTCTAGGCCTCTTTTCCCTGGAACCCACAATACCCCGTTCTCCACCCCCCCACACACACGCCCTTTTTTTTAAATCAGTGTTCAATTCTCTTCCTCTGTAGGTCCCCCACCATTTTTTTTATTTTTAGCTGAGCCATCCTGCCACCTGTTGGCAGCTCAGCAGCAGCTCAGCTCGGGCCAGGCATCGAACCGCTAGTTGCTCACCACTTCTTAATAACTATTTTAGGGAAGAACAGTAGACATGCAATTGTAAGGAATTAAATACCCCCAAATTTAAATTTTTCAGATTGCTTTGTTGAAATATCTAATTATCATATTTTCTGATTACAATGTCTATTCCAAATTTTAAAAAGAAAAAAATTATCACTTTGTCTATGTTTTACTTGCTGTCTTACCAGTCTATTTGTAAAACTCTTAGAATTTTTTTAAGACCTGCCAGTCTCTTGTGTATAATGTAGACATTTAATATTAAAGTGCAATTCATGACCATTTGAAATGTAAAATCTTCTTGAACTTCTATCAGATCAGAAATACATTAATATAATGAAGCATTGTCTACATAAATTCAAAGTTTGTCCACCACCCAATTAAAGTATCTAGAATAAAAAAAAACAGGAAAAAAGCTAATTTATAACAGATTCAATAGCTGGCTGGTTCTTAAACTAAAGTAATAAGAGACAAACTTCTTATATTTCTAATCAAGAAAAAGAAAACAGAAAACAGCACAAACTTCAGAAATAAGAAGGGTAAGTTAATCATAGATTAACTTATTTTTAAAAGAATAAGATCATAGATTAACTTATTTTAAAAAGAATAAGATTATGTAAAACTCAATTCTGACATGAAAATGTCAATGAAGTTGACATTATTATATAATATAAATTACCAAATTTGACTTAAAAAGCTTAGGTAATGTTCAATCAAAAATAGCTGTAAAAAAAACGGAAGAAGTTTATAGGAAACTGCCTCTACAGTCTGCCACTATTACCTCCAATGTCAATGACTACAACAAATTTTAATATCTAACTTTTTATATAGTTAAAGAACACATAATTCTTATACTATTCAAATTGTTCTTCAATATAGGAAGGATAACCAGTTTCTAAATTTTTCCTGTGAAGTTCACAAAACAAAATATATAAAACCCTGTGAAGATATTTCTGTAGAAAAATTCTCAATATCATCTAAACAAGTCAATACTGTGTTAAAATAATAATACATCATGTTTAAACAGGATTGCAAGGCTGGCTCAATAATAAAAAATTGGGCCCACCCGACTGGTGGCCTCAAAAATGTCACTGAGGAGTTCAAAGAAATCAGAAAAGAATAATCTCATCTTAACCACCACCATGCAACTGTAGCCCATTCTCTGGCCTCTCTCCCATTACTATAAGGGAAGACTCCTTGCTTTTTTACTTTCACACTGAATTCCATACCATATTGCCTACTCAAGGATTTTGCTTCTGAAACTATGCCCCTTTCTCCTCTTGCATCTTCAATTTCTGCTTCTCTATAGGATCAGTCCAATCAGCATAAATCTGCTGTAATATCTTCAATTTTTACAAAGCTCTTTCTAGACCCTCCATCTACCACAATATTTGCCTATTGTCTCTATTGCAAATTCCTTTAAAAACATGTCTATAGTTATTGCTCTCCCCCCCACACACCCTTCTCACTTCACTTTTTCTCTTCCACACATTCCACAGAGGCTTCTGTATTCATCATTCCAGTTCTTTCAAGGTCATCTATGACCTTCATTCTACTAAATTCAATGGTCAGTTCTCAGTCCTCATCTCACCTGACCTCTGAGCAATTTGACACCGTTGATCACATCCTTCTTTTGGGAACACTTTCTTAACAGCTCCGAGGACCTCATGCTTTCTCCTAGCTTTCTCCTACCTCCTCTTCTTCCCTCCTACAACCGCAAACATTCTTCCTAACGCTTCTCCATTTCTGTAAAGAGCATCTACATTTACTATTTGCTCAAGCCAACTAGGAGTCATGCTTCACACCTCTCTCTTACTCACTCAGCACAATACATCTGGTTGAATGGTAAAATTCTATTATTTTGAAATTCAACCTTAAAAAAATTCCACATACAACCATTTCTCACCACTTTTATCACTACCAGCCCACCTAAGTAAGCATCATTTCTAGTTACTGTGACAGCAATTCCACACTTACTACAATAATCAATTCTCCACCCCAACCATTTTAAACCATACTACTCTACTACTCAAATTTTTTCAGTGGATAAACATCAGAACAAAATCCAAATTTGTTACTATGGCCAAAACACTACAGGATTGGTCCCTTGCCTATCTCTGAACTTACTGACTTCTCTGTACCCAATTCTGTACTCCACTCTAAATATACTGGCCTTCTTAGTACGCCTCCAACACAGAAAGCTTGTTCCTACTTTTATCAAGTATCCTTCCTTGCTTTATTCAAATCTTCTCAAATGTTACACCTTGAAGACCTTTTTGAATACATGAAAACTGCTAATCTCCTTAACCTGTTTTTTTCTTTTTTCATTTTTCTTCTCATTGTCTTTTAAGACTTTATTTTTTACCTCAGTTTTAGGTTTATAACAAAACTGAAAGGGAGGTACAGAGATTTCCCATGTACTCTTGCCTCCACATATGCATAGCCTCTGCCATTATCAACATCACTCACTGGAATAGTACAGTTGTTACAATTAATAAGCCCCCATTAACACATTGTAATTACCCAAAGTCCTTAGTTTATCTTCTTGTTCACTCTAAGTGTTGTGCACTTTCTGGGTTTGAACAAAAGATAATGACATACATTTTCACTGCACTAAAAATCCTTTATGCTCCACCTATTTATTCCCTCCCATAGCCCCACAGCCCTGGAAACCACTGATCTTTTCATACTCGCCATAATTTTGCCTTTTCCAGAATGTCATATACTTGGAATCATACAGTATGTAGCCTTTTCACTTAGTAATATGCATTTAAGTTTACTCTATGTCTTTTCATGGCTTGAAATCTCATTTCTTTTTAGCACTGAATAATATCCCATTGTCTAGATGGACCACAGTTTATCTATTCACCTACTAAAGAACATTTTGGTTGCTTTCCAGTTTGAGCAATTATGAATTTAGCTGCCATAAACAACCATGTGCAGGTTTTTGTGTGGGCATAAGTTTTCAGCTCCTTTAGGTAAATACCAAAATGTGTGATTACTGAATTGTATGGTAAGAACATGTTTAGTTTTGTAAGAAGTTGTCTTCCAAAGTGGTTGTACCATTTTGCATTCAAATCAACAGTGATTGAGAGTTCCTGTTGCTCTATGTCCTGACCAGCATTTGGTGTTGTCGGTGTTCTGCGTTTTGACCATTTTCATAGATCTGTAGTGGTAACTCATTATTTTTTTTATTTCAATTTCCCTTATGATGTATGATGTGGCACAACTTATCGCATGCTGCTTATGTATAATTTCTTTAGTGAAATGTCTGTGAAGGTCTTTGGCCCATTTTTTAAAGGGGTAGTTTGATTTCTTATTGTTGAGTTTTAGGAGTTTTTTGTTTATTTTGGACAACAGTTATTTATCAGATGTTTCTTTGGCAAATATTTTCTCCCAGTCTATGACTCTTCTTCTAGTTCTCTTGACATTATTATTATTATTTTTAAAGATTTTATTAGGGAATTGGGGGAGGGGAACAGCATTGGGGAATTGGGGAAGGGGAACAGACAAGTTGCTGTCCTTTTGTTCTTCAGTCTAGTTGTGGAGGACATTGTTTCACTGGCCCTTGTTGGTATTATCATTGTGCTCTTCCCGAGTAAGTCAGTCACTTACTGGCCATTGGTGGCTCACAAAAGCTGATGCCCGCTGCCGGCCAGCCCCACTGCAGGCTACGTGGTAGCCGACGATGCACAGCAGCCCAGCTCCAGGTCTAGCTGTTGTTCACCATCTTAGCTGTACAGGGTGCAGTGTCACTGGCCCTCATGTGGGATTTGAACCAGGGCCCTGCTGCTCAGAGCTGGCACTCCCAAGCCAACTCCTAACCAACACCCCACTCAGTGGGCCCTTGACATTATTTTTTACAGAGCAAAAGTTTTTAATTCTAATGAAGTCCGGCTTGTTGATTATTTCTACTGTTGCAGAGGAAAATTTCTTTCTTCTCTTCTAAGTTCATTGGCTGGTTAATTATTAAATTGACATAAGACAGATTAACAGGAGAAAAACTAATTTAATTACATGCTTATGGGAGCCTCACAAAGACATGAGACCAAAAAGCAGTCAGGCCATTGAGGTTAGATGTCATCCTGAGCTAAAGAGCAGGGGGTAGGGGTCTGGGACTTCAAAGGGGAGGAAGACAGTTCTTCTCACAGGAAGATGAGAAGAGCAAATGTTTGGTAAACAAATGTTTGCCATGCAGATAAGTTTGATATAAAAAGTTATCTCAGGGATAAGCCTATTTCTTCCTTGTAAGCCCTGCAGTCAGGTGTCCAGCTTCAGGTGCTGAAGAATCTTTGGTAGTGACTATTTTTATGATGAGAAGGTGTTTTTTCCTTTTCTTTATAGTTGTATCCTAAAGTCACTGACATCAATATTACTCTGTATTTGAAATCACTTGTTAATTTTACCTACATTTCCTTCCTTGCATTTTTTTTTCCTCCTGGAGTTAATAATATCTCTTTCTTCACTTGTTTGATTTTCTATAAACATCTAAGTCTTCCTGCAACCTCCAACAGATCTATAAAATTCTTCTCAATATAATTTTCCTCACCCTCTCAGATAATTTGCTTTTGTCCTGAAATTTTTCTTTTCTCCTTCTTAAGTAGGATGATGTACATCCTGAGTTAATGCCTCCCTCTTTCTTGGTTTTCTTCTTTGTTTGATAGAGTACATCTTACCATATCTTCTTGAAATGAATGCAAAATATGCAAAATATTTTGAGACCTTTCATGCCTGAGAATGACGTTAGCCTAGTCTCATGCTCAATTGATAGCCTGACTGGATATAGAATTCTAGGTTGAAAATTATTTTTGCTCAGAATTTTTATGACACTGTTCCAGTTTCTGGGGTGACAGGAACTTTCATCTCCACCTAGCAGTTTGAGCCTCTCACTCTCCCACCCCTATACCATGATGTCAATGGAGACCAGATGAGGAGCCTGGACTTCTCCCCACACCCATCAGTAAAGAAGCACCCTCCTTTCCACACTGGGGTGGAGCTAGTAGAGACCACATGGGAAGCAGTAATGAGACATTTTTGCTCTTCCCAGACAGGGGGGTATTGGAGGCCTGGTAGGGAGCCAGAATTCTATCCCTTGCCTACCAATAATGAGGAACTCTGCCCCCGCTTGGGTGTCATCAGAGGTTGAGAGGGAAACCTGTATTTCTATCCCCACCTGGCAAGTAATGCAGTGGCCTTATCTTCCTCCTTCTGCAGTGGTGTCAGAAGGAGCCAGCTAAGACAGAAGATTTAAATAAAATTCAGTGTCTGATAATATCAAAAATATCCTGGTTCAATGAAAAATCACTTGTCATACTAAGAATTAGGAAAATCTCAACTCAAATGAAAAAGATAATTAGTAGATGCCAGAATGAAACTGACAAAGATATTAGAATTATCTGACAAAGATTTTAAAGCAGTCATCATAAAAGTGCTTCAATGAGCAATTATAGACATGCTTAAAACAAATGAAAAAATATAGAAAATCTCAGGAAAGAAAAAGAAAGTCTAAGCCAAGAAACTGAAATGTATGAAAGAACCAAAAAGGAAATTTGAGAATTAAAAATTACAATAATCAAAATTTTAAAGCTCAATGAATGGGCTCAACAGTAGAAGAAAAATAATTGCTAAACTTGAAGACAGGACAATAGAAATTACCCAATTTGAACAATAGAGGAAATAGACAGGAAAAAAAAAACTAACAGATACTCAGGGTCCTGTGGGATTATAACAAAAGGCCTATTATACATGTCATCTGAGTCCCACAAGATGACAAATAGGGCAAACCTGAGAAAGAACTCAAAGAAATACTGACTGAAAATTTCCCCAATTTAGCAAGAACCATAAGCCTAAAGGTTTTTGTTTTTGTTTTTTTAATTGGGGAGTTGGGGGATGGGAACAGCACTGGGGAATTGGGGGAAGGGGAACAGACAAGTTGCTGTTGTTTTGTTCTTCAGTCTAG
>NW_017732925.1:31408-47278 GCF_001890085.2 Hipposideros armiger | reverse complement strand
ACGGTAGCCCATGGCAACCCACTGCATCAGGGGTTGCAGACTACGCCTTCGCTGGCGACTCACAGCTGCCCAGCTCCAGGTTGAGCTGTTGTTTAGCATCTTAGCTGTAGAGGGCAGTGGGCCCTCATATGTGGGATCCGAACCGGGGCCCTCTGGCATCCCAAGCCAGCTCTTAACCAATGCACCACTCGGCTGGCCCAGCCTAAAGGTTTTAAAAGGCAAGCAAACCAAGATAAACCCAAAGAAATCCACACCAAGACACATTATAATTAAATATCTAATAAAGACAAAGAAAAGATCTAGAAGGAAGAGAAACAACTTATCTACAGGAGGAAAACAATGCAAACAACAGCAGAAAACATCATTCAACATGAAAGCCAGAGGAAGTGGCACAATATTTCTAAGAGCTGAAAGAAAAGAATTGTAAACCCTGACTTTCATATATGGTGAGTTTATCTCACCTTCTAGGTTCCAGAACCAGTGAGTGTGTTAGTGTTAAATTATATGGCAAAGGGGAATTAACCCTTTTGCTGCGATGGTTGGATATATCTGAATGAATATATCCAACATTTTTATACATAAAAATAATGTCATTTATATACAAAGCAGCTCAAATTATTATTAAATGCATCAATAGTCAAAATATCCACTTTTTGGTTTTTTGTGGATTTCTGACACATTTTGGAAAAAAAAAAAAAAACTTGAAATCAATGCAGCAAAAGAGTTAAGGTTGCTAATGAATTGACCCTTGAAATAGAGGTTACCCTAGATTAGCCAGGTGGGGCCCAGTGTGTTCTTAGGGTCCTTCAATGTGTAAGGAGGAGGTAGTCGAGTCAGCTTCAGTGACTCTAATGTGATGTAATGTGAGGATCAGCCAGCCATTGCTGGCTTTGAAATGAAAGGGCCAAGACAATGGACTCTCCCATACAGCCTCCAGAAAGGAACTCAGTGCTGCTGACACCTGGTTTTTAACCCAGTGAGATGCCTTTCAGATTTCTGAGCTACAAAACTGTAAAATGATAGGTTTGAGTTGTCTTTACCACTAAGTTTGTGGTAATTTATTATGGCGGGACTAGGAGAACTCATATAGTTTCCATGGGTTCCTTTCCTAAGGCCATCAGGAGTTGAAGCCTGGTTATAAATGATCTTCAGAGGTGAATAACATGATTATTGATATTAACACAAGGCAACTAAGTAGTCTATTACCTCGTGAAATAAAAACCCCTCTCAAAATTCATTTCAAATGAACATTTATTGATCCCATATTAAAGGGGACATGATCAAGAAATGTGCCTCCTCTGCCTGCGGACAATTCTCTCCACTCTGTTCGTCCTCAGCTGGGCACACCCTATGTCTCAGTAGTCTTTTATAATTATTCAAACTCCTATAATGGAATGGTAGGCTTGTTCAGAAGCTCAGAATCTTCTCGGAAAGTTGTGGTTAGCAGAGTAGAGGTCACAGCCAATGGATAATCTGCTTCATTTTCTAAAAAAAGGAAGAAAGAAAAGAAAAACAGGCATTGCCAAGAGAAACAAAAAAACTTGGTGCTCAAAAGATCAGGCCTATCTTTCCCACTTCCCACTATGACCTTGCACATGTGACTGAATTTCTTTAAAGTCTAATTCCTTATTGTCCCTTCCTCTCCTTGTACCTTAAGTGAGATGTTTACACACTGTCCAGGTATCCATTTTACTGCACAAAGAAACCACTTCAGTGGATTCCAAAAGAGCCAAGAGTGAGACCAAGTATTAAAACTGTCACCTCCCGATTTGGAGTCCCAAGTCTTTACAGGTTTTAGCTGAATTATATGGTCTGTGCATCAAAAATCTAATGCCTTTTCTGCAGGCTCTCCCTTAAAAAGATTTCAAGAGCTGGACTGGAATTCACATCCTAGAGAGACAGGAAGAAAGGAATCTTGGAAAAACCAAGGGAGAGAACTTGTTTACCCTATGCCTATCTGATGACTACAAGTCCAGACAATTAGACTTGGAAGATAAATCTCAGAGAGAAAAGAGGTTGTCTTTAACCTTTACACTAAATTTTATAGCTGATCTCAGCATCTAGGAAGTCCGTTAAGTTTGGAATCCTTTCCCAGTGGATTAAAACCAGCATTGAAAATGGTGTCAGATCCCAAATAAGATTATCAGGGGCAAGAGTGAAGAAACTTACAAACAAGCGAACTTGTCACTTTTCATGGAAGTGCTGGGTATGTCTGCAATTAAGAAATGTTTTTTATTCACTTCCAGTAAGTATCACTGACAGTGTGTCTAGCATTCAGCTAACAACCTCAAGTAGCCCTAGTAAACGTAGGACTCTACAGAGTGTGACACCAAAACCGTCCTTGTAACCACCAAGGCACTTCTTCCATGGCTGAAATCCTGCCAGTGGAAATGGAATGGAAACACACCTCACAAGGAGGATTTGGTTAAAGGGCCAGTCTCCAGTCACACTTGGAAGTCCCTGAGAGTAATACATGAACTGGTCATGTCCTCATGTGCAAGGGCCATTTTTTGTCTTCTCCCCCAAAAGCAGATTCAGCTAAGCGAACATGGCACCTGGCTGAGACGGCTGTAAACATGGGCAGAGTACCTCTCAGAGTCCTACTTCTTGAGTCTGTCCTGGAAAGCCTTGAAGAAAAATATCCCTCAAAGACCAAGAATAGGTGAAAAAGTCAAAGATCTTTGGTCTTACCTGGTCCTCCGGTCACGGGCTCTTCCGAATAATCACCAGTGACATTTGCTAGAAATAAGGAATTAGTTTTCTTAATTTACAAGGTTAAAACCTCCATGAATTTTCTCTTCCTATTAAACACCGAAGTTTTGATATATGCATATCAAGTCATTATATTGTATACCTTAAATTTATACAATGTTATATGTCAATTATACCATAATAAAACCAGAAAAATAAATGAATTCTAGAAAGGAAAAAGAAAACCTCTTAGTTTATTGGTAATTGCCCAATCAGAAAGCACCTCTTGATAAGCAGGCCATGGGGCCCAGTATAATAGCAGAAATGACAAGATGGATCTGGGCCATGAAGCTGTATCTTGCTCTTATAGTCAAACATGAGAGTTTCCCTAATACCCCATGGGATGGGGCTAAAGGTGGGAGGGTGGGGGAAGGAGACAGCATTGACTCACATTAACTTACTAATCAACAGCTACAGGTTGGGTAGTTAGAGCACAATACCGAGGTAGAGCTTTATTTTGCAAATGAGGTATATTCTACGAGGAAGATAAATAGTGGAAGAGGAAGGATTTAAGGCCAGAGAAGCAACCCTTTCTTAATAGACCCTTCAACGTCTACTAAAACACAATTTCTAGATTTCTGCAACTACTACCTACATTCCCCCAATAAGAGCAGTGCTGGAAAGGAGTGAATCTCAACAAATGTTTGCTATTATTTGTAGACATAAGAATCAGATTATTTAGAAATTTGCTTCTGTAGGTAAGGTTCAAGGCTCTTTCTTAGCAAAATCAAAAGCCCCCCACAAACTACTGAGTTTTGTTTATTGTGGCAGAAGACATTGAAATCTTGTGACCCCTTTGCTATGGGGCAGACAGGGATGGGCAGAGATAAGACCACTGCTTCATTTATGAAGCTTTTTTATCCTGTTTTCATCCCTTTTTTCTTCTGTTCAGCCTAGATTCAAATAAGATTTACACTTACATAATCTTCATTCAGAAAGTTCTCTGTATAAATTGAAATTTAAAAAAAATTTATATAAATTGAATTTTAATCAAGTAGAAAAGAAGGGGAAATTCTTAAACTCCTTCTTGCTACCACATCCACCAACCCCTTGGAGACAAAAGAAACTCATCCTCTTTAGAGAAGCCCAGCAGGCTGGTCCTGGAGGCCAGGTTAGGGCTATCTCCACACTGGAGCTTACTAGTATTCAAATGGTTCCATCTCCTGACACTCTGGGGAAAAGCTTCCATTTCCCTCAAGTTTCAAAGAACTTTTGGCAAAGTTTACTCGACTTCAGAAAACAAAACAGCAAAAAGTATACTCAAATGTAGACGTTACCATAGGACATTCCCATGCAATGAGCTGGAAATAAGGGAAGGGAAGCAGGGAGAAATCTCTACAGTTATGAAGACAGGAATCCTTACCCATGGCTTCATCAGTGGCTTCTTCCACAAAGCTGGGGGTGTTTGATTCCACATCAGTTGACAATTCTAGGAAAACAGAATGGGAGACGGGTGTGGTCACACTTTATGCTGAGAATCAAGTTCACTGGAGTAAAGCCGCCTTTCCCTCAGCAATACAAAAGATAGGAGCCCACCCACTCCTGCCCAGGCCTCCTCTGAAGCCAGAACCCTTACTTACCAAAAGTCTGCATATTCTCCAAATAAATGTAGGTGGTCGACTCTACATCATGAATGAAGTCTAGGGCAGTGGTTGACTCTGCATTGCCAGCGAGGTCTAGGGCAGTGGTTGTGTCTACATCATCAGTGAGGTCTAGGGCAGTGGTTGTGTCTACATCATCAGTGAGGTCTAGGGCAGTGGTTGTGTCTACATCATCAGTGAGGTCTAGGGCAGTGGTCGTGTCTACATCATCAGTGAGGTCTAGGGCAGTGGTCGTGTCTACATCATCAGTGAGGTCTAGGGCAGCTGTTGACTCTGGGGCAGCAGGTGGCTTTAGTTCGGCCTGTGACTCCAAGTAATTTAAAATGTCTGCGTCTGAGTCAATGTCAAAGTGTAGAGGAGCCAAAAAGAAAAAGACAGTTCAAGTATTTTCTAGCAAGAATATTTCTACCACCTCCACACCCACCCTTCCCATTCCCAGCTAGATCTTCCCTGGAGAAAACATGGATGTAACATGGTATATTGAATCTAATGTATTCTCTCCATAAATCTCTCTTCTACCAACTGCTAGAAGTACAGAAGACTAACTGTCCCCCCCGACACCCCCCCACCCCAGAAGTACGCTCAGTGTCCCCTATGCCACCCTCCTTGAGGGGTCAGTTTAGGAAGGAGCATTTGATATTGTCCCTCTAAATGTGAATTAGACTGGAACAAACATTCCAAAGATTCCACCTCTATAATCCTTCCAGGTTTCTAAAAATTAAAAATAAATACAAAGAGGGGCAAGAAGCAAGGAAAACAGCTATTTCCAAAGTACATATAAAGGATGGAATTGACTCTAAAATGGACTACTCTTACCATTTTCTCATTTACGATCTAGGACTCCATTTTCCATAGAGTACCCAGTCCAGGCCTTTTGGGGCTAGCTAACATATAAGCATCATAACCATGTAGGCCTGATGAGCATAGAACCAGAGTCTTCTTGGGCAATGGTGAAAGATACACAGTCATTGTGGCTGACTATTTCAGCAGGTTATGGCCACACTGTCAATGAGGCCAAAATCATTCGCTCTCTAGTTTAGCCACTTTGTTTTATCATTCATTCACATGCAGTAAAGAATCCCAAACCCAGCATCTGATAAATTGAAAGCTACCAGAGGGATAGCTGGGAGGAAGATGATGGGGAAAGTAATCATTTTAATGTAAATGAATGAACAGCCCTTCTTCTGAAAAATCAACTTGAGTTCAGGAAGGACTAGAAAAGAAAGCAGCTGGGGGAAAGCTTCCTTTCTCTGGTCCATGAGGACACCTGTTTCTTTCCTTTCTCAGGGTGATTCACAAGTTTCCACTCCAGACCCACTGATCTGTAGTGGATCTGAGCTGTGCTAAAGCACTTTGAATTTTACTGTCAGGAAATAAGCATCCACCCAAGGACTTTTAAAACTGCATTGAATAGAATAAAGCCTCTTTAGCACCCAATAATGAAGGAGACTTCAGAAAACCCTCATTAGCTCTCTAATCACCTACCCTAATCGCATCTGGCCTGGCCTTAGGCCTTATTACCTTCATGCTGTCAATTCAAACACAGAACCCAAATCTTAGTGTAGTCACTCAACTGCCCAAGTCCTCAGAACTCAGTCTCCCATCCCCAGCTTCAGACCAAGTCAAAATAAATTTTACACATTTCACTTTACAACGTTCACAGAAGCACTCTCTCTCTCTGTCTTTCTCTCTGTGTGCCTATACACAGGCGCACACACCTTAAAGGATATTAGCCCTGTTCTCCCAAAGGCTTCCCAGTGGTCCACTTACATGGGGGTACTGCAGGGAACGTCACAGCCAGGACGAACCAGGTAGAGAGGATGAGGGCCTTCCTAATCATGGTGCTGGTGGGAGCGCAGCAGGCTAGAAGGTGAGGAGGCAGTTGGCAGGCCCTGGGTGCACTGAACTGAGAGCTTCGCTCACCTTTTATAGAACCCTCAGCCCCAGGTCCCTGAAGGGGGAATTCCCAGGTGGCTGTTAAGAAAAAGAAAAAAAAGAAAAAAAAAAGCAAGCCTCCCCCACACAATAATGAGAATGCCCCCAGCAGGGAACCTGAGAGGAGGGAGAAGCTTGGAGGAGTTTGAAGGAAAACTCTGATAAGGTCTAGTTTGCATTACCCCCACTGCCATTAACACCTATTGTCTGCTTTTCAGAGGGTGGAGCAGAAATTCTAGTTCCACAAAGTCACAGATGATTGCCCCTAGCCTAAAGTTGCAAGTTTGTCACCTAGGCTGGAGCCAAATGTTGCTTTACTGAACTCCTAAAATGCTACTTTATATCAGAGTGTGGAACTAAGAACCCTGGTCAGAGACTGCTTTGACTCTAAGGGCGAGTCCTATTGTAAACAATCTTCTAACCCCAGCGGGTTCCCCTAAGAGAATTGTCAAAGAGAATCATAACTACGCCTCTTATTATTACTACAATAATAACAGACATATCTAAAATTACGAGATTTCACATGTGCTGCTATCTTATTTGATTCTCACCACGATCCTACGTGGGAGTCATTATTAGCCCCATTTTTCTGATGAGAAAACTAGAGGCTGAGAGATTAAATGGCTCCAGATTCACCTGAAGATATTTAAGTTCTGCCAGGATGTCATTACCATCAAGTTCTTCTTGGATGTGCCAACCTGTCTCCTGCTAGTGACGCTCCCAGTCCTCTAGGGGACAGTCATTAGCTGTGATGCGTCCTTGGCTGAAGCACAGACCCCAACCCTCAGAGTAGATGCAAAATAGGCTGAGAATATGCAAGAAGGACTCACACACACAAATCAGCCTCAGAGCTCAATTAAAAGTTATGACCTTTAGCTGGAAAGGAGGTCTTTAACGCACATGCACAACTCCCATCATGGCGTTAAACTCCCATGAGCCTTTAGGTCTGTTTTCTTAAGTTGCAGCTGATTCCAGCTCTTCAGAACACACAGGGTTGACTATATCAATGAGAGAAACCTCTCAGCAATAGGAATAGTAACAGCTAACATTTATTAAGTGCTTCATTATGTGCCACAGGTATATATTATTCTACTCAATACCAAACCTAAGTAATCTTATTTTCTTCTCTAGATGAAGAAACCATGGCACAGAGAGTTAGGGACCTTATGAAAGGTATCACAGTAACTTATAGAATCAGGAAGCAAACCAGGCTGCTAGGGCCCATGCTCTCAACCACTCTACCATTTCTCCTTCTAGCCCAGTTATCTCCCTGATCTCATGGCCAGCTTTGTCCTGGGAAGTGTGGCCCCAAAGAGACTTCGCCCTGAAGGAAGAGACAGAAGGACGGACACACACACACACACACACACACACACACACACACACACACACACACGAGAACATTTTATTTTCCTAGAAACTAAATTTCCTTGGCAAGCCCTGTGCAATGAAGTGTAACCCAAATACAACAGTCAGGAGCTTGGGAAACAAGAAGTGCATGAAAAAACGGGCAGACAAAAAACACCAGCAAACAACCGGACTCAAACGAGACAAAAACGCAGTAAGTCAAGGGCCAGTGGAAGAGCCGGGAATTCTGTCTGGATCAGCCACAATCTGAGGTTGTTTCCCACACTAGAAACGTGCAAGAATTGACTCAAATGTGAAAACTCTGAACTCTTTGAGGAGAGCTGGTCTTAGGAGTTAAGGTATTGAAGGAGCAAAAATGACCAGTTTCCTGTAGAAGCTTTATTTTGCAGCTCAACCACCTAAAAATATAGTAGACACTGCTTTAGATATTCTTCCAAAGATCATGGTACCATTTTTATATGCTTCAGTTTCCCCCGATCAGTGAAAGAGCAGCTGCCTAGTGACCTCTATATTGAATTATAGGAGCAATTTTGTCTCCCTTCATGAAGATGTGTTACTCTTTCTCATCGCCTAAGTATTTGTTAGATAATTAACATAGTAGGTCCCAGAGAGGAACCAGGTCTCTGCTAAGGTGAGATGTAATAAAATTGTAGGTATAATCTTAAAGTTGTAATCCATAAGTATACAAAATATTGTATACTCTAATAGTATTTAACATATACAGTACATGCATAAGTATTACTAATCTATAAGTATACAACATATTGTATAATCTAATAATTATAGGGTCCTTTTTATTAATATGGAGTTATAATTCTGTTTTATATTAAGATATTTTTACTTTCTTGACTTTACATATGCTATCAGATGTTTCAGAATCATGTAATTTCAAGGCTTGAATGTATATTAAATTGTATCCAGCCCAAACAGACATCCAATGTCTTTTTTAAAAATGTTAGGTTAGTGCTCGCTTCAGCAGCACATATACTAAAATTGGAACAATACAGAGAAGATTAGCATGGCCCCTGCACAAGGATGACTCACAAATTTGTGAAGCATTCCATATTTTTTTAATAAAATATAAAAATGTTAGGTTATATTTTCCTTATATAACACACCTGCCAAGTGGCCTGACAGCCTTAGTAACGAGGAACTCACTACCTTAAGAAGAGTAGTTCATCTTTGGACAATTACTTCTTCCAATAGCTGAACTATGCCTTGTGATTTTGTTACCGCAGACTCAAAGGTGTCTGCTTGCCTGCGCACATCCAAGCCAAAAGAAAACACGAGCAGGAGTTTGCAGCAAAGGAAGTAAAGGTTTATTTAAGGAGTTGGTGCCAAGCCTGGAGACACAGGTGAGCTAATGCTCTCAAAAACTGAGCTCCCCAGTGGCCTCTAGCAGCCAGGTGGTATAAGGGGAAAATCGCTAATCATGGTTACTACGGGAGCTGGGATTATGGACTCTACCGATCGGTCGGGACTAAGACAGGGAGCAATTGATCACGGCTTCAGGTCCTGCTGTCAGTTCTCTCCGGTTCACAGGGCATGAGGTCCATGGGGTCATTGTTCTTTCATGAGTCTGGAGCTGAAACATAACTGAGGCCAAGATGTTATCTTTGTTTGACTAAAACCTTATTCTAGTTTGAGCTTTGGTTATTGTATCTTGGCCATGATTGATAGACCTGAAGCTTTATTCTTAAATGAATCTGGTGTTTACCAGAACCTGATGTCCTAAGGGCTTAATGATTAAAAGGAGTGGACGTACAGCATATGCATAGGGAGGAGGAGTTGGGGAAAGAAGGCAAGTGTGTTACAGTTTAATCAGGCAAGGAAGCAAGCTTGGCTTCAAGCAATATTCATGCTAAAGAAATGAAGTTCATGTACCTTTACAATTTAAATATATATCCCCCAACAATAAAACTGGGGCTAACAGATTGGGTCCTTCTTTCTTCTGATGTCAAAAGTAGCTATCACTTTACTTTTCAATTTCTTCACCAACTTAAAAAAAGTGTTTTTTCCTATCTTGTCCCCTCAGATTTCTCCAGCACCCAGGACAGTATCTGGCAAATTAGGGGTGATAAAAATATGTATTAATAAATTAATGACTAGATGACTCCTCCTGGTCACAAGTCTCTGATCTCATTTGTCTATAGTCATCAAAAAAGAAAACACTAGAATCAAAACAAATTATCACAGGTTTGAGCTGAAGTGAGCAGGAAAAAACAAAAACTATCACTATCTTTCCTTCTGGAAAACTACAGTATTAATTTGGTTGTATTAAATTGATTTCTACATTAAATGCTAAATTGAATGCTAAATGGTAGGTCTGGCAGAAAGCTAAGAATTTGCCGACAGCATTAAAGGAACTCAAAAGCCTTTGTAACTACTTTCTCCAGGGTGAGATCAGTTTCTGTTAAGTGGGCTGAGCTGGGAGTGATAACCTCTAGATGTGTCTCTGTCTCTCCCAACTCCCATCCCAACAGACACAAGCCCTGGAGCATGTAGGAAGATGGAGCCAGACCTCTGACCCAGGGCAACGAGCTTCTTTCATTCCAAACCCCAGCAATCATTGCCCGCTTAGGGAATAGTTTCCAGAGACCAAGACTCAAGTTTCTCCTCTGGAGAATAGGGAGCTCAGAAGGGTGACCATCTGAGCTCACAGATTAGATATGGATAAGGGTTAGCCCAATCTTCTAAGGTCAGATAAAGCATTTTTCAGCATCTGTTCAATGACCCAGCACTTATACTAAATACCTTGGGCCATTCAAAAGAAGCCTCAACATTGATTCTTTCTTTAAAGTTATAACCATGATATATATATATATATATATATATATATATATATATATATATATATATATGGTGTGTATATATATATATATATGGTGTGTATATATATATATATATGTATGTATTACAAAAGCAGTTTATAACAAGATGCTAAGAAATCTAATACAGTGCTAGGGATACAAAAATGTGTATTTGTTTAACAAATGTCTACCAAGTGACTGTGAGGTTTAATGACTAAAGCAGAAAAGGGTCTAGACACAGAAGCCAAAATTGCAGGCTCTGGAGTTCAACAGCCTGGGTATAAATCCTGGCTCTAACAGTAATAATTAGGTGACCATACGCAAGTTAATTCACTCACAGTACTTTAGTTTTCTCTTCTATGCAATGAAGATCAGAGTAGTTTTTACTTTGTTGTATTGTTGTAAGGATTAAATTAATGTATTCATGTGAAATGCCTAGAATAAGAAAAGCACATAATAAAAATGAGCTATTATTATTAGGTGCTGAAGACGGAAAAGGCCCAGTTCCCCAGTGAGTTGATAATATCGTTTTAGGGTGGAAACATGAAGGAGCAGTACCCTGGAAAGTTCTATGGGGAAAATGAAACAAGTTGCAGTAAGAGTGGGACTCATTTGAGTTCAATAAAGGTTATCTCCGGGTTTAAAATAGAGAGATGGAAAAGTAAACAGAAAGGCCTCTAGGCAAAGGAAGTAACAGTGTATGAAGGGGATGAAAATGTGCAGGAATAGTAATGTTCAAAGTGTCAGATCATGTGAGCTACAATAAATATGGGAACATAGAGAAAGAACATATTAATTTTAGATTATAAACCACTGGAGGCTGGAGTCATTTAATGAACTTTGCCTTGCGCACTCCTGCAGAGTCTCCTATTTTATGCATAGCAGTTGCCAAATAAATTATTATTCATTTGTACTGAATTCTAACATGGAGTAGGTGGAAAGGCATCATCAAATCCATCATGTGAGCCGTAGACGAGTGACTAAAAACTCTGGTTATGGGCTCAGATTGTCTGGCCATGAATCTAGGTCCTTGTGAGAAACTGGGCTTGCCCTATCCTTCAGTTTTCCTTATCAGCAAAATGAGGATAGTAATCATTTCATAGAGTTGTGAGCATAAAATGAACTAATTCATGTAAACCCGTAACTGGCATGTAGTAAATAATCAATGACTGGCAGCTATCATTATTATATAACTTGAAAAGACATTGAAGAATGAATTGAAGTTGTAAGAGTAACTATTCTCATTAAAGAGAAGTCTGTGACTGGAGAGGATAGTGAGAGGATAAGGAGAAAGGAGGCAGTAGGAGAGGAGGTTGTGAGAGATTTTCTGAAATGGCGTTTGGGACCAAACCTAGGAGACCTTCAAAAGCTAAAGAGTTAAGTCTTTATTCTGCTGGCAAAATGGAGTCATAGAGATTGTTAAATCAAAGAGAGTCATGGTAAGAGTTGTGCTTTAGGAAGGTTAACCAAACTTACACAGATAGAAAGCAGGTCAGCTATGGCACGGCACACACACAGGAGCTGCTGTGGGTTCAGCACTGTGGTGACCCTAGGCATGAAAAGAAGGGTGCAGATATTAAAGATATTACAAAGGTCAAATGAAATGGATTTGGTGACTGATTGGATATGGGGCAGTGCACCCCCACCATGAAATATGTATATGCTACCAAGAATTGGCCTTCTAGGCTTGTAGTTCCTCTAGGACATGAAGTCTCAGAGTCAAAACCTGATTCTGAAAATAAAAAGGAGCCAGACGAGGAGAATGATAATTCATGAGATTTGACTGAGAGTCTTGCTTGGTGGTGAGTGAGCAAGAGAGAAAACACACTGTAGTACACCAAGAATGAATTTCACTGGGTTTGAATGGTGTTTTAGGTCCATGTTTTTTCTGGCACCAGTACACATCCTTGTGGGAATTTTTGAAACTGACTATAATGTCTTTGTCTGTTAAATATTTTGCCTCAAGATCAGACCCTATTAGGTCATTGAGTGGGGAAGAGTTTTCATCAGCTAATTGGTAAGAAATAAAATAACAATGAGATACACCTATTAAGATGACTGACCACTATTAAAAAAATCAGAATATAATGAGTGTTGAGGAGGATGTGGAGAAACTGCAACTTTTATACACTTTTGTGGGAATGTCAAATGGTGCAGCCATTATGGAAAACAGTATGGAGGGTCCTCAAAAAATTAAAAATAGAATGACCATATGGTCCAGCAATCCTATTTCTGGGTGTATATCCACAAGATATCAAAGCAGGATCTCAAAGAGATATTTGTCCACCCATGTTCACTGCAGCATTATTCACAACAGCTAAGAGATTAAAGCAACCCCATGTCCATCAACAGATGAATGGATAAAGACAATGTGGCATATACATACAAGGGAATTTTAGCCTTAAAAAAGGAAGAAAATCTTGTCACATGCTATAAACAAGGTCATATGAATAAACCTTGAGGACATTATTCTAAGTGAAATAAGCCAGTCACAAAAAAACCAATGCTACAGGACCCTACTTATATGAGGAATCTAAAGTAGTCAAACTCATAGAAACAGAAAGTAGACTGGTGGTTGCCAGGGGCTTAAAGAAGAGAGAAATGGGAATTGTTCAGTGGATACAGAACTTAGCTTCAGTTTTGCAACTTTTAGAGATCTATTGCTCAACAATGTGAATATACTTACTACTACTGAACTATGCACTTAAAACAGGTAAGTGGCAAATTTTATGTTGTAATATTTTTTACCACAATTAAAAATTTTTTAAATAGTTATTAACAGCTAATAATGGCTAAATGACAATTACGATGTGCCAGACACAATTCTAAATATTTTACAAATTCTAAGTATTTCACAAATATTTACTCCTCTCAATCCCCAGAGCAATCATAAAAGGCATGCAAATTATATCACCGCATCCATTTTTACAGATGAAAAAACTGAGGGACAAAGAATTTAAGAACTTGCCCAAAGTTACAGAGCTAGTAAAGGGTAGAAGCAGAACCCAATCTGGCAAAATGGCTCAGAGTCAATTCTCATTTTTTTCTCTATAGATTCATCTCTACTCCTCATCTTGGTGTCAAGGATTATTACTCTGGTAGTTTGAGATTAATCCCTTCCTGGTATCTCTTCTCCAACTCTACTGAAATCTTCAGAGGGCAGGGGCCAGACTCATACAACTTGATGACATTGTGTTCCCTAACAGCACCTAGCTAAGTGCTTTGCCCATTATTCTTGAACCAAATTATATCATACATTTTAAATCCAGACACTGAAGCTTCACGGAATCCCGTCCATGTAAGATTTGAACCAGAAAATTGCATCTACTCTTCTCACTGACCCATTTCTAAAGAGCTGCTCCTTTATTATCACCAGGTTGGGATAGGTACCACTGCGAGAGGCTGGAAAAGGTAGATGGAAGATACTTCAGTTTCTCCTATCACATTTTGAATTGCATAGGGAAACATCAGAAAAAGGTTCCAGTGTCTTTACTGACCTCTTCAAGAGAGTTAATAGAAATGCACTGTGAAATCTTATTCACCACTGTATTCCTTACAAATGAGCTTCCCCTTCACCACCCCAACACTCATTTAGATAAAGTTGAAAGAGGTTAAAGGATGGAAGAGACTGTTATTAGATTTGATAAATCCCCAAGACGATCTGAAACACAGTCACAAAATCTTTTATATCCAGGGATTGTATTTCTCTCTTGATCACTGGAATTTCCTCCAGCAGTTCTGCCTCCTACCCTTTCCTTTTAAAAAGCATATTAAGACAATATTTTTAAGAGCATGAGAATCATTGTTCTCTTAGGAAGAGCCTGAAATGGTGGCTCCTGCCAACAGTACTACAGTGCCATTGACCACCCAGCCTGTCCCCCCACTTTAGTCCTTAGAGAATGATGTCACTACCACTCCACCATCACTACCACTACCCAAACAATTCTGTTGAGCTAACATTTAATTGAGTGAATATTAAGTGCCAGAAAATGTACTAAGGATACAAAGTTTAATGGACCCTGCCACCAAGATACACAATCTAGTGATGGTGGAGGAGGCATCGAAAGGTGACAGAACATAATCTCAGGGGAAATTAATTCTTAGCACTAGTTCTAACCATTTGCACAAATGTACTGGTCTGGTTAACAACCCAACCTCCTCCCTACTTTAATACCTCCTGGATGTCATTCGTTTAACACAGATTTATGTATCATCTGTTCTCTACAAAGTTCTTTGCTAGTCCAAGGTGTCAAAGGCATGGATACAAATAAATGAAGTATAAAATATAATATGACAAGATCCCTGAGAGAAACACAAGAAATTCTAGTGATCCAGAGAAGATGGAGATCACATTCAACTAATGGTGGTCAAGTGAACAGCTGTTGAGCAACTCAGTGAGTCAGGAACCGTGCTAGACGCTGCTGACACAGACAAATAAGTTACTGTCACTAACTCTGAAGGTATTTCTGGCTAATAGAAGTTCAGGGGAGTCTTCATAAAAGATGTTGCCTTTTAATTGGACCTTAAAAGATAGTTAAGATTTCATCAGGGGAAAATGATGCATAAAACAGAGAGGGTTATCTAGGAGGAGGCATCATCTAAGTAAATACACGTAGAGGTGAAGATAGGAGACTACAGGATACATTCAAGAAACAGCAATTAGTCTAATTTGTCTTAAAGGCATATTGCAGAGAATATGAAAACTTGAGGCCACATACTGCAATGCCTGCCTTGGAATGGTAGACCAATAAGATTTGATTCATTGATAATAGCCTCTTACTAAAGGCTTTTGTGTAGATTAGGCTGATCCACATCAGATTGTGTGAAGACCAGCAGTGAAAAGAAATGTAAAGGAAAGAAGAGAAGAGGGGCATCGCAATAGAAGAGGCAAGACATTGAGTAGCAAGGCTCCAGTGACGTAAGTTAGCATTACAATCAGCAGTGCATGTTTCCATGTACAATATGAGACGAGAGGAAAAGATGGCTCCAGGTTGTAAAGAGTGAATTGTTCCAATGACATACACAGAGGGTCAAACTAGGAGCCAGTTTCTGAGTGGTGATGAGAGAGGTTAGTGAGGAGGGGATTTGCAGAAGAAAAGGGCAAGAGGAGTTTGGCGAGTGGAAATTTAGGTGCTTTAAGAGAATCTTGAGAGAAATATACCACAGACAGCAAAAAGCATGAGACTGAAGTCCATGAGGTTGTGGCTTCTGATCATAATGTTTTGCTTTATGCATAGTGTGAGGATAGAAAAAGAAAAATTTCCAACTACGTTTCTAAGTTCAAATAAGAAGTTTTACAGTCCAGAAGCTAAATTGGTGATTGTTCCATTGTTCATTTCATTGAACAATCACTCAGTCCTGAGAATAGATCAGTTCAGTTAAACAGTTTTGTTCCATTTCAGAAG